>NC_090451.1:95347455-95657723 GCF_031143425.1 Pleurodeles waltl | reverse complement strand
AGGCAGAGTTTAACGAAGAAATGAATGTTTACAAGTAAGCATTTACAAATGCAACGGTAATAAACCAAAGTAGAGCTTAAAAGAGAAACAAACTTTAATAAACAAGCATTTACAAATACAAGTTATCGACAGATGTCGAAGTAAAAAAGGAGAAACTAACTTTAAGCATTTACAAATACAAGTATTGACAGAAGTCAAAATAAGACAGGAGAAACAAACTTTCACAAGCAAGAATTACCAATGCAATAAACGTAATTGAACTCTCTAATGTAAAGTAGAAACCAACTAACATCAGCTGATTTGGAGAACGCATTATCATCAACTATATATATATATATATATATATATATATATATATATATATATATATATATATATATATATATATATATAGCAACATAGAACCAATCTCTAACAAAGGTTGAGAAATTAGTATTAAGAGTAGAAAGTGTAAAACTGATGTTGTATGTCCCTAGTAATTGCGACTGTGACTCTTGCAGGTGCTGCATCCAATCTTAGACATGAAGAGGCAGACTGAGTACTGACGTTCATCATCTCAGTGGCAGTCTCTCTACAATCCCATTCCCCTTTCCCCCTCTGGGGTACTCAGCACAAAGAATTAAAATTTGTTGTGAGTAGCTCGGGACTGAGGAGTTATCATCTGCTTCTGAGGAAATCGAATTGAAGTATCCTGACACACCTCCTCTCCCAGAACTTACAACATGGGAGGAGCAGGTCTTGGCTACACTGCATCCTGAGGGCCTCTCAGGAGTAGCTGGAGGAATGGACTCTGGTAAGTCGAAACTTAAACTACCATATCCCCCACCCTACCTGCATGCTATCACCTACCCCCACCCTTGCCCTCACCCCTATCACTCTAACTCCTCACACATGTCCCACTATCACAAACCACACATCCCAAACCCAAGCCCTGCATGCAACACCAAAGCATGTACACCCATCACCAAAGCATGTCCACTGCACATACCCATACACCCCCTAAACCATAATCACACAAGGTCCCACACAAGAATGGAAGCACTGGGGTACAGGATCACCCACCCATTGCACACCATGGCACATACAGATGCAATAATCATGCCTTTACACCCCTGCAGGACCCCTACCCAACGTCACCGGACAGGAGGGTCCAGATATGTCCACTCCACCCACAGAAAAGGCCCACAGTGATGACAGCAGCTCTGTCCAAATGGATCTAGATGACCAGCCCGGCCCATCTGGGACCTAGGGACAGTCGGTTCCCCTCACACTAGCACAGGCCACTACAGAGCTTCCCCCTCTGGAAACACCAGCACAGCACCCACCCAGCGGGCCCATACCTCTCTCCCCAGGACATGCCAAGCAGCAGTGTGTCCACCACTACAGGGACCCAGGCTAACCCACCACTCCAATAACACCAGGGACCTGGGGGCAGTGGTGGTGGGCACACGGTTCAGGGGACAGAGGCCCAGGAAAACAGGGGAACTGGGGGGGCTGCTGTGTGACAGGGGGAGGACAAGCCCAGGGAACCCACTCTCCACGACGCCCTCTCTAACATCATGGGAGCCTACACTATTCCCAGGAGACGATGGCAACGGTACTGGCCAAGTTTCAGGAGACCTAGCGGCTGCAGGAGGAACAGTATTTGGGGTTCAGGGAGGAACTCAAATCCATCAATTCCACCCTGGGCACCATTGTAGGGGTGTTGAAGGAACTCCTCAACACCAGGAGGGACACTGTGGCACAACTAGGGGCCCCTGACACTAGCCTGGATGATGAACTGCCCACCACCTCTGCCGGCGCTAGTGGACAGGAGGCACCGCCACAGGACCACGACACCAGCATCCCACCCCCTGCAGATGGAGAACCAACCCGCAAGCAGTCCCTGAGATCCAGGACAAAGACAGAGAACAATACCAAGACCCCCGCCAAGAAATGAGACCACCCTGATTGTCATCCTTCTGTCCCACTTTGTCACCCTGTCCATACTTAAACTGCCCTAGCTCCACTTCCTATGCCCCTTTGGACAATGCACCTGTAAGTCTAATAGACTGGACTCTGCCATGGACATTCCTCCACCATCACCACTGACCATTTTACAACCCCCTCCACTATTTGGCAATTAAATAAACACCTTTAAATCACAAAACAATCTGGAGTCAGTCTGTGCTTTCAAAAATGTGTATTTGCAATAACTGTGGAAAAATGCTATATCCAATGTAGTGTCAACATACCTATGTCAAACAGCTCTAGTCAATGTGGAAACAAAGCAGAGGTCACACAGTGGGACCCACATCTGTGAAATCGAAAGGGAAAGTGACAACTCAGTGTCCATACACTGGGTGAAAATGACAGACAGATGAGAGGTAGAAGAATTAAATCAGATGTAGCAGGCAGTGTTGTCTTCTTACCTGTGTCTCACTGGAAGTATTGTTGGATCACCGTGTTCCTGTTGTCTATGTCCTCTTCTTCTGTTTTCTCATCTTCACTGTTCACAGGCTCCACAGCTGACACAACACCTCCATCTGGACCATCCTCCTGCAGAAAAGGCACCTGTCGTCGCAAAGCCAAGTTGTGATGCATACAGCAGGCCACAATGATCTGGCACACCTTCTTTGGTGAGTAGAATAGGGAACCACCGGTCATATGGAGGCACCGGAACCTGGCCTTCAGGAGGCCGAAGGTCCTCTCTATAATCCTCCTAGTTCGCCCATGGGCCTCATTGTAGCTTTCCTCTGCCCTTGTCCTGGGATTCCTCACTGGGGTCCGTAGCCATGACAGGTTTGGGTAACCAGAGTCACCTACAAATGTCGAGGGACAACTGTTAGACACACACTAACTCTTAGGGGCATCTCCAGACCCATACACCTAGTCACACGGTATTGGGTCCATGTCCTCACCTAATAGCCACACACAGTGCCTCTGGAGTTGCCCCATCACATAAGGGATGCTGCTATTCCGCCGAATGTAAGCATCATGCACTGAGCCAGGAAACTTGGCATTTACATGGGAGATGTACTGGTCGGCCAAACACACGATCTGCACATTCATAGAATGGTAACTCTTCCGGTTTCTGTACACCTGATCACTCCTGCGTGGGGGGACCAAGACCACATGTGTCCCATCAATGGCACCTATGATGTTGGGGATATGTCCCAGGGCATAGAAGTCACCTTTCACTGTAAGCAAATCCTCCACCTGAGGGAAAACGATGTAGCTGCGCATGTGTTTCAGCAGGGCAGACAACACTCTGGACAACACGTTGAAGAACATAGGCTGGGACATCCCTGATGCAATGGCCACTGTTGTTTGAAAAGACCCACTTGCTAGGAAATGGAGTACTGACAGCACCTGCACTAGAGGGGGGATTCCTGTGGGATGGCGAATAGCTGACATCAGGTCTGGCTCCAACTGGGCACACAGTTCCAGGATTGTGGTACGATCAAGTCTGTAGGTGACAATTACATGTCGCTCCTCCATTGTCGACAGGTCCACCGGCGGTCTGTACACCGGAGGATGCTGCCATCTCCTCATCTGCCTCAGCGGACGTGCTGTATGGATGAGAACAGCGATCAGAGCGTCAGCCAACACTGAGGTACGTAAACACAACTTAATAGGAAAATGTTTGAAAATCGACATATGGCTTTATTAGTGTTTAAGCAAGTCCTAGTTATGTGTGACTAAGTCATAATTAATGGCATGTGGCCCCCTGAAATGGCGGCTGCCTGACCTGTAATGTGGGACAAGGGGATATGGGGTAACTGCGCTGGTGTTGTACACCGTCGCGGTAGGCGGTCGAAGACCGCAGCGCAATCCTTCATTGGTTAACATTGGACCCTATGGGTCCCGGGAGCCAATGACGATGTATGCCGGTGGTGATGGTACGCACCGCCGCGGATGTCACCGCCATTTTCTGTCTGTTCAATCACTTGATACCTGATCTTCGACAGGAGAGGACCTACACTGCAAGTGCTGCTGTGACCTCAGTCTGGAAGAGACAAGGGCTCCTGTGTCTGGGGAAAGGGCCCCTGCCTTCAGCATGGAGAAGTTGGAGAAACTAGTGGATGGGGTCCTCCCCCAGTACACGCTACTCTACGGTCCTCCAGACAAACAGGTGAGTACACTGTGAGCATGCTGTATGGGCAATGCCTGTTTGGAGTGGTGTTGATGAAAGATAGGGGTGGGAGAATGAGGCGTGCATGATACGACGGTGAGTGTCTGTGCGTCAAGGCAAGGGTAGGGATGCAGGCCAATGACTGTGACGGTGCGGACGGATATTGTAGGAAGTTGGCTCTGTATGCACTATTTCAAAGTAAGGAATAGTATGCACAGAATCCAAGGGTTCCACTTAGAGTTAAGATAGTGGCAAAAAGAGATAATTCTAATGCTCTATGTTGTGGTTGAGCAGTAGGCTTATCAAAGGAGTAATGTTAAGCATTTGTTGTACGCACACAGGCAATAAATGAGGAACACACACTCAGAGACAATTCTAGGCCAATAGGTTTTTGTATAGAAAAATATATTTTCTTAGTTTATTTTAAGAACCACAGGTTCAAGATTTACATGTAATACTTCAAATGAAAGGTATTTCAGGTAGGTACTTTAGGGACTTTGAATTAGCAAAATAGCATATACAGTTTTCACATAAATGACATATAGCTATTTTAAAACTAGACAGTGCAATTTTCAACAGTTCCTGGGGGGAGTAAGAGTTGGTTAGTTTTTGCAGGTAAGTAAACCACCTACGGGGTTCAAGTTTGGGTCCAAGGTAGCCCACCGTTGGGGGTTCAGAGCAACCCCAAAGTTACCACACCAGAAGATCAGGGCCGGTCAGGTGCAGAGGTCAAAGTGGTGCCCAAAACACATAGGCTTCAATGGAGAAGGGGGTGCCCCGGTTCCAGTCTGCCAGCAGGTAAGTACCCGCGTCTTCGGAGGGCAGACCAGGGGGGTTTTGTAGTGCACCGGGGGGGACACAAGTCAGCACAGAAAGTACACCCTCAGCGGCACGGGGGCGGACGGGTGCAGTGTGCCAACAAGCGTCGGGTTTTCAATAGAAAACAATGGGAGACCAAGGGGTCTCTTCAGAGATGCAGGCAGGCAAGGGGGGGGGGGGCTCCTCAGGGTAGCCACCACCTGGGCAAGGGAGAGGGCCACCTGGGGGTCGCTCCTACACTGGAGGTTGGATCCTTCAGGTCCTGGGGGCTGCGGATGCAGTGCCTTTACCAGGTGTCGGGTCTTTGAAGCAGGCAGTCGCGGTCAGGGGGAGCCTCGGGATTCCCTCTGCAGGCGTCGCTGTGGGGGCTCAGGGGGGTCAACTCTGGCTACGCACGGTCTGGCAGTCGCCGGGGAGTCCTCCCTGAAGTGATTGTTCTCCACAAGTCGAGCCGGGGGCGTCGGGTGCAGAGTGCAAAGTCTCACTCTTCCGGCAGGAAACGTGTGTTGTTTCAAAGTGACTTCTTTGTTGCAAAGTTGCAGTCTTTGGTGAACAGAGCTGCTGTCCTCGGGAGTTCCTGGTCCTTCTAGATGCAGGGCAGTCCTCTGAGGCTTCAGAGGTCGCTGGTCCCTGTGGAAAGCGTCGCTGGAGCAGTGTCTTAAGAAGTGGGGAGACAGGCCGGTAGAGCTGGGGCCAAAGCAGTTGGTGTCTCCATCTTCTCTGCAGGGTTTTTCAGCTCAGCAGTCCTCTTCTTCTTAGGTTGCAGGAATCTGAGTTCCTAGGTTCTGGGGAGCCCCTAAATACAGAATTTAGGGGTGTGTTTAGGTCTGGGGGGTTAGTAGCCAATGGCTACTAGCCCTGATGGTGGCTACACCCTCTTTGTGCCTCCTCCCTGAGGGGAGGGGGGCACATTCCTATCCCTATTGGGGGAATCCTCCATCTGCAAGATGGAGGATTTCTAAAAGTCAGAGTCACCTCAGCTCAGGATGCCTTAGGGGCTGTCCAGACTGGCCAGTTTCTTGTTTTTCTCATTATCTCCTCCGGCCTTGCCGCCAAAAGTGGGGCCGTGGCCGGAGGGGGCGGCAACTCCACTAACTGGAGTGCCCTGGGGTGCTGTAAAAAAGGGGGTGAGCCTTTGAGGCTCACCACCAGGTGTTATAGTTCCTGCAGGGGAAGGTGATAAGCATCTCCACCCAGTACAGGCTTTGTTACTAGCCACAAAGTGACAAAGGCACTCTCCCCATGTGGCCAGCAACATGTCTGGTGTGTGGCAGGCTGCTAAAACCAGTCAGCCTACACAGGTAGTCGGTTAAGGTTTCAGGGGGCATCTCTAAGGTGCCCTCTGGGGTGTATGTTACAATAAAATGTACACTGGCATCAGTTTATTGTGCTGAGAAGTTTGATACCAAACTTCACAGTTTTCAGTGTAGCCATTATGGTGCTGTGGAGTTCGTGCATGACAGACTCCCAGACCATATACTCTTATGGCTACTCTGCACTTACAATTTCTAAGGTTTTGCTTAGACACTGTAGGGGCATAGTGCTCATGCACTTATGCCCTCACCTATGGTATAGTGCACCCTGGGGCTGTAAGGCCTGAAAGAGGGGTGACTTATCTATACCTGTAGGCAGTGTGAGGTTGGCATGGCACTCTGAGGGGAGTGCCATGTCGACTTAGTCTTTTTATCCCCACTAGCACACACAAGCTGGCAAGCAGTGTGTCTGTGCTGAGTGTGGGGTCCCCAGGGTGGCATAAGACATGCTGCAGCCCTTAGAGACCTTCCCTGGCATCAGGGCCCTTGGTACCAGGGGTACCAGTTACAAGGGACTTACCTGGATGCCAGGGTGTGCCAATTGTGGAAACAAAAGTACAGGTTAGGGAAAGAACACTGGTGCTGGGGCCTGATTAGCAGGCCTCAGCACAATTTCAAATCAAAACTTAGTTTCAGCAAAGGCAAAAAGTCAGGGGGTAACCATGCCAAGGAGGCATTTCCTTACACAAGCCCCCCCCCCCCCAAACGAAAGAGGATGAGACTAACCTTTCCCAAGAGAGTCTTCATTTTCTAAGTGGAAGAACCTGGAGAGGCCATCTGCATTGGCATGGGCAGTCCCAGGTCTGTGTTCCACTATAAAGTCCATTCCCTGTAGGGAGATGGACCACCTCAACAATTTTGGATTTTCACCTTTCATTTGCATCAGCCATCAGAGAGGTCTGTGGTCAGTCTGAACTACAAAGTGAGTACCAAAGAGGTATGGTCTCAGCTTCTTCAGGGACCAAACCCCAGCAAAGGCCTCCCTCTCAATGGCACTCCAACGCTTCTCCCTGGGGAGTAACCTCCTGCTAATGAAAGCAACAGGCTGGTCAAGGCCATCATCATTTGTTTGGGAAAAAACTGCCCCTATCCCATGTTCAGAGGCATCTGTCTGCACAATGAACTGCTTGGAGTAATCTGGAGCTTTTAGAACTGGTGCTGTGCACATTGCTTGTTTCAGGGTGTCAAAGGCCTGTTGGCATTCTACAGTCCAGTTTACCTTCTTGGGCATTTTCTTGGAGGTAACTTCTGTGAGGGCTGTCACTATGGATCCATATCCCTTCACAAACCTCCTGTAATACCCAGTCAAGCCAAGGAATGCCCTGACTTGAGTCTGGGTTTTTAGAGCTGCCCAGTCCAGAATAGTCTGGATCTTAGGCTGGAGTGGCAGAACTTGGCCTCCACCTACAAGGTGTCCCAAGTAAACCACAGTTCCCTGCCCTATCTGGCATTTGGATGCCTTGATAGAGAGGCCTGCTGCTTGCAGAGCCTTCAAAACCTTCTTCAGGTGGACCAGGTGATCCTGCCAGCTGGAGCTAAAGACAGCAATATCGTTGAGATAAGCTGCACTAAAGGACTCCAAGCCAGCAAGGACTTGATTCACCAACCTTTGGAAGGTGGCAGGGGCATTCTTTAAACCAAAGGGCATAACAGTAAACTGATAATGCCCATCAGGTGTGGAGAATGCTGTCTTTTCTTTTGTTCCTGGTGCCATTTTGATTTGCCAGTACCCTGCTGTTAAGTCAAAGGTACTTAACAATTTGGCAGCACCTAGTTTGTCAATGAGTTCATCTGCCCTTGGAATGGGATGGGCATCTGTCTTGGTGACATAATTAATTCCTCTGTAGTCCACACAAAACCTCATCTCTCTCTTCCCATCTTTGGTGTAAGGTTTGGGGACTAAGACCACTGGGCTAGCCCAGAGGCTGTCAGAGTGCTCGAAGACTCCCAATTCCAGCATCTTGTGGACTTCCACCTTGATGCTTTCCTTAACTTGGTCAGACTGTCTGAATATTTTGTTTTTGACAGGCATGCTGTCTCCTGTGTCCACATCATGGGTACACATGTGTGTCTGACCAGGGGTTAGGGAAAAGAGCTCAGCAAACTGTTGCAGGACCTTCCTACAGTCAGATTGCTGTTGGCCAGAGAGGGTGTCTGAATAGATCACTCCATCAACTGAGCCATCTTTAGGGTCTGTGGAGAGGAGATCAGGGAGAGGTTCACTCTCAGCTTCCTGGTCCTCATCTGTTACCATTAACAGATTCACATCAGCCCTGTCATGGAAGAGCTTGAGGCGGTTCACATGGATCACCCTCTTGGGGGTCCTGCTAGTGCCTAGGTCCACCAGGTAGGTGACCTGACTCTTCTTTTCTAGCACTGGGTAAGGGCCACTCCATCTGTCCTGAAGTGCCCTGGGAGCCACAGGTTCCAAAACCCAGACTTTCTGCCCTGGCTGAAATTCAACCATAGCAGCCTTTTGGTCATACCAAAACTTCTGGAGCTGTTGGCTGGCCTCAAGGTTTTTGCTTGCCTTTTCCATGTTCTCTGCCATCCTTGAACGTAGGCCTAGTACATAGTCCACTATATCTTGCTTAGGCTCATGAAGAGTTCTCTCCCAGCCTTCTTTCACAAGAGCTAGTGGTCCCCTTACAGGATGGCCAAACAGAAGTTCAAAGGGGGAAAACCCTACTCCCTTCAGAGGCACCTCTCTGTAAGCGAAAAGCAGACATGGCAAGAGGACATCCCATCTCCTTTTGAGTGTTTCAGGGAGCCCCATGATCATGCCTTTCAATGTCTTGTTAAATATTTCAACAAGACCATTGGTTTGTGGATGGTATGGTGTGGTGAATTTGTAAGTCACCCCACACTCATTCCACATGTGTTTCAGGTATGCTGACATAAAGTTGATACCTTTGTCAGACACCACCTCCTTAGGAAAACCCCCTCTGGTAAAAATACCAATGAGTGCTTTGGCTACTGCCGGGGCAGTAGTCGACATAAGGGGAATTGCTTCAGGGTATCTAGTAGCATGATCCACTACTACTAGTATGTATTGGTTCCCTGAGGCTTTGGGAGGTTCAAGTGGACCCACTATGTCCACACCCACTCTTTCAAAGGGGACCTCCACCACTGGAAGTGGAATGAGGGGGGCCTTTGGGTGTCCACCTGTCTTACCACTGGCTTGACAGGTGGAACAGGAGACACAAAACTCCTTGACCTTCTGGGACATGTTGGGCACTAGAAGTGGTTGACTAGTTTCTCCCACGTCCTGGTCTGTCCCAAATGCCCAGCAAGAGGAATATCATGGGCTAAGGTCAGAATGAACTCCCTAAACTCCTGAGGCACTACCACTCTCCTAGTGGCACCAGGTTTGGGATCTCTTGTCTCAGTGTAAAGGAGTCCATCTTCCCAATAGGCCCTATGTGTTCCTATTAACTTTCCATTGGACTCTTCAGCAGCTTGCTACCTAAGGCCTTCGAGAGAGGGACAGGTTTCTTGCCCCTTACACAACTGCTCCCTTGAGGGTCCCCCTGGGCCTAGGAGCTCAACCTGATAAGGTTCTAAATCCAGAGGCTCAGTTCCCTCAGAGGGCAGAACTTCTTCCTGAGAAGAGAGGTTCTCTTTTTCTTGCTGTTTGGAAGCTGGTTCCCCAGTCTTCTTTCCTTTTCTCTTGGTGGTTTGGGCCCTTTTTCCATGCTCCAACACCACTTTTCCAACCTGAGCCTTGCACTGTGCCCTTGTCTTGACACACACCAGTTCAGGGATACCCAGCATGGCTGCTTGGGTTTTCAGTTCTACCTCAGCCCATGCTGAGGACTCCAGGTCATTTCCAAGCAAACAGTCTACAGGGATATTTGAGGAGACCACCACCTGTTTCAGTCCATTGACCCCTCCCCACTCTAAAGTTACCATAGCCATGTGATGTACTTTAGTCTGATTGTCAGCGTTGGTGACTGGATACCTTTGTCCAGCCAGGTATTGACCAGGGGAAACCAGTTTCTCTGTCACCATGGTGACACTGGCACCTGTATCCCTCAGGCCTTCTACACTTGTCTCATTAATTAAGAGCTGCTGCCTGTATTTTTGCATGTTAGGGGGCCAGGCAGCCAGTGTGGCTAAATCCACCCCACCCTCAGAGACTAATGTAGCTTCAGTGTGACACCTGATTTGCTCTGGGCACACTGTTGATCCCACTTGGAGACTAGCCATTCCATTGTTAGCTGGAGTGGAGTTAGAAGTGGTACTTTTCTTCGGACAGGCCTTGTCTCCAGTTTGGTGTCCAGGCTGATTACAGCTACGACACCAGGCCTTTTTAGGATCAAAGTTTTTACCCTTGTACCCAAAATTGGATTGTGAAGAGGCTCTGGGCCCACCCTCCTGAGCAGGTTTTTGGGGGCCTGAAGAAGTCTCTTTACTATTTTTACCTTTGGATGTCTCAACACTCTTCCCCTGGGGAGGCTTTGTGACCCCTTTCTTTTGGTCACCCCCTGAGGAAGTCTTGGTCACCCTAGTCTTGACCCAATGGTCCGCATTCTTTCCCAATTCTTGGGGAGAAATTGGTCCTAGGTCTACCAGGTGCTGATGCAGTTTATCATTTGAACAATTACTCAATAGGTGTTCTTTCACAAATAAATTGTACAGCCCATCATAATCATTTACACCACTGCCTTGAATCCAACCATCCAGTGTTTTCACTGAGTAGTCCACAAAATCAACCCAGGTCTGGCTCGAGGATTTTTGAGCCCCCCTGAACCTAATTCTATACTCCTCAGTGGAGAATCCAAAGCCCTCAATCAGGGTAGCCTTCATGAGGTCATAGGATTCGACATCTTTTCCAGAGAGTGTGAGGAGTCTATCCCTACACTTTCCAGTGAACATTTCCCAAAGGAGAGCACCCCAGTGAGATCTGTTTTCTTTTCTGGTTGCACAAGCCCTCTCAAAAGCTGTGAACCATTTGGTGATGTCATCACCATCTTCATATTTAGTTACAATCCCTTTTGGGATTTTCAACATGTCAGGAGAATCTCTGACTCTATTTATGTTGCTGCCACCATGGATGGGACCAAAACCCATCTCTTGTCTTTCCCCTTCTATGGCTAGGAGCTGTCTCTCTAAAGCCAATCTTTTGGCCATCCTGGCTAAAAGGAGGTCATCTTCACTGAGGCTATCCTCAGTGATTACAGAGGTGCTGGACCCTCCTGTGAGGGAAGCAGCATCTCTGACTATCACAGTTGGAGTCAGGGTTTGAGGGACCCTGTTCTCCCTAACTAGGACTGGAGGGGGGGAATTCTCCTCCAAGTCACTAGCTTCATCCTCTGGGAGGTCATCCTCAGAGGGGTTGGCTTTGTCAAACTCTGCCAGCAGCTCCTGGAGCTGTGCTTTGGAAAGGCTCATGCCAACTTTTATTTTTTTTTATTTTGCAGAGAGACCTTAGCTCCCTAATTCTAAGATGGAGGATGCAACCTTCCGAATCATAACAGGTAACACCACTACCTTTTGCACCACACCGGAGGAGGCCTGGGCATGGCTGGAGAACAGAGGCATACCTCAGGTGACACCAAAACCATCTCCTCGATCCAAGAGGTGTAAGACAAGGGGGAACCATGAAGTCAGCAGATGGCACCCACGGTCAGGTCCTTAGAGAGAACAAGAGCCCAAAGAGAGAGCGCAGGTGGTGGCTGAGATGGGACGAAGGGCTGGATCACTGCCTCCGCCTGTGACAAGAGAGGAGCAGCTAGACGCGAGTGCCCTAGGCCTGGATGAGAAACCAATGCATGTAATCTTGGGCAGTGGCCCAATGGTAAAACCACAAACTGCTGAGGACGTGCTATAAGATAAGATGCAACGCGGAAAGCAACCTTTAAACTGCAAGGCGCTCAATAATCAGAAAGATTTATGGCACACATAGAAGGCAGGTCAGTGAAAGCCATCATGAGGGCTGAGCGGGATTAACTTATATAACACTACCCTACTTGCTCCTGATAGTCCAGCCACAGAACCCCCCGCATACACCACAGTGTATTCATAGTTGAACAACAAATAGTTAAGTTTTGTATCAGCATTACACTGCTATTGGCTGACCACCAGCTGGCTTCTCAGCCTGGGATGGGGAGTTTATTGTTATACCTATGTTTTATTAGAAGGTTTGTTACACGGATTACCAATGGTTTTGAGAGGCTGTGAATTTTGGGTTGTGCAGAGGGCGGGGCACAGTAGAAATAATATTGGGACCCCCAACTGCCCCCACTCCAGGGCCATTAAGAAGATACAGATAACATCATGCACTATCAGATAAATCGCACAATATTCTTTTATAACATGGAACATAAGAGAGCTTTAGTAAGCGATACAAGGTCTATCAGTTCCTACAACAATACAAAGTACATGTGGCCTTGCTGCAAGAGACACATCTTACGGCACCAGATCTGGGAAAAATGCAAAAAAAGATGGGGGGAACGATAGTAGGGACCACATACTCGAGATACGCCAGAAGGGCACTTATATGGGTGGCACCAGGCGTACCCTTGGAGGCACTACACATTAGGACAGACCCAGAAGGAGGATATGCAATATTAGAAGGGAACTTAGATGGACCACCAATTTCCCTAATTTCACTATATGCCCCTAATGCAAATCAGAACACATTTTTACAGTCACTTACTACATCTCTAACTCGATGGCACCATGTTACTGGGGTGGAGACTTTAATAGCACCCCGAACATAGAGCTGGACTGATCTCACCCACCAGTGCCGGGCACCCAATCTGTCGTGATCTCACATCATTTATGTCAATGGGCAACACACAACCAATTACATGACACTTGGCGAAGCTTGCACCCCACAGAGCGCGTATACTCACACTACTCAGGATTACATGTCCAACACACTAGGATTGACCTTATTTACTGCAACCCGGAAGCATTAATAAGTTTCTAACGCTGAGTATCTTGGACGGGCTCTATCAGACCACTCGCCCCTGTGGATATGGGTGTGATGGAACTGTGATGGAACTGTACCCCCCCGAGCATACCCACATAGAAAATGCCTGTAACGGCGCTGCAGGATGCAACATATAGGGACTCCCTCAAGAGGCATTTCAATACCTACTTCGAGATAAATGAGGGCACGGCATCAGATGTAGGGACCGAGTGGGACGCCTTCAAGGTGGTACGCAAGGGTCACTCAATAAAAACAGATTTCGGAGTAGAGCAGCTCCTGCGCAGGGATCTCCAAGACCTGGAAACCAAAATGCGATACTACGAGCAGCTCTTACCCATGGATATGCTGCGGCCAAACCGCTAGTGAACATATGCATAGACCACAAAAAAGCACTCGATAGATTAGCCCAGTTGAATTATAGGGAATACCAAGCACGTAAACATGCAGAAGGAGATAAGGCGGGCAGACTCCTGGCCTGGCTTTTATGATCGGAGAATGATCAAACCCCATTTTCCGCACTACGCGGCGGGTACAGGCAATTGCTGAACACACAGGAGGATAATAATGCAGCATTCTATGAGTACTATTCTGCACTACACACAGCCCCATAGATGGGTATAGAGAACAATGAAATAGAGACGTTTCTGGACCCCTTGCACATGCCATGCGTGACCCCGGAAGATAGGAAAATACTGGATTCCCCGCTGCAGTTATCAGAGATAGAAGAAGCAATTAAAAGCACAGCGCAGGGAAAGACTCCAGGTACAGACGGGTGGCGGTTGAATTCTGTGCCACATACCAGACAATCTTAGCCCCTAAACTGATAACGACATATAATGCTGCATATGCTAAGGGGATCTTGCCAGAGTCTATGAGGGAAGCAACATTTGTTGTCCTGCCCAAACCGGGCAGAGACCCCCTATTGATGTGGTCACATAGGCCGCTGTCACTGCTTAACTCCGACTACAAGATGCTTAGCCGCATGTTGGCTAACAGACTTACACCCATAGTCACAGGGCTAATTCATACTGACCAGAATGGATTCATACTGGGCAGGAGCACTTTCCTCAACCTCCGGAGGCTGTTTTCTCTCATGAGCTGGGCGCATATGGGGAAGATGGGCTCATGGGTAGCATTGCTTGACATAGAAAAAGCATTTCATACACTGGGGTGGAATTACTGGTGCTAAAAAAGATGGACTTCGGGCCTAATTTCTTGAGATGGATAACCCTTTTACACCAAGCACCGTTGGCACGGGTGAGGACGGGCACCTTGATCTCAAACCCCTTTGCTATTGGACGAGGGACTCGACAGGGTTACCCCCTGTCACCATTACTCTTCGCACTGGCGAATGAGCCCTTGGCGCATGCCCTCCAGAAACATGTACCCGACTGGGAACAATACATGGGTGGTGCTTGGCACATCATCTCACTATACGCAGATGATGCATTGGTATACTGGCACAACTCTGCTGGGGTTGTACCCCATCTGATGACACTGTTGCAACAGCTCGGCTGGGTGTCCGGCCTCAAAGTGAATTGGGAGAAATCCTGTCTGTTCCCCCTCACACTCTTGAATACAACCCAACAAGAACAATTACCTGCCACCTCACTGACATGGTCCTGCGACACTTTCAAATACCTGGGAGTCAGAATATACCATGAGGAAAAAGATCTTATAGACCCAAATATTGTCAGAGCACTGACAGGAGCGAGATCTTCCCTACAATTCTGGACGTCCCTCCCCCTGTTCCCATTGGGTAGACTGGCTATCACCAAGATGCTGGTGCTCCCGAGATTATTATTTCACTTTTTTGCCCTACAGGTATCCCTCCCAAATAAATGGTTTGCCAACATGAGTTCCCTTCTATAGCACTGATCTGGGGTAATCTAAGAAGGCGGGTATCTTTAGGCAAACTTTACGCACCTATGTAAGAGGGTGGCCTGGGGGCACCAAATTGAACAATATTGTGCGGCAGCCCAGCTCCAGTGGCCTATGCACTGGCTTGCAGGTCAGAACTTACACAAACTGAGGACACATATAGGCAAGGTAACACAACCAGACTCCTGAGCTGGATCATGAAACCTGGCTCAGATGCACCAGAAGACGATAGCAATATACTAATGAAAACTGCTAAGAAGTGCTGGATCAAGTACACGCACAATACACGACAAAAATACCCATATGCACCCCAGCTATCACTTTGGGCCCTACCAGGATGTGCGGAAAGACGATACAAACCGACAGCGTCCACCTGGAAGAATGCAGGAATAGTGGAGTGGGGAGACATCTTTGAAGATCATATGTCGGTCCCATTCAATAGCTTGGTAAACTATTATGGCATATTACCGGGCACCTGTAGGAAGGCAGCCTCTTTCTAGCATTGTTACCCCCACTTTGGCCTGTTTGTGAGTATATGTTAGAGTGTTTTTTCCTGTCTCACTGGGATCCTGCTAGCCAGGACCCCAGTGCTCATAGTGAAAACCCTATTTGTCAGTGTGTTTTATATGTCTCACTGGGACGCTGCTAGCCAGGATCCTAGTGCTCCTAGTTTGTGGCCTGAATGTGTATACCTGTGTAGTGCCTAACTGTGTCACTGAGGCTCTGCTAACCAGAACCTCACTGCCTTTAAAATTGTCACTATAGGCTGGTAACCCTTTTTACCAGTGCTAATTGTCACACTGGAACACCCTTATAATTCCCTAATATATAGTACCTAGGTACCAAGGGTATTGGGGTTCCAGGAGATCCCTATAGGCTGCTGCATTTCTTTTGCCACCCAAAGGGAGCTCAGACAAATCTTACACAGGACTGCCACTGCAGCCTGAGTGAAATATCACACACGTTATTTCACAGCCATTTTACACTGCACTTAAGTAACTTATAAGTCACCTATATGTCTAACCCTCATTAGTGAAGGTTAGGTGCAAAGTTACTAAGTGTGAGGGCACCCTTGCACTAGCAAAGGTGCCCCACATAGTGTAGTTCAGGGCAATTTCCCCAGACTTTGTGAGTGTAGAGACACTATTACACGCGTGCACTACATATAGGTCAATACCTATATGTAGCTTCACAATTGTAACGGCCATGTAACATGTCTAAGATCATGGAATTGTTCCCCAGTGCCAAATCTGGTATTGGGGACACAATTCCATGCATCCCCAGGGCTCCACTATGGACCCCTGGTCCTGCCAAACCAGCTCTCTGGGGTTTTCTCTGCAGCTACCGCTGCTGCCACCCCACAGACAGGGTTCTGCCCTCCTGGGGTCTGGGCAGCCCAGTCCCAGGAAGGCAGAACAAAGAATTTCCTCTGAGAGAGGGTGTTACACCCTTTCCCTTTGGAAACAGGTGTTAAAGGCTGGGGGGGGTAGCCTCTCCCAGCTTCTGGAAATGCTTTGAAGGGCAGAGATGGTGACCTCCTTGCATAAGTCAGTCTACATAGGTTCAGGGAACCCTCAGTCCCTTCTCTGGCGCAAAACTGGATAAAGGAAAGGGGAGTGACCACTCCCCTGTCCATCACCACCCCAGGGGTGGTGCCCAGAGCTCCTCCAGTGTGTCCCAGACCTCTGCCATCTTGAATCCAGGGGTGTGAGGGCATAATGGAGGCCTCTGAGTTGCCAGTGTCAGCAGGTGATGTCAGTGACCCCTCCTGATAGGTGCTTAGCTGACTAGAAGGCAAATCCTCCTCTGAGGGCTATTTAAGGTCTCTCCTGTGGGATTTTCCTCAGATAACGACTTGCAAGAATTCACCAGAGTTCCTCTGCATCTCCCTCTTCGACTTCTGCCAAGGATCGACTGCTGACTGCTCCAGGATGCCTGCAAAACTGCAAAAAAGTAGCAAGAAGACTACCAGCGACATTGTAGCGCCTAATCCTGCCGGCTTTCTCAACTGTTTCCTGGTGGTGCATGCTTTGCGGGCTGCCTGCCTTCATCCTGCACTGGAAGCCACGAAGAAATCTCCCGTCGGTCGACGGAATCTTCCCCCTGCTTCAGCAGGCACCAAACTTCAGCGTCAACAGTACTCTGGGACCCCTCTCATCCTGACGAGTGTGGCCCCTGGAACACAGGTGGTGGACCCAAGTAACCCAGACTGTCCAGTGGTCCAACTGTCCAAATTTGGAGGAGTTAAGTCCTTGTCTCCCCTCTCCAGAAAATAATCCTGTGCACCACGTGAACTGCAGCTGATAGGGCTTCTGTGCAAGGAATCCTTCATGCACAGCCTAGCCCAGGTTCCCAGCACTCCGTCCTGCATTGCTCAACTCGCTGAGTTGACCACCAGCTTCGTGGGACCCTCTTTTGTAGTGTTGAGAGGACTTCCGTGCTCAGACTTCTTGAAACCATGTTCAAGGACTTCTGCGGGTGCTGCCTTCTTGTGCATGGGCTCTCTGTGTTGCTGAGGGCCCCTTCTGTCTCCTCTCCCAAGTGGGGACATCCCGGTCCTTCCTGGGCCAGGGCAGCACTCTTTTTCTTCAAACGCGACCTTTGCAGCTAGCAAGGCTTGTTTGCGGTCTTTCTCCAAGGAAACAACTCTGCATCCTCCAGCACTCTGTAGAACATCTTCTGCACAAAGGAGAAGTTCCTAGCACCTTTCGTTGTTGCAGAATCTTCAGCTTCTTCCATCTGGAAGCAGCCATTTTGCACCTTCATCTGGGGTTTAGTGGGCTCCTGCCCCCCCGGACACTTTCACGACTCTTGGACTTGGTCCCCTTCATTTGCAGGTCCTCAGGTCCAGGAATCCATCTTTAGTACTTTGCAGTCTGTTGTGGTCTTTGCAGAATCCTCCATTACAAGTTTAGTGTGTTTCTGGGGAAGTAGTATCACTTTACTCCTACTTTTCAGGGTCTTGGGGTGAGGTATCTTGGACACCCTTAGTGTTTTCTTATTCTCCCAGCGACCCCCTACACACTCCACTAGCCTAGGGGTCCATTTGTGGTTCGCATTCCGCTTTCAGGGTACATGGTTTGTGTTGCCTCTAGGCCTATTGCATCCTATTATATTCTACAGTGTTTGCACTACTTTCTAACTGTTTTACTTACCTGATTTTGGTTTGTGTATATATTTCATGTATTTTACTTACCTCCTAAGGGAGTATATCCTCTGAGATATCTTTGGCACATTGTCACTAAAATAAAGTACCTTTATTTTTAGTAACTCTGAGTATTGTGTTTCTTTTGATATAGTACCTATATGATATAAGTGGTATAGTAGGAGCTTTGCATGTCTCCTAGTTCAGCCTAAGCTGCTCCGCTATAGCTACCTCTATCAGCCTAAGTTGCTAGAACACTACTAATCTAATAATAAGGGATAACTGGACCTGGCACAAGGTGTAACTACCATCAGGTACCCACTATATGCCAGGCCAGCCTCCTACAGCACCTTCCTTACTTACGCGGCATTAACTCGCTACACCGCACACTGCTGGGACACTATACACGAGAAACCACACACATCGCCACTATTGCAGACATTACTAACACAGGGGGAGAGAGAAAAGCGATCACAAATATATACAAAGCATTACACATAAACAATACACAACCCCTCTGGGCGGTTTGGGTATACTGGGAAACCGCGCTACAAAGAGCACTCACAGATACACAATGGGAACAAGCTCTCCTAGTCCTGAAGATTATCTCAATGAATGCCTGTTCCAAATACACACAATTTAATTATTTATACCCCACTTACCTTACCAAGATTGGCGAAAATGTACCCAACTATGAATAATAAATGCCCGAGATGCCATACAGGGAATGACAACTTCCTACATATGGTATGGAGATGCATCCATGTAACCACGTTCTAGGAATCCGTAATTGAGATACTGAATAGGATCACAGGATGGGGAACACGCCTTGACATAACACACTAGGGCCCTCATTACAACCCTGGCAGTAAATGCCGCCTACCGCCGTGCTGATGGCCGCCAAGATACCGTGACCGTGGCGGTATACCGCTACAGGTATTATGACCCACATAGAGAAATCTGCCACTATAGAGACACCCACACAAGTCCGCCTGACCAAGGGTCAGGAATATAATGGCAGTACCAAAACCCACACCGTTACACTAACAGGAATACGCCCACAGTATCAGGACCCACGAATCACCGCAGCGGTCTTTCAACCGTGGTAAACCATTGGCGGTACACACCGCTGAGCTCAAAATACACACACACTTACAAAACACCACCACATTGGACATTTCAAACTACATACACCTGACACACATACACACACCACACCCATACACCCAATCCAATGTAAAAGACACACCCACATTACCCACAACCCTTTCAATAAAAAAAAAGATTGCCAACAGAGAGAGACAAGCCAGGAGCACCCACTCAATCTGAGCCACAAAACACCATCACCCATACACCATCCACGCACATCACAGCACACACCACAACACATCACCCCACAATTCACCCCACACATCCTCACACATGTCACTCACACCACATCTAGGGCACCCCAAAGACACCCCAGGTTTTCAGAGGAGGAGCTAAGGGGAAACCATCCAGGTAGAGCCACAGCTATTCGGAGCACAGGTGCAGCAGACGTCCATTGCTAGGTAGATGGAGCTATGGCGGAGAATCGTGGACAGGGTCAATGATGTGGGACAGCACCCCAGAACAAGGGATGACATCAGGAAGAGGTGGAACGGGGGAAGGTGCGTTCTGTGGTTGAAAGACACCAGGTAACTGTACAGAGGACTGGCAGTGGACCCCCACCTCCTCCCCCACAACTAACAACATGGGAGGAGCAAGTCTTGGCGCTCATGTATCCTGAGGGCTTCGCAGGAGTAGCAGGAGGACTGGACTCTGGTAAGTCAAATCTTTACTACTATATCCTCCACCCTACCTGCATGCCATAACAAACTCCTACCCCTACCCTCACCCCCATCACTACACCACCTCACATATACCCCACTATCACAACCCACCCACCCCAATACCAAGCCCTGCATGCCACAACAATCCATGGACTCCCATCACAGACCTGCATGGACATCCATCACCACAGCATGCCCATTAGAGAGAATCACCTAGCCCCCAAAATCACCACGCGCACAAGGCAAAGCTGACAGGGCAATCACAACCATACAGGGAAACACACCCATGCACAAGATGGCACACACAGATACAATAACAGTGCATTTTCATCCCCACAGCACCCCTACTCCACGTCACCAGAGAGGAGTTGCCAGCAACATCCAGTCCCCCACCATGAGGAGGCCCACAGTGATAACAGCAGCTCTGCACGCCTGGATCACGATGACCAACCTGGCCCATCAGGGACCTCTGGACAGTTGGTTACCCTGCCACAGTCCCAACTCACCACAGAGCCTCCCCCTCAGGAAACACCGGCACAGCACCCACCCAGCGGGCCCATGCCACGGTCCCCAGTACACATCAATCAGCAGTATGTCCACCACTAAAGGGACCCCAGGCAACCCCACAAACACAGGACGATCAGGAACCTGGGGTCAGTGACAGTGGGCGCACGGTTCAGGGGACAGAGACACAGGACAACAGGGAAGCCAGGAGGATTGCTGTGCAGCAAGCGGAGGACAGGCCCAGGGGACCCACTCCCCACGAGGCATTCACCAACATCCTGGGAGCATACCACCATTCCCCGGAGACGATGGGCTAGATACTGGCCAAATTGCAGGAGACCCAGCGGCTGCAGGAGGGACAGTACCTGGGGATCAGGGAGGACCTCAAAAACATCTACACCATGCTGGTCACCATTGCAGGGGTGCTGGCTGGCATGGGCAACACCATGAGGGAGGCAGTGGCACACCAATGGGCCCCTGACACTAGCCATACCGAAGAACAGCCCTCCACCTCCGCCGGCGCTAGTGCACAGGAGGATCCACAACAGGAACAAAAGGCCACCAGCACCCCACCCCCTGCTGAAGGAGAACCACCCCACAAACGGTCCCTGCAATCCAGGCAGAACCAGAGAACATTGCCAAGACCCCCATCAGGAAATAGGACTCTCCTGATTTTCACCCTTCCGTCCCACTCTGTCACCCTGTCCACCTTGAACTGCCATTACTCCCCTTCCTATGCCCCTTTGGACAATGCACCTGTGATACCAAGAGACTGGACTCTAACTGGACATTCCTCCACCATTACCCCAGCCCATTGCACATTCCCCTCTACGTATGAGCACTTAAATAAACACCCTTGGAACAAATACAAATCTGGAGTCTGTCAAATGATTGAAATATGTATTAGTACAACATTCTGAAAACATTGCAAGTCATATGTACAGTTATATATACATTGGTATGACCTTTAGTGGGCAGCAGTAAACATACCAGGAGCCAGAGTGGGCCACAGAGATCTGAAAATAGAGATGCCAAAGGGTCAGTAAGTGGCTATAGACATAGGGAAATCAGGCTGCCATGTACAATGTCCAACACAAAACTGAAAAGTAAAATGGAGTTACTGTGTCTTACCTGTATGTCACTGGAAGTACTGCTGTATGATATTACTTCTGTTGTCCACATCTTCTTGCTCTGCCTCCTCTTCCTCACTGTCCACAGGCTCCACCGCTGCGCCAAGAACATCTCCAAGCTCATCCTCCTGGCAAAAAGGCTCCTGCCGTCTCAAGGCCAGGTTGTGCAACATGCAACATGCAATGATGATCTGGCACACCTTCTTAGGTAAGTAGTACAGGGATCCACCTGTCAGATGGAGGCACCGGAACCTGGCCTTCAGGAGGGCGAAGGTTCTCTCAATTATCCTCCTTGTTCTCCCATGTGCCTCATTGTAACATTCCTCTGCCCTTGTCTTGGCATTCCTCACTGGGGTCAGTAGCCATGAGAGGTTGGGATAACCAGAGTTACCTGCAAATATCGAGGGACAACTGTTAGACACACACTAACCCTCAGGGACAACCCCATACCGAGACACCAACATATACTGGGTGGGGACCTTGGGCTCACCTATTACCACACTCGGTGCCTCTGGAGTTGGCCCATCACATATGGGATGCTGCTATTTCTCAAGATAAAGGCATTATGCAGAGCCAGGATACTTGGCATTCACATGGGAGATGTACTGGTCTGCCAAACACACCATCTGCACATTCATAGAGTGATAGCTTTTTCTATTCCTGAACACTTGTTCATTTCTCCAGGGGGGTGGGGGTGGGGGGAATGCTACATGTGTACCATCTATGGCACCAATGATGTTGGAGATATGTCCCAGGGTATAAAAGTCAGCTTTCACTGTGGCCAGATGCTCCACCTGGGGGAATACAATGTAGCTGCGCATGTGTTTAAGCAGGGCTGACAACAATCTGATCAACACGTTGGAGAACATTGGCTGAGACATCCCTGATGCCATGGCCACTGTTGTTTGGAAGGAACCACTTGCCAGGAAATGGGGCACTGACAGGACCTGCACAAGAGGGGGGTTACCTGTGGGCTGGTGGATAGCTGACATCAGGTCTGGCTCCAATTGGGCACACAGTTCTTGGATTGTGCCCTGATCAAGTCTGTATGTTAGTATAATGTGTCTGTCCTCCATTGTCGCAAGGTCCACCAGGGGTCTGTACACTGGAGGATGTCTCCATCTCATATTCATCCTCAGTGGTTGAAGCCTAGGGAGGAAAACGGTGAGCAGAGGGTCATATTCATGCATCTATTGCAATAATGATGCATTTCTACATTTACAGAACCAGTATGTGAATCCGAGAGTCAGTTGCTGTGCCAATGTCTGCTGTGACGCAGTTCGGTGCCATGGCCTGTGCCCCCCTGAAATGGCGGCTGCCTGACCTGTGAAGAGGGACAAATGGAAATGAGGTAATTCTGCTGGCGTTGTGCGCCGCTGTGGTAGGCGGTCGACGACCACCGCGCAACTTCGCATTGGTTATCATTGGCCCTATGGGTTCCAAGAGCCAATGGCGATGTATGCCGGCGGTGACGGTACACACCGCCGCGGATGTGACCACCATTTTCTATCTATTCACTCACTTGTTACCTGACCTTCAACAGGAGAGGACCTACACTGCAGGTGCTGCTGTGACCTGTGTCTGGAAGCAACAATGGCTCATGTGTCTGGGGAAAGGTCCCCTGCCTTCACTGCAGAGGAGTTAGAGAGACTGGTGGATGGGGTCCTACCCCAGTACACGTTACTCTACGGTCCTCCAGACAAACAGGTGAGTACACTATGAGCATGATGCATGGGCCATGAATGTATGGAGTGCTGTGTATGTAAGCCACATTGAGTGCTGCATGTATGGTGGTCAATGTATGTGCGTCAGGGGATGGGAGGGATATGGTGGGCCATGAGTGTGACGGTCCGGACAGTTAACTAATTCCCTTTTCTGTTGTCTTTTTCCTGCAGGTCAGCACCTATCAGAAAAAGGGTATTTGGCATGCCATCTCCAAGGAGGTGTGGTCCCTGGGGGTCTTTGACAGGCAGAGCACCCACTGCAGCAAACGTTGGGAGGACCTGCGCCGCTGGGCAAGGAAGACGGCAGAGGCCCAGCTGGGGCTGACCTCCCAACGAGGAATGGGTGCCCGTCGTACCCTGACGCCCCCTGATGTTCCGCATCCTGGCGGTGGCCTATCCGGAGTTGGATGGGCGCTTGAGGGCATCACAGCAGCCTCATGGGGGTGAGTACAAATTCTGATTCATTACTTTGCACGCGTTAAGCTTTTACCTGGGTGGGGATGTGAACTGTGGGTGCCCCTAGGCCAGGGCGAACATGGAAGGGTAGGTCCCTTGTTGGGCAGGCTCTAAAGCACTCCAAACCCAATAGTGTTAGTGGGCATCTACTACTGGTCACGGCCCTGTTTGCTTCAGGTGTGCAGCTGATGGCGTTAGGCATTGTACCCCATGGGCTGGTGACAGGCATTGTAACTGATAGTGCATGGAATAGTGCATAGGGCTGTTCCCTGTGAGTTGTGTACGCCAACGGCAGTGTTGTTGCTGGCATTGACCAAGTGTATCCTCTGTCTCTCCCCCCCTTTTTGTTTTGTAACCCTGTCCTTGTGTGCATTAGCATCATCTGGCGGAGGAGCAGAGGCAGCGGCGACAGAGGGAGCTGCATCCCACATGGGCCTGGATGCCGAATCCACAGACGGTGAGGGCACCAGTGGGACGGAGGGTGAGGGGAGCACCACGACGGGGACAGGAGGGGACAACACAGACAACTACTCCTCCGATGGAAGCTCCCTGGCAGACACCTCTGTGCCCACCCCAACAACAGGTACAGCCGCCACCACCCCTACCACCTTCCCAGCAGCCCCTCAGCGTGTTTCCCGTGCCCGCACACCCAGGAGGGTGGGCATCTCCTTCGCCCCAGGCACCTCAGGCCCCAGTCAGCCCTGCTGCCCTCAGTGAGGAGGCTATTGACCTCCTGAGATCCCTCACTGTTGGGCAGTCAACCATTCTGAATGCCATCCAGGGTGTCGAGAGGCATTTGCAACAAACAAATGCATACCTGGAGGGCATTCACTCTGGCGTGGCGGCCCAACAGAGAGCATTTCAGGCTCTGGCCTCCTCACTGATGGCAGCCATTGTCCCTGTATCCAGCCTCCCCCCTCCAACTTCCTCTACCCAGTCCCAATCCCCTCAACCCCAGCCTGTCCTAAACACACCTTCAGACCAGCATTCACCCAAATCAACACACAGAAGTGGCTCAGGCAAACACAAGCACCACACTTAATCTCACATGCACTCACACAAGCACCATCCCCATGCAGACACACCAACATCCACTGCCTCCACTGTGTCCCCCTACTGCTCATCATCCACCTCCCTCCCAGTAGCATCTCCACTCACACCTGCATGCACTACATCCTCATCCATTACCTCCATCACCAGCACGCCCATCACTACACACCCCTCACTGGCAGTCACCACCCCAACATCCATGCACACGTCCCCTGTGTCCTCTCCCACTGTGTCTGTGACCTCTCCTCCAAAAGTACACAAATGCAAGCACCCACCCACCCAACAGCCATCCACCTCACAGCAGCATCCAGCCCATGCCCCTGCACCCAAACTCAGCAGACAGACACCTACAACCACTCCCTCTTCCTCCACTCCCAGACCTTCTCCCTCTTCCCGCCCCAGTGTGCCTAAAAAGCTTTTCATGGCAAACATTGACCTCTTCCCTACTCCTCCCCCGTCCCTCCCCTCAGGCCAGGGTGGCCAAAACCCAGCCCAGCACCTCAGCCACCAAGTCCACGTCCGCTGTGGTTCCTGCAGCTGTTAGAGGCTCAAAGGGGGCACCCATCAGCCCAGCCAGTGTGCCACCAACCCCTGCCAAGGCAAAAACCATTCAGCCACCTGGCAAGGTGAAGAAGGGGACAGTATCCAGCAAGGGGAAGGAGCCACAACCACCCAGCAAGGCCACCTCAAAGACTCCAGCTGCAGACCCAAGGTGATACCACCATCTGTCAAGGTGAGGAAGGGGCACAAAACACCAGGCAAGGCACTTCAGCTGTCTGAGGCTGCAGGTGAAGGCCTGGTGGCTACCAGCACAACCGCCAGCACCGCTACCTGCACCGCCGCAAGCACCACTACTGTCAGCAGCAGCAGCCCCAGTGGGCAGCCGTCCGAGGCTGCAGGAGAAGGGCTGGAGCCTCCCCCCACCATTGGCAGCACCGCCTCAAGCACCGCCACCTGCACCGCTGACAGTAGCACCACTGCCAGCAGCAGCAGCCCCAGTGGGCAGCTGTCTGAGGCTGCATGAGAGGCGCTGGAGTCTCCCTCCACCACTGGCAGCACCCCCACCAGCACTGGCACTGCCACCACTGTGCAGCCGTAGCCGCCGGCAGATGGACTCTAGCCCTGCCTTCATGGACTATCATGCATCCTGGTCACAGCAAATCTCGTGGCTCAGACACCCAGGTGAGGGACTCCATGGCGTCCTAGTTCTTCCTTGGGTGTCGAGAGGTGAGTGGTTTCCCTTCTGTGTACTGTTTCTGCCGTGCTTTTGAAGGCATTTGTACCACCCCAGAAAAGCTGACAGATGTGCGGGTTGTGATGTGGTGGGCGGTACATTGACTTCCACCTGTCTGTTGGTGGTTACCGACACGGTGTTTGTTGTTACCAACGTGGCGGTCAGAGTGTTAAAGTGGCTGTCTGTGTTGGCGGTTTCTGCTGTGGTTGTGATTCAATTTTTTTTACCACCGGCCTGTTGGCGGTATTACCGCCGCTTTCACACCGACCGCCAGGGTTGTAATGTGGGCCTATGTTCTTGGAGTAACACATAGATACCCAAAGAGCAAGGCCACTAACAAGATCTTAGACCTAGCGCTAATCCTTGCAAAAAGAATGTGCTGGAAATCTAGCGTGACGCCACCAATAACAGGATGGGTAACAGACCTGCGCACAGGAGTTCTCGCAGAACAATGAGTAATAGAGACAACACATGCACTTAGTAGCCCCCCATCCAGACCCCCAGATTGGGCAACAGTTCTAGAAGGAATTGAGAGAATCCTTGGATGACAGAGTGATTAGGCTGGCTAAAGACACATGAAACCTCCTTAAACAAGAGATAACCAATCCACTCACCCAATGAATAGAGTATTGCTCCATCTGTAGACAAGAATGCCATCCCCGATCATGCCAACACACCCGGAATGCGCACCTAGTTATTATTAGTTATACTGTTACTTTATTCTCTTTTAGATATATCAGACATACACATCACTCAGTGGTATAAAAACCATGCAGCTCACTACAATAGGTTGTAATACTGGGGAAGATAAGCATGAGTACACATGACCAACCAGTATGTATGGCTATAATACTGTAATTGGCAATCGCATTATGTTATGTGAAAAAGACGAAAGAATGTTGTACTGTACATATATGAATTGGAACTGGGTTGTTTTATGTTCATAATAATAAAAGAGACATGGAGGGAAAAAAGAACACTGTAGTTGACTGAGTCTTCTTCTCTGACAGTGTGAAGTATATCCCTTCCCTTGCCAGAAAAGGACAACCACAATATAGCAGCCCACTGCCTTTGAAGGACCCTCTGAACTTTGCAGGCTCTCTCAAGTGCAGCAAATCACTTGTAAATGTCATCCCCCATCTTGTATGGGAGAACAATTTTGTGTAAGTATCTGGAATCAATGGTGTGCTCTCTGACTCCATAACTCCTGAAACTGCTGCTGTTCCTGCCACCATGGGGTGCTAACCCCAACCCCTGCCTTTCCCTTTCCACAGCCAAGGCCTCCCTATCTAGAACTAGCTGTTGCTGCTGCAGAATCAGTCTGGCCTCCTCCAGTCTCAGTTTCCGGAGCTCCCTATCTATGGAGTCATCACCTGGAGTTGTACCATGGGATCCCTCAGACTGAGGTGATATGGGAATGTGCAGAGGTAGATCTTTTCCTAACTTTTGTGACCCTAGTGACTTGACCTCTGGCTGTGAAGGGAACCCTACCTGAGTGACTACCCCTCCCACTACCACCTACACTAGTAGGTCTGATAGGTGGAAGATCTTTAGAAGAGCCCTCCCCTGAATCTGCAGGATGATTTTCTGATTCTATGGGTGTAGTATCTTTCTCCTCCTCGTCCTCCCGGCTAACAGCATGCTCCTGGTCATCCTGAAGAAGGAGGCTGAAAAGAAAATTCTTGTTGGGGTTCTTCCCCACATCTAGTTTTCTGTCTGTGCAAAGCACCCTCAATTCCTTGAAGGTCATGCCCTCATAGGGAGTACCCATGACCACAGAGCTAGGCACAGAAGTAGACATGATGTGTTGTGTTAGTGTAGTGTAGGGAAAAAAACCTAACCTACCTAACCTCTAGTCTCTTGGAAAGGAAAGTATGAGACTAGAACCCTGTACTAGGTATATATGTATAGCTCTAGTTATAGAGTATTCTTTGCCATGGAAAGCATTGGTGACAGAGTGATAAGGCAATTGCAAGTACTGATCCCACCACTGCACCACCAATGTAGGAAGCTAGCCTGGCCTGGCCTGGTTTGTAGTGGGTACCTAAGGTACACCTTATACCAGGTCCAGTTATCCCTTATGAGTAAAATGTAGGCAGTGTGTAGAAGCCAGGCACTCTAGGGGTAGCTGTAGCTGAGCAACAAAGGCTTATCTAGGAGACATGCAAAGCTCATGCAATACCACTGTAGTCACACAGTACTCACATACATGAAAGAAAATACTCAGTGTTACAAAAATAAAAGTATTTTATTTTGGTGACACAAATGCCAAAAATACCATAGAGACTATGTTCCCTTGGGAGGTAAGTACTGTACACATTATATACACTAGTATCCAAAAACAGGTGTAAAAACAGTTAGAAAACAGTTCACATAGTGAAAAGCATAATAGTTAGAAATGGGCCTAGAGAGAACATGCACCATATACTAAGAAAGTGGAATGCGAATGTCGGTTTCCCACCTAGGCAAGTGTAGTGTGTAGAGGGGCGCTGGGAGTATTAGAAAACACCAAAGGTAAGTAATAGAACCCACCCCAGAGCTCAGGAAAGCAGGAGTAAATCACAATAACGTTCCTAGAACACACAATAACATGAGAAAGAAGATAATTCAAAAACCAGAAGAGACTGCAAGACACCAGCAGTGGATTCCTGGAACTGAAGCCCTGTGAAAGAAGGGGACCAAGTCCAAGAAGCACAGAAGAGTCCAGGGAGAACAGGAGACGCTGCTAACACGGATGAAGGTGCAAAAGAGCACCCGGGAGTGAGGAACAACAGTCAGTACTGTATCTAAGAAGATGGATGTGGGATCCTGGTGGGTGCAGATGATGTCCCATCCCGGATGGAAGATGGCAGTCTGGTTTGTGTCGCTGGATTCCGCCAACAAGCCTTTGGACACACAATGTGCGCTGTCCGGGACCAGGAAGGGCCAGGTGGACCCTACCCAGGAAGGGGAGTCAGAGGGGGCTCTCAGCAACTCAGAGAGCTCACAGAAGACCAGGCAGCGTGCCCAGGAGTCGCACAGCACGGGGCCAAAGAAGGTGCAAAAGAGGGCCCAGAAAGCACTGCAACAAAGGATCCCACGCCGCCGGAGAACCACTCAGGAAGCTGTGCATTGCAGGATACAATGCTGGGGGCCGGAGCTGTACGGTGCACAAAGAACTTCATGGAAGGATGCCAACAAGCCTTGGCAACTGCAAAACACACTGTGATGGGGGTATTGTCTTGCGTGGGGAGGTAAGCTCTTACTTCCACCAAAGTTGGACAGTAGGATGTCAGGACCATCGGGACCACTTGAGCCCATCACCCGTGATGCAGGATCCATGCAACTCGTCAGGAAAGGGGACCCACACAGCCAGTTGTCGATGCAGAGAGGTGCCTGCTGAAGCATGGGAGTGACTCCTTCACTCCAAGGGAGATGCCTTCGTTCTTCTGTTGCAAACTGAAGACAGGCTGTCCTCTGAGGATGCACGACCAGGAAACAGTTGCAGTTGCTGGCATGAGCTGAAGATACAGTGTTGCAGAAGTCATCTTTGCTTCTTTGATGCAGGGACTGGATTATACAAGGAGGGCACCAAATGTGCCCTTTAAAGCATTTCCAGTGGCCCTGGGAGGCTACCCCTCCCAAGCCTTTAACACCTATTTACAAAGGGAGAGGGTGTTACAAAGGAAATACTTTGTTCTGCCTTCCTGGGATTGAGCTGCTCAAGCAACAGGAGAGCAGAAACCTGTCTAAGTGGTGGCAGCAGCTGGGGCTGCCTGGAAAACCTCAGAAGGCTGTAATGGCAATACTGGGTGTCCTCTAAGGAGCCCCCGGAGAGCATGGAATCATACAACCAATGCTTGCAAAAGCCTTAGGGTATGATTCCAACATGTTTGATACCAAACATGCCTATGTTCGGAGTTACCATTGTGTAGCTGGGCATAGGTAGTGACCTATGTCCAGTTGACGCATAAAATGGCATCCCCGCACTCAGTCTGGAAAATGGTCCTGGAGGTCGTGAGGGCACCTCTGCTAGTGCAGGGGTGCCATCACACACAGGTACTCTGCACCCTGACCTCAGGGCTGGAAGATCTGCTATAGGGGTGACTTATAAGTGACCTGGTGCAGTGTAAATGGCAGTGAAAGGGTGCATGCACCTTTTCACACAGGCTGCAATGGCAGTCCTGTAGAAGCCTTTGCATGGGCTCCCTATGGGTGTCAAAATATATGCTGCAGCCCATAGGGATCCCCTGTATTCCAACGTCCTGGGTACCTCAGTACCACATACTAGGGACTTATAAGGGGGCACCAGTATGCCAATTGTGGGTGAAATACTGGGTTACCAGCATACAGGGACAACATTTAGAGGAGAGAGAGAATAATCACTGGGGTCCTGATTAGCAGGATCCCAGTGAACACAGTCAAGCACACTGACACCAGGCAGAAAACAGGGGTATCCATTGGCAAAAAGAGGGTACTTTCCTACACCAGGTCCCTGCCTTTGCCTCAAAGGCATTCAGAGACACCATGGGGACGATGGGTGTTGAACTCCATTACTCCTCACCCTACCATCCCGAGGCAAATTCAGTTGTGGAAAGGAGGAATTGAGATCTAAAGCAGTTCTTAACAGCTAGAGTATTAGCTTCTGGCCACAGCTGTCTTCATCACCTATATGGGGGCCAGAGAGCACTGAATAATATACCAAAAAGGTTCTTAAGGGGACGCACTCCTTATGAGGTTCTCTTTGGGATACATATGTATGTCCTAGATGTAGATGGCCCTGGTTTGGTGCCTGCGGATACACCTTTTGACATAAATTATGTCTAACATTAATGTCTCACTGTCTGACAGGAGCTTCAGCAATTTCGTGATGATAAATCATCCGCCAGTGCTGCCATTTTAGGAATAAGGGATTTGCCAACAACTTCTACTGGCTGGATTCCTAAAGTTGGGAGTCTGGTTCATGAGAAGGTAGCTGTGAAGAAGGAATTTGGCCCAACCTACAGAGCACCGGTCCAAGTCCTGGGAATACATGGTACCAGAACTGTCATTCTACTGCTGCTGCCTGGTTCCAAAGCAAACAGATTTGTCTCGATTGACAACATTAAACTTCACCATGTGGCTGATCCTCCATAGTAGACCCAGACGTCCCTTGGGTAGTTACCGGTCCCCTCTCACTACCCAACAGGACATACTGCTTCAAAGAAGAAACAACAACACTTCTGACCACACAAGCACGTCCAACTATGCTACAAATACCACCTCAACCATGGGGAGGGTGGGAAATGAGCTTTTACTTATTGCTGTTACCACTTCAACAACATCACCTGTCCAAGATGTAGCTGTCTTCTATTCCAACACTACAAAAACAGACAACATTGTCTACTACGAGCCTCCACATGAAATGTATCTATCCACCAGTAATGCATCAGCCCCTGTGTTTGCAGAGACTGCTTCTGGTTACTTCATAGATATTGATGTTTTTTCTTCAACTTCATCCACTCCTGCTATTGAAAATGTTTCAAAGACACGTAAGCTGTATACATGGCTTAAAGATAAGTATTTAATGTATCCATGGAACTATCTCTGGTTATTGCTGACATTGCTTGCATTTGTTCTACGGGTTGGTTTTGTGACTGTTTTCATCCTGCTTATAAATGGTCATTACCTTCCTGAACACTCCGTTGTTGAGCCTGCGGATGAAGTCTTAACTCCATATCTTTCCTCACATCAGGTCCGAAGAGACTTGTCCCTTTTGAATATTTCAGCAGTACCCATTCCTGATGGGATAATGTGGGATAAAGTTTAATTTGATATTTAAGGGCCTACTGAGGTCACTAACATTCTATATTTCTTCAAAATTTCTATGACTGATGTAATTACACCTAGTGTTGTACCTGATGATTAGAATGTCCAGACAGTTGATTCCATGTTAACTGAAATGAAGGACTACTCTGTATTTGAAAGTGATGATGTGTATTCCAACACAAAGGATTATGGGAAAATGATCCACTGTAGCAACCAGGGACACTACTACCTGCCCCATGCAACACAGATCAGTATTCAAGTACACACAGTGGGCACACTGTTCAACTCAACCTGTGGTTGAGCCCAAAACATTGTTCAGATAAATTCACTTATTTTTCTAGAGTCATATTATTTCAAATTACCATCTTCAAATATTAGAAACATTTTGCTAACACAAAGTTAATTTACTCAGATTCCTTTGTTTCCCGTCTTGCATTTGAAGGTTACAAATACTGGAAGAACACCATTGATGTAAAGAGTGTATGAGGAACACAAGATTGGAATATACAGAGTTGGGAAGCTTTATTTAGAGTGTGCCTTATTCCTTTAGAAATTATTTTCCTAATGACACTATTCAACAGCTATCCAGTCTGGGTTTAGCAAAGATGAAGGAAATATATGCGCCCAGCATCCCCACACCAGCAAAAGTTACTAATTGGCAGTCATTCCTGAATGTCACGAGGAAGAACTAGATGCAAAGGTTCAGGCTGGTACCTATAACTCTTCACTTTCCAATCCTGGTGAGTGGTTATTATGGCCAATAGACACAAATGGGTGTCAGGCATGTTTTGTGAAGTCCTCAGGGGGTTTCAAGGTTAGCCGACCGGATCCTTCCTTTGTCTCGGGCCAACACTCGGGTATAGTTACATCAGTGTGGGTAAACTGTGCCAACAATGGTTATGAACCAACACCTTAGCAGCAGTTAAAGAACATCTTAACACTCTTTCTGAAGATATAGACTTACAAGACCTTTTGTTAGGTCCAAGAAAGTCAGGCTCTAAAAGATTCATCTATGTCATATACAATGAGATCTGGAAGTTTTCTCAAATAGAAGCTGCTGCGCGTTTAAGGCAGCAAGACAATGAAAATTTGGAAAAGGCTTTAGCTGTTATCGACTACGGCATGAACGCTCTGTCCAACAGGATTTATTCCCTTAACAACATAGTGTCATCTGCCATTGACTTTATTGAGACAAAAGTCCCTTTTACACAATGGAGAAAGTCAGCTGCTTTCCATCATACAGTTAGGTTGGACACTACAGATTATGAAAAACAGCCGCTTTCCATGGAAGTACATTAACGGTAGTGACTTCATTGCTGCTTTTAATTTGTCCAGGGAACAACAGACAATGGCTAAAAGGGAAGCGAGTTTCACCATGCTTCACATAGAAAAGCTAGAAAAGTTGCCTTTCACAGTTGCAGAGTCCATTGACAGTATGACTCTTACATGGCATCATAAATCTGCCCATTTCCACCTTTTGTTTTTTGAAATGCTTGAAACATCTTGCCGTAGGCAGATATGAGTGGCTAGGCAGGAGCTGTATTAGAGAAGAGTGCGAGTTGCCCTTCGAATATAAATGTCTAAATGGAAAAACAGAGGTATTTCTTAGCGGACGCGAATGTGAGACTACTGTGAGTCACTCAATGATCTGCAAACAGGTGTCCTTTCATGGCCTTTGCAATGCGGTGGTCGCAAACTTGGCCTGTTTTCTGAAGGGTACTCCTGTCCCTTTCATTTGATCAGCATTTCATGTACTTTCAAATGGAAGTTATGTGGTGCTGAGCAACCAAAGCTATTGTGGTATGCAACCAGGAATTACCTACACAATTTCTGTCTCCAAGGTCATAACGTGTTGCGGGTGTGTTTTATTCCTTCCCTCACAGGAGATAAGAGTAGCAGAAATGTGGCCTCACATTGATACTGCTAATGTAAATTATGACAAGCTGAGCAGACTAAAGGTGCTACTGTTCCAGAAATAAGCTGCGTGAAATAGGCTAGAGAGACGTATGTTCTCCAGATAGCAAGATGATCAGCAGAAATACAATCCCTATTAATTACCAACTTACCCAAGCACTTTGGAGAGCTGGTATCCAGAATTTTCAACGCTTCGAGCACTACGTGGATTGTCCATTTCTTTAAGCCTGTTAGGTCTGGATTTGTGTCCATCTTCCAGATTGTCTTCGGAGTCATTCCGTCAGCCATCCTTTCACTCTTTTCTGGTGTGTTTGGCAGTTTTCCTTTGACTTTTGCATTGATCGGTAGGATACTACTGCTGTTGTTCCTGATACGCTGTGGTTGTGCCTTCCCAGCTAAGCGGAGTGATGGAGCTACAACCACCAGCCCAGCTGTGCCAAGATCGCATGGTACAGTTCTATGGTGCTTCGTTGCTGGAAGAACTGGAGCATGATTGGTCTTTGTCATTCCAACCAGTCCTTTGTGTGTGCACCTGGTGCCTCTTTGAGCATTTACCTTCGGTGTGTCTTGCTGTTTCACCTGTGCCTCCTATGATACGCTGTGGTTGTGCCTTCCCAGCTAAGCGGAGTGATGGAGCTACAACCACCAGCCCAGCTATGCCAAGATCGCATGGTACAGTTCTATGGTGCTTCGTTGCTGGAAGAATTGGAGCATGATTGGTCTTTGTCATTCCAACCAGTCCTTTGTGTGTGCACCTGGTGCCTCTTCGAGCATTTACCTTCGGTGTGTCTTGCTGTTTCACCTGTGCCTCCTATGGACAAAGAACTGCTGATGTTCCTGATGAGAGTTCATTCACGGTTGTGCCCCATAAGACTGAGGCTGATTCGCCGGGCCACTTACAAGCCGCCTTTGGTGGACTGTGTGTCTCCCTTGGGCACTTTGGATAGTGCTGCTATCGCGGGAGATCCTGCATCTGAGACTGCTGTACACTAATGTTCCAGGGATCCATCTGCCAATCCTGTCATCGATCTGACATCTGACGTTGTGGCTTCTTTTTTGGATGCCTTTTCCTTCGATGGCTTTGAAGACATTCTTCAAGATCATGACTACTGTTAGATTAATTTTACCATTGGCCTATTCTAAAGTTTAAAGTTTGCCAACATTGCCTTTGGCCTGCTGTGCTTGTCATGGTCAACATTATCTTTGTAGGACTTAGTTGTTTTTTACCACATTTTAATTAGCTTTTAGTTATGTTTTAATGAGATTTTAGCTTGTTTTCAGTCCAGAGCATTTTAGCTTGGGTTAATTCGCCTTCTTTTGCGTCATTAGTTTGGCGTCATACTTGTTACGGCAATGGGGAGGGTGTAGTGGATCCTATTTAGTTTTCAAGGGAATCAGGAGTTTAGCTTAGCCTTTGGCTTGCAGGCCTGTGCCCCCGTCACCCAGTGACTTCTAACCTACTTAGGTTGCTTTGTTTTAGCCCATTTATTTAATTAATGCTTCCAAGATGGCTGCCAAATTATAGTTAGGAAGATGCTTTAGTTTCATGTTATCAGTGCCATTCTGTTAAAGGCGTCACTATGAGCATCAAAGATAAATGAGATACGTAGGTTGTCACATTATGTACTTTTCCACCTTCGTGTGCCAGTAACATAATGTACCTTTTCAAGGAATTGTTTATATAATTGCCACCCCAAGCATGCTTTCTTATCTATTGTTTGGGAACATACCTACCTGCGTCAGGGATCCTACCAGATCTTTATAATTACATCTCACACAGACAAGATAATCAGAGGGATTCCTACCAGATGCCATCGATGCTATCTATGCTACACGTCGCCTTGATGCTGACCCAGTCTTCGTGTCCCCAAGGACTCTGCTCTAGAGACCTCATTCCAAGATAACGAGGGTTGGGAGCTCGTCTCATGGACATGGTATTGGCAGATAAGGTTTAATACACTTAGCTCTCTTTAGGTTAGGCATTAGGCTCATCATGCTAGGGTAGTAGGGCCCATTTAACATATTTTTCACATCTCATGTTATTGCAAGATGGTGGGGGTCTTTGTATTCATGGCTCTTGTTTTTATCATTATGTTCCATGCATTATTCATTATCCTAATCATTGAAGCCAAAGCAACTTATCGTAGATTGCAGTCTTGTCAATAAAACCTATTGAAACTGTGTTTGACTGAGACATGTTGTTCATGTGAGAAAGGGGTAATCTCCGTTTAGCAACGACCTCCATGAGATGTCAAACTCTTGAATCAATGTGGAAAGGCTGCCACAAATCACCTTTTACTGTTTGGGTTTTTGGTGAATTACTGCTTGTGAGCCGGGAGGGTTGGGATGACAGTTGCAAGTTGTTGTAGGATTGGCCTGATCGCATACAAACATAAGTACTGTCATCCTTAATCCAGCAGTCTTGCCTAGAGCAAGAGTCAAACTACAAGTGAAAAACGAATTTGGGAGTATTTTACTGTTAGGAAATGTAAAACGCATCCGTAAATGTGCCACCTTTCACATATACTGTACTCTGCCCATGGGGCTACCTAGGGCCTACCTTACATACATAAAAAGGGAAGGTTTAGGCCTGGCAAGTGGGTACACTTGCCAAGTACAATTGGCAGCTGAAAACTACTCACACAGACACTACAGTGGCAGTTCTGAGCCATGTTTACAGGGCTACTTATGTGGGTGGCACAATCAGTGCGGAAGGTCCACTAGTAGCATTTGATTTAAAGGCCCAAGGCACTTCTAGTGCACTTTACGAGGGACTTACTAGTAATTCAAATATGACAACTATGGATAAGCCAATTGACAATACAATTGACACAGAGAGCATGTGTACTTTAGCACTGGTTAGTGGTGGTAAAGTGCCCAGAGTCCTAAAGCCAATAAAAGTAGGTCAGAAGAAATAGGAGGAAGGAGGTAAAAAGTTAGGGGATGACCCTGCAAAAAGGGCCCTCTTGATTAGATTAGGAAAGGGCAGGAGAGGGGTGCATTTAGGATTTTTAGCCACATCAGTGGGTGGAGTCAGCCAGATCTAACCTCCAAAAATCAGTTTCAGCCATGTTGGATTTTTGAAGAATGTTGTTCCCTGGGATTGATTTTTGCCACACTTCCCTGGAAGTGATCATCAAAGGGGGAAGGGGCCTGCCTGTGATTGGACAGTCAGACCCCACTGCTTTCCACCTCAGGAGCAAGGATAAATATGGCAGAGCAGCACCCACACCTCAGATCCCTACAAGGAACAATACAAAGAAGAAGAAGGACTGCCCTGCTGGACCCCTGCCTTGCACCTGGACACTGCACTCTGAAGCACTGCACGGCTGCACACTTGGGCTTCACCACTAAAAGGATTTTGCCTGTCTTCTACTGCTTTAAAAAGGGACTCCCTATTGACTACCAGTACAAAGGAGCTGCCCAGAGTCCCATGCATCAAGCCCTGCAAGCAAAGCCCAACTGACCAGCGCCCAGTGGCCATTTGAGGATTCTGACAAGGTGCATTCTGGAATTGTAGTCCCATCTCCCAAGGAGCAAATCAGAGTTTCTGGAACCTTGGATCAAGTTGTGGACACTTCAAGGACCCAAAAGGACCTCTGGAAGAAAATCCAGAAGTTTGGAGATGTTTGGAGCAACTCTATAAGTTGAAGAGATGCATTGTGGGAGTTTTAGTCCCAGACCCCAAGAGGCAAACCAGAGCCTCTGAACCCTTGGCGGGTGCTGTGGACCACTTTCCTGAATGAAACACTTCTGAAAGTAAGTGCAACAGTGTTACCTCATGGGTGACCCGAACTCTAGAATTTGTCACTGTCCTGTGTGCCCTTTTTTAACCCTTTGAGCGCTAGTTGCTTCTATTCAATAGAAAACATTAATTATTTAAAAATTCATATCTCCGGTTCCCCTTGTCCAACTTTAATCATTTTGGTGTCACTTTAAAGACAGAAATACCATCTATTGTATAAACTGGTGTGGGATTTCTATTGTGTTTTACTTGTTTACTTTTCTGTGATTTTTAAATGCTTAACACACTTGTCTCCTAAGTTAAGCCTTGTCGTTCATTGCCAAGCTACCAAGGGTTGAGCTGAGTTTAATTTATTGAGACCTAACTGGGCCTAAGTGAGGGTTAGTGGCCTATTGCTAGGTGTAGGTACTTAACTGGCCTTTCCAATAATCCACTTTCCAACAATACCTTAATTGGAGCTACCATATTTAAGTTATAGATAGGATGCTGAATCTTCCCTTCTACTTTATTCATAAAGTGCCAGTGATCAACCTTTATATTTTCTACACCATATAATAGTGCAGGAGGAATTTTCATCTTGTATACAAATAATAAATGGGTGAAGAGGCATCAGCCTGTAACACCATAAAGAGTTTTAGGTTTAAGTGTGTGTGCATGAGACAGTGCCTTTTTCATCAATGTACAATATGTTCGTTCTCAGTTAATTCAGCTGAACAAAGTTTACCTGAATAGGATCGTGATTTAACTGTTTCTATAGGTATGCTACCCAAAACCCTATAGTTCATTGTCAGATGACAGTCCTTACTTTTATTTATGTTAAGCTACTTTTAAATGATGGCTATTAGCATAACTTGCCAAAAACGTAAGGCCTTTCTTCAAATTGTTAGGAGTCATGTCAGGTAACACAATATTTTCCGCATAGAGAAGTGCCCCCATCAGATAAAGCCCTACCTTTACCTTTGGGGGATCCCACCTTACGAGCGTCATCAAATCCGGCAGATCAGAGATAGGTGAAGAAAAAAGAAGGGGTGTTAATGAACAGCTTTATTTTAGACCATTTTTTGTTTCAGTTTTTGGTGTGATGCTACAATTACCACCCAACATTACACTAGACCAGATGGTCATGTGCACAGCTATTATCAGTTTTAGAAGACCTGTTGGAATGCTCAGATCTCTAAGTTTCCTCCACAAGGTTTGCCTGTCCACACGGTTGAAGGCAGCGGAGACGTCAATAAATGCTGTGTGTAGACAGGCATTCACAGTTTCTGGACATACCTTTCCACGATAAGGTGCAGTACAGTTATGTTGTTCAATGTGGAACAACTTGACGAAAGTCAGCCTGTTCTAGGGGTAGAGTATACTTTTCTTCTACCCAGTTCTGTAGCTGATTTAATACACTCTTCACAAAGATTTTTCCGGTTGCATCCAAAAGCATGATTTGCCTCTAATTATTAGGCATGTCATAGGGCCTTTTCTATGAAGAGGCAGTATGATACTGCCCCTCCAGGAGTCAGTAATCTCCCCGGAAAGGTACCAGAATTGAAACAAAGCAGCCAGATAAACAGCCCATAAATCAGCCTCTAACTTAATGACTGTAATAGGCTAGTTGGATAGGGAGGAACAGAGACAACCATATCGCTATGGGCCTGATTTAGAGCCGGCTGGGTTACTCCATCACAACAATGTCAGATATCCCGTCCACTGAAATATAAAACCCATTATGTCCTATGAGATTTATATTTTGGCAGACGGGATATCCATCACTGTTGTGAAGGAGTAAGACCTTCTCCAAACTCTTAATCAGGCCCTAAGCCTAGAGTTTGACAAACTGCAACCTATTCAATTATTCTCTGGATTCTTTGGTGCAAACAACAAGGAGATACAGTTGCCCTGTTTCACACTAGAGATGTTATTAATTTTAGGCTTACATGTACTACCACTACATTCCACAATAATCTTCCATGAAAGATCTACAATTTTTTTTGTTTAACACCTTCTGTAATCTCTCCCCAAATCATATCTGCTACTTTCATTCTTTGTATAAGCAACCACCTAATTCTCCTCCTTCTATGATGATTTACAATTGTACTGCGTTAATTTGAATACTAAATTAATTGTTGCCTTCGGAGTTTGTTAATCAACTTATTAGGTAAAATATTTGTTTGGGTTTTTTCTCCACTTCTAAATTTTATTTCAACTATGCGCTGCTAAGACTGAGTAGTCCCCTATGATTTTTTTCATACATTTTGTAAAGTAATCTGCTGAAATTCACCCTTGGACAAGAATATTCTCCATAGCTTCTCCTAAGTCCACAGATAGAGACAATTGCTTTAGTGAGTTCTAGGATACCCTACCATTAGCAACATTTACATGTACCACCTCCTCCTCACCAATCTGCCACTGAGAAATCGTCTCAAGGTTATCATCAATGGAAAAAGAATAAACGCTATGGTCACTCTATGTATTATTATTTACTGTCATTTCCATTAGGAAGAGAAGACTGAATAAGAGTCTATGATTTAGTCAATTATCGTGGAACCATAAGACACTTTCACTATCACAAAATAGTCTTGTCAAATGATTGGAAATAGTGGCATTAAGGTCACCAACAATTATTATATTTCTAGTGTGTTCTTTCTTGGCAATGGATTTAATGAAATGAAAACAATCTTTTAAAAGGGTATTATTATTATTTCCAGGAGGTATATACATGTTTGATAAAATGAAGTGATTCATGGCACATGCTATGCCCTTATTACTATGAAAGTGTATGCACTTAGTAAGTTTGATGGATGATAGAATACTTTATAAGACTATGAAGAGTTGGTACTCAAGAGAGTGGTTGTATAATGTAAGCATGCCCTTTTTGCAGCACTACTATCAACAAAATAATCTTTCACCTTGAGGATTCCAGTTAACCATATCTCTTGTAAACATGATATTATATCTGAGTTTAATGGGGCAAGATTCAGGATTTTCTCCACACTTTTTAGCAGCCCACTAAATTCCAGGAAAGGATTTTAGTTTGATTGCTGAACAGGTTGCATCAAAGGAGCTGGCCTAGAATCCTTTCCATTGCTTAGGGTCCCTGCTAGCCACAGTCATCGTGACAGATCGTCACTACATGACTTAGAAAATGAATTCTTCCTTACGAGGATCACCCTTCTACTATCAGCCTTACAACTTTGCATTTTGTGCCAGTTCCTCAGCCGGGCAGTCAGGAGCTTCTCTTGATTGAATCCGTCAGATATGGGTTGCTCATTAGTAACCTTGTGCAAAGACTGGTATATACAACTAGTGAATACCATTATTCAAGAAGGAGAATTTATACAATTACAACACCATCCCTTCTTTGAAAAATCAACACATCAATTGTGTGACTTAGGTGATTTCTGTTCGAGCTATAGATAATGAATCCACAAAGTATGCACTTCCTAAAAGACATAATGGGCCTGATTCTAACTCTGGCGGGCGGCGGAGGCCGCCCGCCAGAGTTCCCCCCTCCAGAATACCGCACCGTGGTCGTAAGACCGCTGCAGTGATTCTGGGTTTTCCACTGGGCTGGCGGGCGACCGCCAAAAGGCCGCCCGCCAGCCCAGTGGAAAACAACCTTCCCACGAGGACGCCGGCTCCGAATGGAGCCGGCGGAGTGGGAAGGGGCGACGGGTGCAGTTGCACCCGTCGCGAATTTCAGTGTCTGCTGAGCAGACACTGAAATTCTTTGTGGGGCCCTCTTACGGGGGCCCCTGCAGTGCCCATGCCATTGGCATGGGCACTGCAGGGGCCCCCAGGGGCCCCACGACACCCCATACCGCCATCCTGTTCCTGGCGGCAGAGCCGCCAGGAACAGGATGGCGGTATGGGGTGTCAGAATCCCCATGGCGGCGCAGCAAGCTGCGCCGCCATGGAGGATTCTTTTGGGCAGCGTAAAACCGGCGGGAGACCGCCGGTTTTCCTCTTCTGACCGCGGCCAAACCGCCGCGGTCAGAATGCCCTGCGGGGCACCCCCAGCCTGTTGGCGGTGCTCCCGCCAACCCTGGCCCCCAATATAATTTCTGACTGCATTGCTATAACCTACCGGACAGTGTTGAAAGATTGACTCCTTTGTTGTTGAGTATAAAAGGGAGCAATGGAAGCAATAGAGCTCTTACTAACACATCATTTTATATGTTCTAGGGAATAAAAAGTGAAATTTACATATTATTGGACGGTAAAGCTTTATAGATGATCCCACTGGAATTTCACCTGAAATTATAGAAAAACTACTTGAATTCAGTTGTTATTTGGAATCTTATCATTATTCTCTTAAATGTTTGCTAAGGGCAGGCAAAACAATAACATACAACAATAACACCAGTTGGAGACCACTTTGTAAACAGACTTATAGGTAAAAAAGAAACAACACTTTTCATGCTATATACCAAACAACATTTATCATTTAGTTGATTACTAAGGATGCACAGAATTGTATATCTGGAAGAACAATATTTAGTCAGACAGGAAAACGTGTTAGAAATAGTTTGCAAATTGATATTGTAGGAAAGTACCCTCTTTCTTGACATGGTTATCCCCTTTATCTGCCTGATGTCAGTGTGTTTGACTGTGTTCACTGGAATCCTGCTAAAAAGGACCCCAGTGAGTTTGCTCGCTCTCCAAAACTCTGTATTCATCCCACAATTGGTATACTGGTGCCCCCATGTAAGCCCCTAGTAAATGGTCCCTATGTACCCAGGGCATTGAGGTTCCAGGGGATCCCTATGGGCTGCAGCAGTTATTCTGCCACCCATAGGGAGTCCATGCAAAGGGTTCTGCAGGCCTGCCATTGCATGCACCCATTTTCACTATAGGTCACTGCACCAGGTCACTATAAGTCACCCCTATGGTAGGCCCAGAGGGCAGGGTGCATGTACCTGTGTATGAGGGCACCCCTGCACTAGCAGAGGTACCCCCACAAACTCCAGACCGATTTTACTGGACTTTGTGAGTGCGGGGACGCCATTTTACGCGTATACTGTATATAGGTCACTATCTATGTCCAGCTACATAATGGTAAATCAAAACCTAGGCATGTTTGGTATCAAACATGTTGGAATCATACCCCAATACTTTTGATAGTATTGGTTGTATGATTCCATTCACCCTGGGTGCTCCTTAGAGGACCTCCAGCCTTACTTCCACAAGATTCTGAAATTTTCCAGGCAGCCCCAGCTGCTGCCATCTAACAGACAGCCCTCCTGTTGCATGATCAGCTCAAGCTCAAGAAGGTAGACCAAAGGATTTCCTTTGGAAGAGGGGGAGTTACACCCTCTCCCTTTGGAAATAGGTGTTACATGGCTTGAGAAGGGTAGACTCCCCAAGCCACTGGTATGCTTTGAATGGCACATTTGGTGCCGTCCATGCATAAACCAGTCTGCACCAGTTCAAGGACCTCCAGTCCCTGCTATGGCACAAAACTGGGCAATGTAAATGGGAGTGACCACTCCCCTGTCCATCACTACCCCAGGGGTGGTACCCAGAGCTCCCCCAGAGAGTCCCTGGGTTTTGCCATCTTGGATCCAAGGTTGGCAGGGAACTCTGGGAACATCTGAGTTGCCAGGTCAGGCAGGTGACATCAGAGCCCCCTCCTTATAGGTGGTTACCCAACTAGGTAACCAATCCCCCTTTCAGGGCCAGTTATGGTCTCTCCTTTGGGTGGTTCATCAGATTTGGCTTGCAAGATTCCAGCTGACTTCGACTTGTGACCAAAGAAACTGTATCTGGGCTCTCCAGGACCCGACAATCTGCAACAAAGATGAAGACTTCGCCTGCAACATTGTTTTCACAGCTCCTTCCAGCTTCTGCAACATTTCCCTAGTCGTGCATCCTCTGAGGACAGCCTGTCTTCAGTCTGCACAGGAAGGAAGAAGGAATCTTCCTTGGAGTGAAGGAGTCACTCCCTTGAATCAGCAGGCACCAACAGCAATGACGACTGGCTGCGTGGATCCCCTCTTCTACAGAGCTGCGTGGATCCTGCAACACAGGTGGTGGTCAGAAGGGTTCTAGACGGTCCTCTCTACCAGCTGTCCAACTTGGGTGGAGGTAAGCCCTTGCCATCCCATGCAGGAAAGTACCTCCTTGCACTACATCTTTTGCAGCTGCCGAGGCTTGCTGGCACTTCGTCAAGGGGGTCTTCAGGCTTCAGGTAGCTCCAGCCCCCGCACTCCTTCCTGTGATGCACAGCTCCCTGAGTGGCTTTCCTGGGGCGTGGGACTCCTTTTCATGGTGCTACATGGGCTCGATTTGCACCTGTGCTTCTGTGGGCTCTTTGTGACGCTGAGGGCCGCCTCTGACTCTCCCTCCCGGATCGAGTCCTTCTGGGCCTTGCTTTTCCCTGGCAGTACCACTTTCCACCAACCACGAGTTTTGCCTGTGCCAAGGCGTGTTGGTGGAATCAGGACACACAAACCCAACTTCAATCTTCCTCCTGGTGTGGGACATCACCTACAATCTTCAGAAACTCGACTCCAAATCCAGGGCTGCAGTGCTGAATCTTCTTCCGCACTGTCAACCAACTCCTGCTATCGTCAGCTTGGTGGGTAGGGGCTCTTGCCCCCACTGGACTCTGCTGTGTCTTCTGGACCTGGTTCCCTCTTTCCACCGGTCTTCCTCTTCAGGAATCCAGTATTGGTTTCTTGCAGTCATCTCTGGGTTTTGCAATTCTCTTCTTTTCTTCTAAGGAGGTGTTCTGGGGAAATTCTAGTATCCCCTAGTATTATAGTTCTAGGAACCTGCTTTCCTGGTTGCTGGTGGGTGTTGTGGTACATACCTTAGTGCATTCCTGGTACCCCCAGCGGCCCTCTACACATTCCACTTACCTAGGTGGGGGTGACACTCTTGTATTCCATTTTTTTTTGTATATGGGTTGTGCTCCCCCTAGGCCCACTATTCTTGTGTTTTACACTATTTGCACTGTTTTCTAACTATTCTTATCCCTATTTCTGAGGAGTAGTGTATATAACTTGTATAATATTTACCTCCTAAGAGATTATTGCCTCTATAGTATTTTTGGTGTTGTGTTATCATGATAAAGTACCATTATTTTTGTCACATTGAGTGTATTCTTTCATTTGTGTAAGTGCTGTGTGACTGCAGTTGTATTGCATGAGCGTTGCATGTCTCCTAGATAAGCCTTTGCTGCTCATCCACAGCTAGCTCTAGAGATCCTGGAATCTAGACACTTCCTACACTACACTAACAAGGGATACATGGACCTGGTATAATGTGTAAGTACCTCAGGTACCTACCATACACCAGGCCAGCTTCCTACATTGCGTTGCAGCAGTGGGATAAGCACTTGCAACTGCCTTATCACTCTGACACCTGGTACTTTCCACAGGAAAGACCACTCTTTACTTAAAGGTACACATAGGGGGTCATTCTGATTCCGGCGGGCGGCGGAGGCCGCCCGCCAGAATTCCGCCCCCATTATACCGCTCCGCGGTCAGAAGACCGCGGAGGGTATTATGAGTTTTTCCCTGGGCTGGCGGGCGGTCTCCAAAAGACCGCCCGCCAGCCCAGGGAAAAACTCCCTTCCCACGAGGATGCCGGCTCGTAATCGAGCCGGCGGAGTGGGAAGGTGCGACGGGTGCAGTGGCACCCGTCGCGTATTTCAGTGTCTGCAAGGCAGACACTGAAATACTTTGCGGGGCCCTCTTACGGGGGCCCCTGCCGTGCCCATGCCATTGGCATGGGCACGGCAGGGGCCCCCAGGGGCCCCGCGGCACCCCCTACCGCCATCCTGTTCCTGGCGGGCGAACCGCCAGGAACAGGATGGCGGTAGGGGGTGTCAGAATCCCCCATGGCGGCGCAGCAAGCTGCGCCGCCATGGGGGATTCTAAGGGCAGCGGTAAACCGGCGGGAGACCGCCAGTTTACCCTTTCTGACCGCGGCCAAAGCGCCGCGGTCAGAATGCCCTGCGGGGCACCGCGGCCTGTCGGCGGTGCTCCCGCCGACCCTCGCCCCGGCGGTCAAAGACCGCCGGGGTTAGAATCAGGGCCATAGTACCCAGTGTTAGGAATCTAGTCTCTGGGTTTGGGTAAGCCAGGGGTCTAGGCATAGCCCTTGCTCCAAACATCTTAAGATAGACTAGAAGTTAGGGAGGTTAGGCCCACCCACACCACTCTAACACATACCATGTCTGCATCTAGGCACACCTCCGAGGCCATGGATTCTCCTTATGAGAACCTGAGCTTCAAAGAATTGAAAGGGATGTGTGCAGAAAGGAAGCTAGACGTGGGGAGGAATCCTAATAAGAGCCTGCTCTTAGGCCTCCTCCTCCAGGATGACCAGGAACAAGCTGGTAACTAGGGGGAGGAGGAGAAAGGAGTAGATTCTAACCCCTCAGACCTAGTAAAAGACATTTTAGATCTTGGGGGGTTATCAACAGGATAACTCAGAGGGTCACAGGGTCCCCAGCTGGAAGCACTTCAAGAAGTAGGAGGGGCAGCCAGACTGGTAGGGCTCCCTTTACACCCAGAGGGCTAGTGGAAATGGTCAGTAAGCCTAGGGGCAGATCCTCCTCTACCCATTCCCATGTCACCTCCGTATCTGAGGGGATCAACTGTTCCAACTAAGAGGGAGACACCCTAGATAGGGAACTTAGGAAGCTGAGGTTAGAAGAGGTCAGGCTGATTCTGCAGCAGCAACAGCTATCCCTAGGTAAGGAGGCCCTAGCAGTTGAGAGGGAAAGGCAGGGGTTTGGGCTAACACCCCATGGTGGCAGCAGCTCAGGTTTCAGGGAGCACAGGGGCAGGGAGGACTCTTTTGACTCTAGAAACCTGCACAAATTGTTCCCTCTTGCAAGGTAGGGGATGATATGTGTAAGTGGTTTGCTGCACTTGAGAGGGCCTGTAAAGTTCAGAGGGTCCCTCAAAGGCAGTTGGCTGTTATTCTCTGGTTGTCATTCTCTGACAAGGGGAGGAATAGACTTCCCACTGTCAGAGAAGAGGATGCAGACAACTACAACATTCTTAAGTTTGCACTCTTAAATGGGTTTGGTCTCACCACTGAAGAATATAGAATAAAGTTCAGGGAGACCAGAAAAGAGTCCTCACAAGATTGGATAGACTTTGTAAACTGTTCTGTTAAAGCTTTGGAAGGCTGGTTACATGGCAGCAAAGTGTCTGATTATGAGGGCTTGTATAACTTAATTTTGAGAGAGCACATACTTAATAATTGTGTGTCTAATTTGTTGCACCAGTATTTAGTGGACTCCGATCTGACCTCTCCCCAAGAATTGGGTAAGAAGATAGACAGATGGTTGAGAACTAGGGTGAGCAGAAAAGCTCATACAGGATTGACAAAGACAAGAAAAAAGAAGCAGGTAAGTCTCATTAGAAGGGAGGGGACAAAGATAAAAAGGAGTCTTCATCGGGTCCACAAAGCTCTTCTGGGGGTGGGTCTAAAACCTCTTCCTCACACGGTGAAAAGCCTTGGTGTTACATGTTTAAGAACAAAGGCCATAGGCCAGGAGACAGCTCCTGCCCTGAGAAAAACACCAAGCCACCCACTACTACAACCCCCACTCATACCTCTAGTACCTCTAGCAATAGCAGTAGTGGTGGGAATAATAACCACAATAACCAATCCTAGGGTGTAGTAGGGCGACCTCTGGGCTGTGTAGTGGGGGCTGGTTTAGTTAGGGAAATCACAGAGGCTATTTTTGTCTCTGATGGGGTCATGGATGTTGCCACCCTTGCTGCTTGTCCCCTTAACATGGATAAGTACAAGCAGCAATCATTGATCAATGGTGTTCAGGCAGAGGCCTACAGGGACACGGGTGCCAGTGTCACCATGGTGACTGAAAAACTGGTGTCCCCTGAGCAACACCTACTTGGTCACCAGTACGAAGTGACTGATGCCCCCAACAATACTATGGGCCACCCCATGGCTGTTGTTGATCTCATCTGGGGTGGAGTCTTACTGGTCATAAAAAAGCTGTAGTGTCCACAGACCTACCAGTAGAGTGCCTACTAGGAATGACCTGGAGACTTCAGCTAGGGCTGAAGTAGAGTTGGAAGACCATGCAGCAATGCTGGGTATTCCAGGGCACATCTTTGCTTTGACAAGGGCTCAGGCCAAAAAGTAAAAGGAACATGGAAACTTGGATCTTGAAACTATGGACTAAGAACTTCCTAAAAGCAAGGGAAGAAAGGGTAAGAAATGATCCCCTACCCCACCCTCCACTGAGGATTCCCCCCTTGAGGAGGAGGAATCCATTCCCTGGACAGAACCTATACCGGAGGAACTCAAAGCTGACACAGCTGAGCTCTTAGGTGAGGGGGGCCTGTCATGGAGGAGTTAAGTGTGGCTCAACAAACGTGCCCCACACTAGAGGGTTTGAGACAGCAAGCTGTCCAACAGGAGACAGGCAGTTGTCAGTGGCACCCACAAGGTGTACTGGGAAAATAATCTCCTGTATTCAGAGCCAAGGGAATCCAAATCTGGTACCACCAGAAGGCTGGTAGTACCTCTGCAATACAAAGGGTTTTTATATTGGCCTTGGTATATGACATACCCCTAGCTGGTCACCTGGGGCAAATTAAGACTTGGGACAGACTAGTACCTCACTTTCACTGGCCCCATATGTCTGAAGACACAAAGGAGTTTTGTCACTCCTGTGTCACCTGTCAAGCCAGTGGTAAAACAGGTGGCACTGCAAAGGCCCCCTTAATCCCACTACCATTGGTAGGGGTACCCTTTGAAAGGATAGGGGTTGACATTGTTGGCCCACTAGACCCTCCCACAGCTTCTGGCAATAGATTTATATTGGTGGTGGTGGACCATGCCACCAGGTATCCAGAAGCCATCCTTCTAAATACCACTACAGCTCCTACAGTGGCCAAAGCTCTCCTGGGCATGTTCTCCAGATTGGGCTTCCCAAAAGAGGTAGTATCAGACAGGGGTAGCGAGTTCATGTCTGCATACTTGAAAGCTATGTGGAAAGAGTGTGGTGTAACCTATAAATTCACCACACCTTACCTTCCCCAAACAAATGGGTTAGTTGAGAGGGTAAACAAAACTCTCAAAGGCATGATAATGGGACTCTCAGAAAAACGTAGGAGGAGATGGGCTATCCTATTACCATGCCTCCCTTTTGCCTATAGGGAGGTCCCTCAGAAGGGAATGGGCTACTTTCCCTTTGAGCTTCTGTTTGGGCACCCTGTTAGGGGTCCACTTGCTCTTGTGAGGGAGGGACGGGAGCAACCCACCAAGCCCCCCCAAACAGGATATTGTGGACTATGTACTTGGCCTCAGATCAAGGATGGCTAAGTACATGATAAAGGTCACTGAAAACCTTCAGGCCAGCCAAGAATTGCAAAAGCAATGGCATGACCAGAAGGTTGTTCTGACTGTTTAATAGCCAGGGCAGAAAGTGTTGGTCCTTGAGCCAGTGGCTCCAAGGGCACTCCAAGACAAGTGGAGTGTTCCTCACACTATAGTGGAAAAGAATGGTGAGGTCACCTATTTGGTTTACCTTGGTACTCCTAGAAGCCCCCTCAGGGTACTTTATGTGAACCGCCTAAAGCCCTACTATGACAGGGCTGAATTAACCCTGCTCATGGACACTGGTGAATGACAGAAAAAGGAAAGTGACCCTCTCCCTGATCTCTCCTCACTTTCTGCAGCTGATGGCTCAGTTGAGGGAGTAGTCTTTGCTGACATCCTCTCTGAGTCACAAAAAGAAGACTGTAGAAACCTCCTATATCCGTTCTCAGAACTGTTTTCCCTCACTCTTGGTCAGACCACATGGTGTGAACACACTATTGACACAGGGGACAGTTTGCCTATTAAGAGTACAATCTACAGACAACCTGACCATGTAAGGGACTGCATCACATTTGGAGAGCAGAAGATGATAGATCTGGAAGTGATTGAGCATTCTGACAGTCCCTGGGCTAGCCCAGTGGCCTTAGCCTCAAAACCACACTCTCAGAATCGGAAACAAGAGATGAGGTTTTGTGTTGATTATAGAGGGCTCAACACAGTGACCAAAACAGATACTCACGCAATCCCAAGGGCAGATGAGCTCATAGATACACTGGGGTCTGACAAGTATATAAGCATTTTTGACCTTACTGCTGGCTATTGGCAGATTACGTTATCAGAAGATGATAAACCTAAAACTGAATTTTCTACCATTGGATGGCACTACCAATTCACAGGAATGCCCTTTGGTTTGTAAAATACACCTGCCACTTTTTAGAGGCTGGTGCACACAGTCCTCCAAAGTTTGGAAGCCTACAGTGTAGCATATCTAGATGACATAGCTGTCTTTAGCTCCACTTACGATGATCACCTGGACCCCTCTGGAATGTTTTAGAGGCTCTGCAAAAAGCAGGCTCACTATCAAGGCTTCAAAGTTTCAGATAGGGCTGGGGAAAGTGATTTATCTGGGATACCTAGTAGGCGGGGAAAAGATTCAGCCACTACAGGGGAAAATCTAAACCATTTTGGATTGGACTCCCCCTATCACACAAACCCAGGGAAGAGCCTTGTTGGGCCTCAATGGGTACTACAGGAGGTTCATTAAGAACTATGGCTCCATTGTAGCCCCTCCTAATGACCTGGACAGCCAGCTGTCAAAAAGCTTTTGAGGGACTCAAACAGGCCATGTGCTCTGTACCTGTTCTAAAAAACCCTAACTACCCCAAGAAGTTCATAGTGCAAACTGATGCTTCAGAGGTGGGGGTTGGGGCAGTTATCTCACAACTCAATAAGGAGTGCCAGGATCAACCTGTAGCTTTTATAAGCAGAAGGTTGACCCTCATAGAAAATCGTTGGTGAGCCATAGAGAGGGAGGCCTTTGCTGTGGTCTGGGCCCTGAAGAAGCTGAGACCATAACTTTTTGGTACTCACTTCATTGTTCAGACAGACCACACACCTCTCTTAAGGCTAAAACAGATGAAAGGAGAAAACCCCAAATTGTTGAGGTGGCCTGTTTCCCTACAGGGAATGGACTATACAGTGGAACGTGGACCTGGGAGTAACCATTTCAATGCAGATGGACTCTCCAGATATTTCCACTTAGACAATGAAGACTCATCTGGGCAAGGTTATCCTTCTTGTCCTTTATGTTGTGGGGGAGTTGTGTAGAAAAGTACCCTCTTTCTTGGCATGGTTACCACCTTTTTCTGCCTGATGCCAGTGTGTTTGCCTGTGTTCCCTGGGATCCTGCTAACCAGGATCCCTGTGATTATGCTCTCTCTCCCAAAACTCTGTATTCATCCCACAATTGGCATACTGACACCCCCATGTAGGCCTCTAGTATATGGTACCTACGTACACAGGGCATTAGGGTTCCAGGGTATCCCTATGGGCTGTAGCAGTGATTCTGCCCCCATAGGGAGCCCATGCAAAGGGTTCTGCAGGCCTGCCATTGCAGTCTGCATGAACCGGGTGCATGCACCCGTTTTCACTATAGGTCACTGCAACAGATCACTATCAGTCACCCCTATGGTTGGCCCTCTCATCCCAGAGGGCAGGTTGCATGTACCTGTGTGTGAGGGCACCCCTGCACTAGCAGAGGTATCCCCACAAACTCCAGACCCATTTTCCTGGACTTTGTGAGTGCGGGATATCATTTTACGCATGTACTGGACATAGGTCACTACCTACATTCAACTATATAATGGTAACTCTGAACCCAGGCATGTTTGGTATCAAACATGTTGGAATCATACCCCAATATGTTTGCAAGTATTGGTTGTATTATTCCATGCACTCTGGGGGCTCCTCAGAGGACCCCCAGCCTTGCTTCTACAACCTTCTGAGGTTTTCCAGGCAGCCCCAGCTGCTGCCACTTGGTTTCTGCCCTCCTGTTGCTTGAACAGCTCAAGCCCAGGAAGGCAGAACAAAGGATTTCCTTTAGGAGAGGAGTGTTACACCCTCTCCCTTTGGAAATAGGTGTTAAATGGCTTTGGAGGGATAGCCTCCCCAAGCCACTGGTATGCTTTGAAGGGCACATTTGATGCTCTCCATGCATACACCAGCCTACACCAGTTTAGGGACCTCCAGTCCCTGCTTTGGCATGAAACTGGACAATGGAAAGGGGAGTGACTATTACCCTGCCCATCACCACCCCAGGGGTGGTGCCCAGAGCTTCTCCAGAGGGTCCCTGGGGTTTTCCATCTTGGATCCAAGGTTGGCAGGCAACTCTGGGAGCATCTGAGAGGCCAGGTCAGGCAGATGACATCAGAGCCCCCTCCTGATAGGTGGTCACCCAGCTATGTGATCAATCCCTCTTTCAGAACTATTTAGGGACTCTCTTTTGGGTGGTTTCTGAGGTTCGGATTGCAAGATTCCAGCAGGATTCCTCTGCATCCCTAACTCTGACTTCTGACCAAAGAAACTGCATGTGAACTCTCCAGGACCCAACAATCTGCAACAAAGACGAAGACATCACCTGCAACATTGTTTCCAAAGCTCCTTCCAGCTTCTGCAACATTTCCCTGGTTGTGCATCCTCTGAGGACAGCCCGTCTTCAGTCTGCACAGGAAGGAAGAAAGAATGAAGGAGTGAAGGAGCCACTCCCCTGCATTCGCAGGCACCAACAGCAACAACGACTGGCTGAGTGGATTACCTCTTCTGCTGAGCTGCGTGGATCCTGCAACACAGGTGGTTGTTGGAAGAGGTTCAGATGGTCCTTTCTACCAGCTGTCCAACTTGGGTAGAGGTAAGACCTTGACTTCCCACGCAGGAGAGTATCTCCTTGCACTGCGTCTTTTACAGCTACCAAGGCTTATGGGCACTTCTTCCAAGGGGTTTTTAGTCTCCAGGTAGCTCCAGCCCCCAGGACTCCTTCCTGCGATGAACAGCTCCCTGAATGGCTCTTCTGCTGCATGGGACTCCTTTTTGTAGTGCTGCTTGGGCTCCATTTTCACCTTCTATGTCCCCATCCAGCGGGACTCCTGTGCTTCTGTGCGCTCTTTGCAATGCTGAGGGCCCCCTCTGACTTCCCCCCTGGGTTGAGTCCTCCTGGACCTTGCTGATACCCGGCAACACCACTTTTCGCCAACTGTGAGTTTTGTCTGTGCCAAGGATTGTTGGTGGAATCTGGACACTCAATCCCAACTGCAATCTTCTTTCTGGAGTGGGACATCACCTGCATCCTCCAGGAACTCGACTCCAACTCCAGGGCTGCAGTGCTGACTCTTCTTCCTCACCGTTGACCAACTTCTGCTATCCTCAGCTTGGTGGATAGGAGCTCCTTCCCCCTATTGCCACAGGTCTTCCTCTTCAGGAATCCACTATTGATTTCTTGTTGTCATCTCTAGGTTTTGCATTTTCTCTTCTAAGGGGGTTTTCTTGGGAAATTCTAGTAATTTACACCTGCTTTCCTGGTTGCTGGGGGTGTTGTGGTACTTTCCTTTGTGCTTTCCCAACGACCCTCTACATGCTCCACTTACCTAGGTGGGGGTGACACTCTTGCATTCCATTTTTTAGTATATGGTTTGTACTCCCCCTAGGCCCACTATTCTCTATTGTGTTTTACACTATTTGAACTGTCGTGTAACTATTCTTTATGCCTATTTCTGATAACTAGTGTATATAACTTGTGTATTACTTACCTCCTAAGGGAGTATTGCCTCTATAGTTTTTTTGTGTTGTGTTACCATAATAAAGTACCTTTATTTTTGTAACACTGAGTGTATTCATTTATGTGTGTAAGTGCTGTGTGACTACAGTGGTATTGCATGAGCTTTGCATGTCTCAGATAAACCTTTTCTGCTCATCCACAGCTACCTGTAGAGAGCCTGGCTTCTAGACACTGCCTACACTAAACTAATAGGGGATACCTGGACCTGGTAAAAGGTGTAAGTACCTTAGGTACCCAACACACACCAGTCCAGCTTCCTACAGACATTGATTAGGTCTGTTACAGGAAGGTAACAATACCACCACTGGAAGGGGCATTAAATACAGCGCTAAGTGATTCAGAAGCCATTGAAAAGAGTAAATTGATTATGCCATTTAAAAGACCATGCAAAATCATGAAATTTGTCATAAGAGTTGAAACATTTTGGAAAAAGAAGTTTTATTGCAAGTGATATCTAAAGAAAAACTCTTAATCATGTGTAGACAGAAAGGAAAATTCAGATATCTTTTGGTTAGAGCCCCCAAAAAATATTTGCAAGGTTCAGTGCATACACTGTCAAAGAAACTAAGAAGATCAAATCCTTGTTCAAACAGCAATATTTCGATTAAAGGTCCGATTTTAAACCCCCCCCCCAAAATAAATAAATATATATATTAAAAAAATATCATTGCCGTACCATTTATGTAGGACGAGCATCATGATCAAATCACCTGAGGAGAAATGAATGTAAATCAGAAATATGGAACAGGATGTGAGAGCTAATATTGTCAAGCATTTCATGGTGGTTTTGCATAACTTTTTACAGTTGTGGGGTCAAACGTATAAAGAAGTGAAAACTCCTTTGAAAGGTGTGGGCATGTCTACAAGGTTATGCTGGATAAAAAGCTAAAGGATTCACTTAGAAACTTCATATCACATAGGGGTTCATTATGACCCTGGCTGTCCTCAGACCGCCAGGGTCGCGGAGGCGGTCTGACCGCCACCAAAACGGTGGTCTGACCGCTTTGGTGTCGGTCTGACCACCACAATACGGCCATGGCGTTTGGGCCACGGTTGCACCTCCAGCACGGCCAGTTTTCTTCCACTGGAGGGACTGGCGGTGCTGGCAGTCCTAATCCATCGGGGCAGCGCTGCAAGCAGTGCTGTCCTGGGGATTACGCCCCCCCTCACTGCCAGATTTTACATGGTGGAAGCACATGATTTTACATGGTGGAGACAGGGTGCAGGGGGACCCAGAGGGGCCCCTGCACTGCCCATGCACTTGGCGTGGGCAGTGCAGGGGCCCCCATAGTCAACCCCATTGTGCTGTTCACTGTCTGCAGACAGTGAACAGCGCCATGGGTGCTGGTGCACCCTATGCACTGCAGCATTACCCCTGGCTCAATTACGAAGGGGCGTCAATTTTGTAGGCTGTTTCCCGCTGGGCCAGTGGGAAACTCCTAATGGGGCCCGCTGGAATTTGGCTGCACTGGCAGCAACCTGACCGCAGGAGTTTGGCGGACGGCCTTTTCCGTCCACCAAACTCATAATGACCCTCATAGTCTGAATAAAAAGATATTTCTTGGTCTTTTTTTAAAAAAAATATGATAAATGTAATAGTTTGACTAACTTCAATTGACAGTGTAGAAAGATGTTGGAATAAAATTGAGAGAAACAAAATTACAAGTGGGAGCTCTTTGAAAACAAATAGGGCAAACAATTGGGTAATGAAAGTTATTTAGAGAGACCCTAAAGATTAAGTGGCCAATGAAGGTAAATTGTTAGATGCACTGAAAATTTTGGTATGATATGGAAATGTGTATTTTTTTGTTTGAATAATATTTGAGAATTATTGATGTTGATTTAAAACAGTCAGCACAATTGTTCAAAATATAAAATAACGACAAAAATGAAATTGAAAGTATCCGAGCCTGATGAAGGGACATTGAGGGATTCTAAAACATGGTAGAGGCTGCGTTTTATTTATGCATTGAAATACCTGTGAAAGACTGCATTAATTAAATAACTTATGGTCTTGTATAAAATTAAAACAACAAGTCATTCGAAATAATGAAATTAATTTGAGATCCTGGTTTCCGTTTAACAGCTATTCAGACAAACCTGCTGAAAATACTTTGTATGTTTTTGACGATTTTCTGTTGTTTGTCCATGTCTGTGTCCAGCTCCTCTCCCCCAGGTGCTGTGCGTGAAAGAAACACAATTGTCAGTCAATGGTATGATCCTGGCTTGCCTATCAGGGCAACAGAAAGAATGTGAGAAAGCAAAGAGACACTACAGTGCCATGGCTCTTTCAAGATATCACAGTTTCACGTCCACTCTGAAGATATCGGGTGAGGTTGGTGGAGCCAAATGAATAGCTGTCAATATAGGTCAGAATCAGTTAGCATACATGCACTCTACTGACAATACAACATGCTCAAGTGAGGAGTAGATGGTGGTTGGTGGATGGTGGAGTCTGAGTCATTTCCGGGAGCTCAGGTCACCTGGAGTTACATTGTGATGTGGTATCGGTTGAAGAGGTAGGTGCATTGTCATATATATGGGCCGATAGATATTTATATATATTTACCTGAAACAAAATCAATATTAACAATTCAGTTCCAAAACATTGAATACATTACCAAACAAATGACATAAAAAAGGAACAGACATTTACAAAAACATTAGAAAAATTTAATAATATAAACAAATACTATGCATTTAATTATAAACAAATATTAATAAAAGGGGGGCGTGGCCAAGATGGCAGCTTGCACGGGCGCTTTCTAAGAAGCTCCGTATGCGGCCCACACATTAATCCTTCAAATACCTACCCCAGTGTGGTGCGGGTGCCCTCCCCTTGATAAGCGGGTGACTGGTGGCTCCCGACTGTGAGCCGGGATCGTGCGGAGCGGTGCCGGGGGCCGGACGGCCGAGGCTACAGAGGAGGAGCAGCAGAGTATAGTGGCACCTCTGCCCAGCAAAGTGCGGCAGCGTGGGCCACCGAGCTGGGGCCTTTCAAGCACCGCTGCAATAGCGGAGACAGGCTGCCCGTCGGGGCGTGGGTCTAGGGTTGCTGGAGCCTGCCACGAGGCCCCCCCCCGAGTGAGGAGACTTGACCTAGCGGCACAGTAGGCGGGGCAGGAGGGGTATACCCGCTGCTGCGGCCTGATTGGGCTCGACCTGATCGTCTGCCAAACTGAGACTGAACTCAGGGGCTCGACGGATCTGCTCTGCTCCGGTCTCGTGTGAGGAGATCGGAGGCGCGGGCTGCCTGCGGGTGCGGGCTGATGGAGAGGAGACCTGGTGACTGGAGGGCGCAAACAACGGTGCACAAGAGATGGTGCTCTGAGGCACCATAGCAGCGGGCCGTGCCCTTGGAGCGACGACGAGGAGGGCCACATCAGACGTTGCCTCGCGGGGTGAGGCCTAGATCGGGGCGGAACAGCAAGACGTGCGCACATCACCGTGGGGACAGCACCTAATGATACCGCAGCAACTGAGCGGACTGCGCTCGACGAATGGGCAGGTGAACGTGCTGGCGATGGTCTCGGCTTGCTGGGCCCGGAGTGCAGGCGCATGGCCCTATCCTGCCAAGTGGAAGGGGCACAAACCCTCTGACGAGAATATTTCCTGGGGCACAGGACCCTCTGGCCGCTTCTCGGACTGTCTAGCATGGCATCAAATAGTTCTTTAGATATGCATGGCCCCCAACCAACTGCCATATACGACTCGCCCGCTGATCACTGTTCTGGACCGGTAGGCTCACACTGGGGTAGCGGCCAGGGTGCCATTGCGGCCGGGCCCTGGGGGTCACGCAACGTCAGGCCGTCATGCCAGATATACATGGCAGAACTCTATTGGGGACCCGTCACCGGTGTGCAGGACCGCAGTGGTGGCCCCCCGCCTTGGTACTTGCACCAAATTCGGAAGTACAATCGACCACCGGAGCCTGACTGGCTGCACCTCGACTTGACTGCCCCAGAGGCTCAAGAGGACCAGAGCCTTTACTAGCGCCCTCAAGACTGCTTCAATCATGGTCAAGCCAAAGCCCCCCAAGCCACATCTATTAGCAGATGCAGAGGAGCTAAATCCCACAGGCCCAGCTGGGAAATAGGCTACGACACTGCAACAAATGAACCTGACGTTGCAAACGCACTCAGTTGCTACAAGCAGTGCTAGACACAAAAACTGCTCTGGAAGGGAAATTGAATTGTAGTAGTTGAAGTAAACCTTCTCAGCGCAGACCACCGCAAACTGGCAGACAGAGTAGGCAACAATGAACGATCAATGGCAATAGTTCAACCTGGAATAAAAGACTTGCGCGATCAGGTAAATCGAATGGAATTAGAGGTCAGTCTACTCCAGAAAAGAGGAGAGGACTCAGAAAGAACGCTCTAGAAGAAATAACATCAGACTCATAGGATTCCCGGAGCGCACAGAATCGCCTAAGGCTGAACAGTTCTTGGAAAGGTGGCTTCTAGACAATGTCATGATGAACACGGCATCACCAATGTTTGCAGTGGAGCGTGCACATCAGATCCTGAGTGGCCTGCCCCGGGCGGGGGCCCCCCTCGACCTTTGATAGTGCGACTGCTGAACTTTCGGGACAGGGACTCGATTCTACAAAGGTTCAGGACCCAGGGCCCTATATAGATGGATAATGAGGCGGACTATAACGCGGAAGTACAACGCAAGAGAGCATCCTTTACGAGAGTAAAACAACTTCTGCGATATAATAATCTATCCTATTCTTTACTGTTCCCTGTACGACTCCGGGTAATAGATGGGGAGAAGACCCATGTTTTCCCGTCTCCAGAAGATGCATGGACATGGCTACACGCCAAGGGCATGGCTCAGTTCAAGCAAGACGACATTAATTGGAGCATGTGGCTCACTCCCCAACCCCGTCGATGGAGAAAATCTAAATCAAGGACACACCCATCACAAGCACAGGTGGTAGAAAGCCAAGAACGAGCCCTGAAGGAAGCCAACTTATTTAAATCACCACCACATCAGACATATCGAGACCCAGACGGAGTGGGCTCAGGCCCCTCTGCGGATCCATCTAGTGGCTCTTCTTCTCCCTCGGCGCTAGGCCCGGAGCTCACACCGCGCATGGCAGATGACCTTTAGATCCTGCACTGCAGAGAGCGATGACAGAATATAGCACCAGGATTGATCAGATGCATCGGAGGGACAGTTGGTCGCTGCCGGTCCCCGGAGCTCCTTTTCCATGCAGACATTGAGACATAAAGAATCGAGGGGAGGGGCACGTGGGGCACGGCCAGAGGAGATGATTATCCGGCCGGGATCGCCAAGATGGGTCATGCCGGATGGACCCCGTGCCCCCGTACCCCAGGGGGACACCAGAAGGACCCTGTCATGACAGTTAACACATTGGGCACCGGTTGTGCCTCAATGTTATCACTTAGATTTCACTTACGTAGTCTCTCCTCAGTTCCTTTTTTCTTCTTTCTTTCCCTCTTCTCCTTATTACACTATGCAAGGATACTCCACGGTGGGTTACTGGTGCGGGACAAAAGGGGGAGACCCGATCATGCTTGGCCCACGACCCTTATCCTGCCTGGGCACTGGGGCTCACGCTACCCCAACATATGCAAATATGCCCAACTATAAAATAATGACCTGGAATGTGCGTGGCATGGCTAGCCCCATTAAATGCTTCAAGATTCACACATATGTTAAAAGGCACAATGTCCACATCGCTATACTACAAGAAACTCACTTAATTACAGAGGAGCTACGCACCCTACAGAACAAATGGCGAGGCCTAATTTACGGCACCACTCTCTCTGCATATGCTAGGTGGGTGCTAATATGGATAGCCCCAGAGATACCTTACACTGTAGACCATCACAAAATAGACATGGAGGGCCGATATGTGCAGCTAGCGGGCTCATTAGATGGCACGCCACTCACTATAACTGGCGTGTACTCTCCCAACGTAAAACAGGGAGAATTCTTCTTGTCTCTCACTCACCAGTTGTTTCAGGACCCCACCTTGCAATATATATGGGGAGGAGACTGGAACTGCGTACCAGATATCATAGCCAACAGGTCACATCCCCCTTTAGATGGAGCCTCCTGCAGGAAGACTTCCCAGGTGTTTCAGGCCTGGATTTCAGAACTTGGGCTGGTAGATGCATGGCGCACATTAAATCCCCTGGACAGGGAATACTCCATTTTTTCCCCGGTACACCACCTTCACACACTCATAGACCTGATGCTTTGCTCAATCGCGCTGGTTAGCAACTTCACGGGGACTTCATATCTCGCTAAGACGCTGTCAGACCACTGCCCGCTGCTGGGCACCATCTGCTGGGGCAAAATGAGAACGTGCATCCCCGCCTGGTGGTTACAGCCCAGCCTGCTACTCGAGCCTCCATTTCGGCACAAACTATTAGAGCACCTCTCGATGTACTTTAAGCTTAATCACAGGACAGCGTCTTCGCGCGCCGTGGAGTGGGATGCCCACAAGGTGGTTGTGAGAGGCATGTGCATGGCAGCGGCGGGAGGGACGAGGCACATTTTATTGGATGATCTGAGGAGGGCAGAGACTGATCTCTGACTGGCGGAGAGGGGCGCAGCGTCGGACGAGGTGGCTCCGGGAGACCTCAGTTCGCTCCAGAAACAAGTAGTAGAGATCGATATGCATTTAGGCAATTATGACTACCTCCATTACGTAGCCAGAGCACACTCAGAGGGAGACCGTTCCGGTAGACTACTAGCCTGGCTGGTGTGAGGAGAACTACAACACAGACCAATAGGAGCAATAACATCATAATCTGGAAAAATGATTAACCCCAGTCGGGAATAAACATGGCTTTCCAGCGATATTATAGCACCCTTTATGCTGCGCAGCCCCCTCCATCCGCACAACAATTGTCGGAATTTTTTGAAGCACTCCCTATGGCTCGATTAACAGAGACACTGCAAGGTGTGCTGGACACGCCCATCGAAACAACGCAGGTTCAACTTGCCCTGCAGCAAATGACGGGAGGTAAGGCTCCGGGCAGTGATGGCCTCCCGGCAGAATACTACTGTGCGTGCTCGGGGCAATTGATCCAACCTTATGTTGAAATGGTACATGAAGCATTTGAGGGAGGCAGGCTATCAAAGTCGCAGCGAGAAGTTAGAATTGTAGTACTGCCGGGACAGTACCCACTGGATGTGCATTCATACAGACCACTCTCTCTTCTAAACCTAGATTGTAAACTGATAGGCAAGATCCTAACTAATCGCCTACTTCCACTGATGCCACACTTGGTTCACGAGGACCAATCGAGCTTTATCCCAGGGCGCAACACATTTATGAATATCAGGCGCTTATTGCAAACCAGACATGAAGCGCCCCCGTCTAGACACGACCGAGTAACGGTCTCTTTGGACATTGAGAAAGCATTTGATACTTTGGGCTGGCCCTTCCTGCTAGAGACGCTGCCCCGCCTGTTAATTGGGAGAGCTTTCTTGAAGTAGATAGAAATACTGTATGCAGACCCCGTCGCCCGAGTAAAAACAGGTGGAGTAATCTCAGAGGAGTTCCCGATAGGCAGAGGTACAAGGCAGGGATGCCCACTGTCCCCACATTTATTTGCTCTAGAAATGGAACCACTTGCAGCACGATTCAGAATGAGGGCACGGGAATGGGGCATACCATATGGGGAGGGGTTCCAGATTATTTCCTTATACGCCGATGACGCGTTGATATACTTGCGCAACCACGCTGTCTTTCTCCCAGGTATGCTGCGATTGTTGGATCAATTCGGAGACATATCAGGCTTGCTGGTCAATTGGTCCAAATCCTGCCTGTTTCCCCTGGCACCAACACCGGTGGAAATGTGACTTAGTACCCCAACATATACACTGCCATGGTTGTACCCAACCTTTAAGTATCTAGGCATACATATATATCATGACGCTGCCGACCTGAGGGAGGGCAACTTGGGGCGTACACTTCGCGCTATAAAAGGATCTCTGCCATTTTGGGGATCACTACCGCTCTCGCCTATAGGCAGAGTAGCAATTGCCAAAATGATATTACTGTTTCACGGCTCTGCCACTACAAATACCTCAAGATTTTTTCACATCATTGAATAGCCTCACAACGGAGTTGATATGGGGCAGAGGCCGCCGGCATGTAGCCCTAACTGCCACACAATTTCCCTTAGAACTGGGAGGACTGGGAACACCACACTATGAACTGTATTACGCTGCAGCGCAAGTACAGTAGACTTGGCGCTGGTTACAGGACCCCCCCGAATCCAGAGGCCCAATTAGTACAGGCCGCTCTTGGACGCACAAACATAATGCAGTGGTTGCTTGATGGTTGTAGCTCTGCCGCTCAAAGCAATATCCTGATGCGAGTAGCTCACTGGTGCTGGGGCCACTATATACTAGATAGGAACCGCGCTCCCCCATACTCACCCAAGGTGGCTCTCCTGTCTGTTCCAGGGATCTCTAGATTGATCAAGCAGCACAATATAACAGTGGCCCGAGAGAGGCGTCCAAACAATTGGTGCTATATACTCAGAGGGTCTCATGTTACCTTTTACAGAACTAATCATGAGGTATGAGGTAGATAAAAGATGGTTCCTGACATACTGTGCCTTACAACAACTCATGCGTCACACCTGGAGATGTGGAGACAGAAAACTTCCCACATCACCAGTACTGCATGAGTTGCTCTCTGGCCTAGGAGAACAACACAGCATTTCACAGCTCTACAAAGTACTACTAGATAACCTGGAGGTTGCCCAACCTAAGGTAAAGGCGAGGCGGGACAATGTCCTATCGGCCCCATTAGACCAGCGAGACTGGAACATGGCCCTGGGCCTGGTTCGGTCTGTGTCTCGCAACCCTAGGTTTCACTTTACCCAGTTCAATTACCTACACCAAACTTACCTTTCCCCGCACCGGCTGCAGAGCATGTTCCCTCAGTCTCCCCGAGAGTGCCCACGATGTGGCGAGACGGGTGCAACCTTTTTCCATATGACGTGGGAATGCCCGCCTCTCCTGTGCGCCTGGCAGGACGTGACTGCCCTGACTGCCGAGCTGGTCGGGAGTCTGCTCTCCCCCACACCTGCTTCATGCGTCCTGGGCATCCGCCCTCGCCCAAAAAAGAACAAGCAAATACAAAAATGCATCGAGCTGGCGTTCATCCTATTTAAGTGTTTGATAGCAATGCGATGGAAGGCACCGACAGCACCAGACACCCGACAATGGTTAAAAGATCTGCTGAAGTGGGCGAGAGAGGAAGCACAAACGCTACATTCACTCCAAGACAGGGGAATACAAGTCAAGGGGATAGACACTTGGGACACCCTGGTCACATCACTTTCACTTAAAACTAAGGATGATTCCCGTTCTCCCTGATTATACGGTCATGCCCGATCAATAGACTATAACTCACAAAACCCAAGATTTAACCAGACCTTGTGGCCTACGGACACACACCACGGCCCGCCCCCAATCCACACCTCAACTACAATGCCCCACGCAGTATAAGTTAAATAAGCAGACACCCCCAAGATGATATGTAGCGAATGGGAAGGACCAGATAGTGGGAGAATTGACCCAGGGGACTCTATCGGGGGCTGAGAGGAAAGAGGATTGCCGATAGTAGTGTACCGCAGGAGATATCCTCAGACCCTTCCATGGGGCCCGACCACTTCGGTCCGGAACTCTAGAGCCCAACGCATAATATTACCACAAGGGATTCCCCTATCCCCCCCACCTCACGGATTCTGCTTGTGAGTGCTTCCCCCTCTGTTCCCCCCCTCCTCCAGGCCTCTAATTCAAGCACATTCTCTCCTGGGTGGTATTTGCCCTGGGACCAGACATTCATGCCCAGAGCCCCCGTCAGGTTAACCCACACAGTTAGTCGCATAGCCCTACTATCCCCTTCTGTTTCCTCCTTCCTCTTTACTTTTCATATGTTCCCCTTAATTTGGAATTGAATATTGTGGATAGTAATGAGAGCTGCGTTCACTGCTCAAATGTATACAATATAATGTTCTTTTACACTAATAAAGAGATTAAAAATATATATATATATATTTTTCAATAAAACACATATTTAACCTCTATGAGAAAATGTATTGAAGACTGCAAATAATATCTATACGATCCCAACTCCAATTTATTTAACAGTAGAGAAAGTGTAGGACTCCGGAGGGGTTAAATATATCAAACCCACTCCAAACAGCACAACAGTAGGGAAAGTGTTGGGCTTCAAAGGATTTCAATTTAGTATTCCATTCCAGTCTGTACAACAGTAGGGAAAGCTTTAGACTTCAGAGGGGTTACATTTACTATTTCCACTCCATTCTGTGCAATAGTAGGAAAACTGTTGGACTTCAGAGGGGTACGATTTACTATTCCCACTCCAGTCTGTGCAACAGTAGGGAAAGCTTTAAACTTTAGATATATATATATATATAAAGTAAAAACAGGGCTTGGACAGTACTTTGCCAGTCCAAAGCTGTAATACTGTGCCTGGAGTGGTAAATGGCTTTTTGTTATTTTACAGCTCAGCAAGGTTGACACTGTGTCAAACCTATGCTTAAGACCTTGCTGTACAAATGTCAAAATACTTTGTCACTATCTAGCTTGGCGTGGATAGCACTGTGCTGATCCAATGCTTAAAATCTTTGCTAGATAAACAGACATTAGAGCTGCTTTCCACCTAAACTTGGGAACTACCCAGAGTTCTCTATTCTTATACATATATATATATATATATATATATATACATATTATACATGTTTTTGTTTTGCTAATAACTTTGGCACTGTTTGACGGTTTCATGAAATTTTCAAAAATAATTTGCCACTCACTTCAGCTGCTGTCTGGTTTTGGGGGGGTCCCTAAACGTGTCTTCCGCATCTTCCGCATGCAATTTTCCATAGGGACTTCAGACACAACTTCAGCTCAAATAGCTGGACAGAATTACACTACACTTGGCAGAAAGCTTGATTTTGGTCAAGAAAGAGTGCTTATTAATCAGTAGGTTTGGAGTTATTCAAGCATATGTAGAGATGGGGATCTGCAATGGTAGATCAGCGGTAGATCTGTGTCTCTAAATATGCGTAAATCTTTTTTCTTTTTGGAGCAATGCTATGACTCACTGGGCCCAACCTGAGGGAAAAGTCGTGGTCGCCATTTTGTGAAATGGCATGCAGTTCCTGTGGTGAAATTAATTATAACTAGGATATAAGGGGTGAGGACAGAGGTATCCTGACACCCTCGGACTAATGGAGGTGTCTGTGAAGGACAGAAAAGAAAAAGCCCCAAAATATTTTTGGTGATATGTGAGGATCTGTGGATCCACCGCAGTGCTCAGCGCGGCCTCTTGTGTGAATCAGAGACAGGATCCGGATACCAATTTAAAAAAACATACACCCACTCATAGACCCATTCACTCACTCACACACTCTGTACACAACCACTCACACACCCATTGAACCACTCACACACCTACTTTGAGACCCACAAAACCACTCACACACCCATACAACCAATTACATACCCACTCACAGACCCACAGCATGGGGGTTGGCTGCATGTGGTGGCTAGGCAACTTCCAGGCAATAGCTGTGCATGCGGGTAGTCGGATTAATGTATGGTAATTAAATATCCATTTAAGTTTTTTTTTTAAAACAGAAATTCACTGAAAAAAATCAAAGGTTACAGAAATGTTATAGTTAGAAAATAGAAACAAAAAATTTGAAATTCATTAAAAAAAGAAGAAAGGTTACAGGGATGTGGGTGTGTGAGTCTGAATGGGTGTGAGGGTTTGCATGAGTGTCAGAGTGGATGTGTGAGTGGATAGATGTTATGTTATGTTATAATGGTTTATATAGCGCCTAACTGCCCAACGGCCTCGTAGCGCTTATACTGCCATGGCGGTGACATACTGTTTATGTTTATACAGGAGATTTAAATTTTGAATAGCCAAGTCTTCAGTTCCTTCCTAAACGACATCTCTTGAGGGTTAGCTCTCATCTTGAGAGGGAGATTATTCCAGAGCAAAGCACCTTGGTATGCTAGCGATCTTCCTCCCCATCTGGCTTTCCTCACTGTTGGAACTATGGCCAGATTAGCTGAGGAGGATCTAATTGGCCTGACTGGAATATAAACCTGTGCCAGTGTTTTCAGCATTTCCGGTCCATTATCAAATATGGATCTATGAATGTGACAAAGGGTTTTGAACTGAATCCTTTCCGCTACAGGGAGCCAGTGTAGGGAGACGATTCCTGACCGTATCGAGTGCTGTCTAGGAATATTTAGCAGCAGACGAGCCGCTGCATTTTGTACCCTTTGTAATCTTTGAATTACATATTTCGGTGAGCCTATAAACAAGGCATTGCCATAGTCAATCCGAGAGCCTATCAGTGCCTGGATAACCATTCTTCTGGCTGAGAACGGTAAAATAGTTAAAACCTTCCTCAGGGTCCTTAGTAGAGCAAATGCAGTTCCTGCCATTCTGTTCGCATGTTGGGCCATTGAGAGAAAAGGGTCCAACCATACCCCTAAGCTTTTAATAAGACATTTAGGGGGTGGGAGGGTAGGCACCCCTCTCAGTAGGCTGGGATTGATTGAGGGCATTTTATTTCCAAAAAACATGACTTCCGTTTTGTCGTCGTTGAACTTTAATTTACTTTCAGGCATCCAGGCTGCAACTGCTTTCATACAGGGACCTAGTGCTGTGCCCATATCTGGGCGGGCATTGGAAAAGGAGACTATCAGTTGCGTGTCATCTGCATATGATACCAGCTTCAATCCGAATGGCTCAACTATTCCTGCTAGTGGCCGCATATAAACGTTAAAAAGTAATGGACTTAGAGCCGAACCTTGAGGAACACCACAGCTACTGAAGGTGCTCCTGGAGATATACTCTCTCTCGAGTACCTGAAAGGACCTCCCATGTATAAATGAGCAAATCCATTCTAGCGCGGTTCCGGCAATTCCACATCTTCGCAATCTGTCTATAAGGATTTTTAGGTCAACTGTGTCGAATGCCGCACTTAGGTCAAGGAGGATAATAGCGGTTTCCATACCTTTATACATCCTCTTTCTTGCTTCTTCGGTGATGGCAATCAGTGCGGTTTCTGTGCCATGTTTAGGTCTAAAACCCATCTGGGTAGGATGTATAAGTTTATTTTCTTCCAGAAGCGTAGATAACTGAGAATGTACGTGCTTCTCAGCAAGTTTAGCAATTAGAGGCAGTAATGAGATTGGCCTATAGTTGTTCAGTATTTTAGGATTTAGATTAGGTTTTTTTAAGTTTAAGAGCGGCTTGACAATGGCCTGTTTCCAGTGATCAGGTACAGTGCCGTCCCTTAGTGAGGTATCAATAAGTTGCGTGATTATCGTCCCTAATACTGATATTCCCAAGGATAAGATCTGGGGGGGGGGCAGGATCTAAAGGGGAGCCTGATTTCGTTGAACTCAGTAAGTTGATAACTCTGTCCAAACTGATAGGTGTAAAATTTGTGAGAAGAGTAGCCTCCCTGACCTCTTGGTTCATCCTCCCCTGATCTTTACTAGGGGGGTTAGGGAAGGCTTGATATATGTTCTGAATTTTACTTAAAACGAAACTAGCCAGATCTTCTACATGTTGTTGTGGAAAGTCCCTGATTTCTGCTTCCTCCCTTGGATAAATAAGATCTTTTAGGGCATTAAAAATCTCCTTGGGTGAATTAGCTGCTGCTTCAATTTTTCCTGAGTAGTAAGTCGCCTGAGTTTTTTTAATTTCTAAATGATACTCTCGAATTAGATTTTTGTAGTCCCTTTTCATGGATTCGTCTTGGGTGCATCTCCATCTTTTCTCTTGCTTTCTACACTCTCTTTTCTTCTCGAGTAGGCGTGCATTGTACCATGGAGCCGACTTCTTTCGATGGATGTTTTTAGACGAGGAGAGAGGAATAGTCTCCTCTAGGCTATCCTCTATCCATTTGTTAACAGAGTGCGAAAATTCTGTTATATTATTTCTATTTATACTTCCTGGTCTATTTTTTTCCAGTGCGGAAATAAACTCTGTAGATTTTAGTTTGTGCCATTTCCTTCTGCGAGGGGGTGCCCCCATATAGGTGATCTTATAGTAAGTGATGTGTAGTTCCAGCTCTAGAAGGAAGTGATCCGACCATGCTAGCGGGCAAGACGATAGAAATTTTATACTTAGAACATTAGAGAATACCAAATCCAGTGTATGTCCCTTAATATGAGTAGGTCCTTGAATAAGTTGTATTAGGTCACATGCATTCATGTCTGCTATCAACATCTTAGTAGAAGCATTATCTGTATTTTCCGCATGTAGGTTAAAGTCACCCAACACTAAGAAATTTGATTTAGTGTATATTAGTTGTGAAGTGTTTTCTGCCAGTGACATCATAAAATCTCCCATGGGACCTGGTGGACGGTAAATCAAAACACCCGAGAGGGTGTAATGAGGGTTCACGTTGATGGGGAAAGACATACTCTCGCAGTCTTTAATTAGATTGGGTGCGGTATTAATCTTACACGTGTCTCTATAGATGACTGCAATGCCACCCCCTCTACTAGGTCTGTCCGCTCTGCTGATCTTATACCCTGAGGGAAGAGCCATCGCGACATCTGGAGCAGAGCTTTCATCCAGCCAGGTTTCTGTCTGAAATAAGGCCAGAGGTTTGATTTGTTCAATTAAAAGGTGAATATCCATTATATGCGCTCCTAATGAGCGACAATTAACTAAGAAAATGGATAATTTATCAGAGTTCTCAACTTTTTGATAGTCTGTGTGCGTTTTGAGTGACCATGCACACAAGGGGCATCTAAATTTGCCAGTATGTGGGACTAGGCTTTTACTACACAGCGCATGAGATTTATTGTTAAGGAGGAGTAATTCATCTTTGGAATAAGTGATAACTACCTTCTCTGTTGGAGCTCGGGCATAGTTTCTTGGCTCTTGGCTCGATCTGGCGCGGATGGGCTTGCCTTTGGCGCGCCAGCAGCGCATCCGCTGCGTGCCGCGCTCATGGTGTGAATAAATAGCTCTCTAGCAGTAAAAAGCTAGAGTGCTAACCCCCAAAATGGCGGTGGTTTTCCGCCTTGTATCGAGAGTGGGATGTGCTATTTTCCTGATTTTCCCCAAATTTATATGACCTATTACTTATAGGACTAGGTCGCCGTAAAATATGATCAGTGTGCTAATATAAATCTTTACCAGACGAATTCTAGGCAGACATCTAAAAAACGAATCTCTTTACATTAAAATCGAGCGACTAGCTCCTTCAAGTGCAAAGTGCAAAGTGCAATAAGAATTCAATTTCAATACATCAGATTCAATGTTTAACAATTTACATTAAAATTCAACCACAACAGTATCTCGCCGTTTTAGCCAAGCGTGGGAAGGCACAGGGAGCCTCTGCCTACCTTCAGCTGCGCGCCGCGATCATGGTGTGAATAAATAGCTCTCTAGCAGTAAAAAGCTAGAGTGCTAACCCCCAAAATGGCGGCGGTTTTCCGCCTTGTATCAAGAGTGGGATGTGCTATTTTCCCCGTAATTTATATGACCTATTACTTATAGGACTAGGTCACCGTAAAATATGATCAGTGTGCTAATATAAATCTTTACCAGACGAATTCTAGGCAGACATCTAAAAAACGAATCTCTTTACATTAAAATCGAGCAAGATGAGTCTTAGAGTGCCTGTATGAGTGAATAAATTAGTCTATGAATGAGTATGTGGTTTTTCTTCAAATGTTTCCATATTTGTGAAAGATTCATGAATATCACACATGGTGAGGCAAAATTATTTCAAACCGATAATTTGCACCTAAAACACATCTATATCATACCCCAGGGGTCAGGCTACCTTCACCCTGACCCCTTATGCCAGGTCTCTGGGGTGAGAATAGTTTATTTCTGGATTTTCTTTCCAACGTGCTCAAAGCTGCTACCGTCAGACTACTTGTGCTTGTCTGCGTGAGGTGCCAGCGCAATTGAGGCAGTTATAGCCAGCAGCAGACCGTTTGTGCTTGTCCGCGTGTTGTAGAGCTTACCTTTTTGCACGAGCTCCGCCTGTGGGTCCAGCTTCTTGAGTTTCTTGCTACGTCACCCGCTTCGGCGCGCGCTTCCTCGCATTAAATGAAAACGATCGTCATGGCAACCAGTAAAACAGGAAGTACACGCGCGTACGCTCAGCAACAACTAGACGGGTTTACGACGCCCTAACGGCGCACAGTTTCAACGTGAAGATTTCTTCTCAGCATACATGTAAAAGATTTTCGCTAGTTTTTGACTTTTTCTTTTGTTTATTTGGATACATTTCTGCTTACATTTTAACCATTCAGGAACACTCTTTAACTTTTGCGAGGGCACTGTCCTGGCGAACAGGAACTTATTTTCGTACTCTAGTGGAGGCACTGGAGCACTAGACAGAGACCTTTTCTTGGACTTCTGAATTAAGGAATATCCACCCACCAGGAGGTTCAGTACACATGACTGTGGGAAGGGAATCCTATTTCTAATTGTTCTATATTTTAGTACTCTTATATCATGGCCTCCTCTCAAAGCGTTGTTCAACCTCCGCCCTTCTTACACAAAATTGGGAAACCTGACCTAAAATGGTCTGAGTGGCTGAGGAATTTTGAGAACTATCTTGTAGCCATTGATGCCATTACGTTTTCCCCGGCAAGGAAAATGGCTTTGTTGTTCAATCACTTGGGGGTAGCAGGCCAACGTGTCTTTGACAACTTACCACCTGTTCCTGCACCACTTTCTGATGATGTTATGTGGAACGAGTATGAGGAAGGAAAAGCAAGAATGATGAGACAGTATGCGGATGAATCCAGTGTTTTATTGGAGAGATTCAATTTCGCCATGTGTAAACAGGCTGCTGATGAGTCAGTTGAGGAGTATGTGGCTACGTTGCGTGTTTTAGCTGCTAAATGTGATTTTGGGGCCAATGTAGATTTATATATTAGAGACCAATTTGTCTTTTACTGCTTTTCTAAAAGAATTCAGGAACGGCTTTTGGCCTGTCGTAACCCGACTTTGGTAGAGACCATAGACATTGCTAAAAGCATTGAGAGATCTATAGTTTCTTCCAAAGCTATTTCCAACCTTAATCATTATACAGCGGTTAACTCTGTAGTGGATGAAGATTCTATTTGCACTGTTGTTGACAAATACCAGAAAATTAAGAGGAATTCTAGTCAAAGTATGAGCATGCCTGTCTGTTTCAGGTGTAGCTCTTTTAATCACATTGGAAATTGTCCATCTTGTCCTACATTGAACAAAAAATGCTTGAAATGTCGCAAAATTGGCCATTTCCAAAAAGTGTGCAGGATGGGAAAACTCAAGCCAGGTTCGGGTTCAAGTGCCAATGTATCCACATTGCGAATTAGCAACATATATACCACAGATTCTGAGAATGATGTTTCTGAATGCATGGGTAGACTTTCTAATGTTGTACTGACTGTTGACACACACAATGATTTAAGTTTCAATGAAGTAAAAATCAAAGGGCCATTATGTGAGGCAAGCATAGGTGGTAAAAGATTAACAGTCATAGCTGACTCTGGAGCCCCAGTGACCATAATTTCTGATAGAACATACTTTGCTTTATGGCCAGATTCATCTTTGTTGCTGTCTCCTGACATCAATCCTAAGGCCTTTGGTGATCAGGACATAGACTTTGTTAGGGTATTTTTGGTCAGATCTATCCATTTTAGGAAGAACGGCATATACCAAAGTCTATGTAGCAGTTAATGGTAGGAATATAGTTGGTTAGAGAGATCAGGCCAAACTCGGGCTAATTCTATGTCCTGGGCATTGTACACCCATTAGGTTAGCTGACCCGCCGGTGTCTGATGCCTCTGTTTTGTCGTTGTTATCTCCTGAGGCAGTCTTTTGTGATTTAAAACTTACATTTCCTAAAGTTTTCAGGACATGGTTGGCAATGTCAAGGGTTTCGAGCACAATATCAGACTTAAGAAAGGTTCTTTGCCTGTGATTCACAAAGTAAGGCCAGTACCCTTGAGTGTCAGGCCAAAATTGAAGGAATTGCTGGACAAGTTGATTTGTGAAGGCATAATTACCCCTACCGACTCCTCCGAGTGGGTTTCACCCATTGTCCTTACGAAGAAAAGATCAGGGGACTTGAGACTATGGGGGTCATTCCGACCCTGGCGGTACAAAACCGCCAGGGTCGCGGATGACGGAAGCACCGCCAACAGGCTGGCGGTGCTTCCTGGGCCATTACCGCCGCGGTCAGAAAAGGGGAACCGGCGGTTTCCCGCCAGTTTTTCCCTGGCCCAGGGAATCCTCCGCAGTGCCGCCATGGGGATTCCGACCCCCTTCCCGCCAGCCTGTTTCTGGCGGTTTTCACCGCCAGAACCAGGATGGCGGGAACGGGTGTCGTGGGGCCCCTGGGGGCCCCTGAACTGCCCATGTCACTGGCATGGGCAGTGCAGGGGCCCCCTAACAGGGCCCCATACAGATTTTCACTGTCTGCTTTGCAGACAGTGATAATCGCGACAGGTGCCACTGCACCCGTCGCACCCCTGCAACTCCGCCGGCTCCATTCGGAGCCGGCTTCCTCGTTGCAGGGGCTTTCCCGCTGGGCCGGCGGGCGTCCTTTTGGCGGTCGCCCGCCGGCCCAGCGGGAAAGTTGGAATGGCCGCCGCGGTCTTTTGACCGCGGGGCGGTCATTCGGCGGTAACCTCATGGCGGGCGGCGACCGCCGCCCGCCGCGGTCAGAATGACCGCCTATGTGTGGATTTGAGGTCACTCAATAAGACCATACTGATTGATTGCCATCCTCTTCCTCACATACAGGAGTTAGTTACTAGCATAGGGAACTCCAAGTATTTCTCCACCATTGATCTGCACTCAGCATACCATCAGATACCTTTGAGTGTAAGCTCTCAGTCGCTCACTACTTTTGTAACCCCTTTTGGAGCGTATAAATATAGCAGGCTCCCTTTCGGGTTGGCGTCTGCAGCCAGCGTCTTTCAAAAAATGATGGCTATATTGTTTAGTGGATTAGACAATGTAGTAGCCTTCCAAGATGATACACTGGTACACACTGTTACCACAGAGGACCATATTACCCTCTTGAGTAAAGTTTTTGACATCCTTCAATCTCATGGCATGACCATTAAAGCTGAAAAGTGTAAAATTCTAGCTGATCAAGTAGAGTACCTTGGTCATACCATTTCGGCAAAAGGGATAAAGCCGAAGTTCTGTAATTTAGAAGCCATTAAAAATGCTCCTGCACCGTCAGATAAGGACACATTGCGTTCTTTCTTGGGGCTTTATAAATACTATCCGTGTTTTGTGCCTGGATATGCAATTATTGTTCAACCATTGAGGTCATTACTCAAGAAAGGTCAAAAGTTTATTTGGTTTACTTGATGGATACCACCTTCAAAAAGGTGAAAGATTTAGTATTATCTACACCCTCACTAAAGCCTTTAATCCCATCGGGTGAGTCATTTGTAGCGGTCGATGCTAGTCTCAAAGGTTTAGGAGCTGTTTTTGGGCAGATAGTTAATGGAAAAGAAAATACAGTTGCATTCGCTTCTCGGTCCCTTTCAGAAGCAGAGAAGAATTATAGCATCATAGAAAGGGAGGCCTTTGCTTGCGCATGGTCAGTAGAAAAAGTTTAAAATGTATATATGGGGCATGAAATGTGATGTGTTCACAGACCAAAAGCCTTTGGTTTATCTTCTTAGCGGCAATGGCTTGGGGAATGCTTCGGCTCGTTTAGTGCGTATTTTATCAAAATTACAGGAATACAACTTAAATGTCAAATACATCCGAGGAGGTATGAATGTTCGTGCTGACTGTTTATCTCACATGCCACTGCAACTTGCTGGAAGTGAAACGGATAGTCAAGAGGATGAGTGTGTGGTGGGATTGGTGGAAGCAATCTCTGCTTGTGATGGCAGAATTACGACAGATGAGTGGAAAGCGGCCATGTCCTCTGACAAAGTTCTAACTCGGGTGGTTCATTTTATCAATTTGGGTGGCCTTCAGAGAAAACTCTTGATAGAGTTATGAGAACTTTTAAACAGTTGTTGGGGGAATTTTCATGTAATAATGAAGTTTTAATGAGAGATAACCTTTTCATTCCCCCAGATGACCTCCGCCATAAGATCATTAATATTGCTCATCAAGGACATTTAGGAATTTCAGCTACAGAAAAGAAATTGAAAGCATCATATTGGTGGCCTGGACTACACAAACAAGTTACACACTTTATTGATAAGTGTGAACACTGTGTTGTTTCTGACAAACACTGGAAGAGTTACACCAAACCCTTATGCCCTCTCCCTTTTCCGACAAAGGCCTTAGCCATTGATTTTTCTGGGCCTTTCCTCATGTTACCGCGGGAAATTAAATTTTTGATTGTACTTATTGACTATTATTCTAAGTGGATATACCACTCTTTTGTTGAATCTGCTGACTCTGACTCAGTTATAAAATTTCTAGAAAGACTTTTCCATGTAGAAGGTCCACCAACTACTATAATTTCTGACAATGGAGTTCAGTTTTCATCTCGTAAGATGGAGGTTTTTTTAAGAGATTTGGTGTTAAGCATTCTCAAGTAGCACTCTATAGTCCTGCCTCCAAAGGTTTGGTGGAGAGAGCTAACCGCATTTTGAAAGAGGGTATTCAGACCTCTATTGCCATGAACGTGGATGTTTCCAGTTTTTTACAGGAAAAAAATTGGGCATACCATACCACTCTCCATTCTACCACAGAAGTGACTCCCTTCTTACTTCTTAGAGGAAGAGAAGCCATTACTAACTTGCCTCCCTCCTGGCTTCTACGGAACAGAAAATCTAAGGAAGGAGGGGAAGGTTTGATAGACTTGAATAAATTAAGAAGTACAGTGGAAAAGAAACAAGTGTTCTCATTTTATCCTGTACTGTCGAGTGTCTTGTTGTCTTTTAATATTGTGTTCTTGAACTCACGCAGCATAGCTCAACACTCCGTGTTCGAGTGTTTGGTCAGCTGTCAGTTGGTGACTGGCTCTCGACTCGGATGGTTGTGCCTTCACTGTCGTGGGTCCCTACTTCATGGATTAAACTTTCTTTTTTGGAGCAAACCACTTGAAGATTCCAGGAAATCATTTATTCATTTATTTGGAGTGACTCCTTCTCTACAAGGACCTCTGGGTACCACCCCTGGGGTAGTGATCGACAGGGGAGTGGTGACTCCCCTTTCCTTTGTCCAGTTTCATGCCAAAGCAGGGGCTGGGGGTCCTTGAACCGGTGTAGACTGGATTATGCAAGGTAGGTACAGTTTGTGCCCTTCAGAGCATTTCCAGAGGCTCTCGGAGGCTACCCCTCCCAAGCCTGTATCACCCATTTCCAAAGGGAGAGGGTGTAACATCCTCCTCCCAAAGGAAATGCATTGTTCTGCCTTCCTGGGATTGAGCTGTTCTGTCCCCAGGAGGGCAGAAACCTGTCTGTGAGGTGGCAGCAGCTGGGGCTGCAGTGGAAACCTCAGAGACCTGGTTTGGCAGTACTGGGGGTCCATGGTGGAGCCCCCAGGGTGCATGAGATTAGCCCTCCAGAACCAGATTTGAATTGGGGGGGGACAATTCCATGATCTTAGACACCTCACATGGCCATAATCTGAGTTACCATTGTGAAGCTACATTTATGTAGTGCATGCTTATAATGGTGTCCCGCACTCACGAAGTCGGGGGAATTGGCCCTCGACAATGTGGGGGCACCTTTTCTAGTGCAAGGATGCCCTCGCACACAGTAACTTTGCACCCATCCTTCAGGTGCAAAGGTTAGACATATAGTTGACTTATAAGTTACTTAGTGCAGTGTAAGATGGTGGTGAAATATTGTGTGCACTATTTCACTCAGGCTGCAGTGCCAGTCCTGATTAAAGGTTTGTATGACCTCCTTATGGATGGCAAAAGAAATGCTGCAGCCCATAAGGATCTCCTGGAACCCCAATGCCCTGGTAGGGACTTATAAGGGGGGTCCAGTGTGCCAATCAGGGTTGAAATATGGAGATCAGAAGCACTGGAGTTCTGATTAGCAGAACTTCAGTGACACAGTCAAGCATACTGACAACACATATAGGCCACAAGCTATGAGCACTCTGGGTCCTGGCTAGCAGGATCCCAGTGAGACAGGCAAAACACACTGACAAACAGGTTTTAAACTATGAGCACTGGGGTCCAGGCTAGCAGGATCCCAGTGAGACAGTAAATCACACTTACAAACAGTCACAAACAGGCCAAAAACGGGTGTAACCATGCTACAAAGAGGCTACTTTCTCACATGCTGAAAGTGATTTTTGGAGGTTACATCTGGCTGAGCCCACCCACTGGTGTGGCTAAAAATCTTAAACACACCCTTTTCCTGCCCTCTCCTAATCTAATCAGGGGGGCACCTAACTGTCTGGGTTTGTAGGATGTGAGGGAGGTGCTGGAGTGCTCTAAATGTCCTTCCCTGCCTGTGAAGATGAATTTGGCAGCCCTCCCCCCTCCTGCCTCTCCATCTGCTGAGAGAAGATCTCCTCCCCCAGGCACATCTCTTTGTGTTGAGCCAGGACACTTCACACCTCATCAAGGCAGCCTGGCCAGGTTGCCAGAGTCTGGCCAATCAGAGCAAAGCAGCAAAACACTGCAGGGCTGAAGTTGGCAACTTTTCAAGTAAAGTAAACTGTTAGAAATGGGGTCAATGGTTGGCAGTCAGGTTACCCCCTGTCCAAGCAAGGACCCTCACTTTAGTCAGGGTAAGTCACACACAATCCAAATTATCCTGTGCCCACCCTCTGGTAGCTTGACGCTGAGCAGTCAGGCTTAACTTAGAAGGCAATGTGGAAAGTATTTGTGCATTACATCATGCAATAACTCAGCAGAACACCACAAAAATACACCACACAGTGTTTAGAAAAATGTATAACATTTATCTGGTAAGATGCAGGTCAGAACGATCAAGATTCAATAAGTATACGTTGAGATATCACTGTAAAAATGATATAAAGTGCCTTTAGTCTTTTAAAAAGCAACATGTGTCTCTTGCAAGCACAAAGTACCTGGTTTGCGTTCAAATTCTCCACAAGGGACCGCAGAGGAGGAGATGCATGGAAAACAGGGAGGTGTGCGTAGATTTTTCCGGCACACACAGACGATGCGTTGTTGAGTTTTCATGCAAGGCAGGCTTTGCGTTGAGTTCTGGCGCGTAGACTGGGATCCTCTTTGGGTTGCGGGGTTTTCAGATGCTCCGGGGATGATGCGTTGAAATCCTGGCCATGCAGGACGAAGTCACAAGGGCTGCGTCGATCCGGTGGGCGATGCGTGGAATTTTCTGCCGCACGGCAGGCGCTGCATCAATTCCTCTCAGGAAGTCAGGCTGCGTCGTTCCGGCTCAGCTTTGCGTTGACCCAGTGGCAGTGCGTTGAATTTCCGGTTGCAACACTGGCGCTGTGTTGATCTTCTCCTTGCGAAGCCGGGCTGCGTCGATCCGGTTCGGCGTGCAGTGATTTTCCCACCGCTATGCAGGCTGTGCGTCGTTTCTTGCAGGCTGTGCATCGATTTTTGCTGCACAAGGAGCTCTTTCGCAGGAATGAAGTCTTTTTTGTCCTGAGACTTCAGGGAACAGGAGGCAAGCTCTATCCAAGCCCTTGGAGAGCACTTCTCAGCACAGCCAGAGAGCAGCAAGGCAACAGGGCAACAGCAAGGCAGCAGTCCTTCTCAGAAATGCAGTCCAGGTAAGTCCTTTTGGCAGACAGGCAGTTCTTCTTAGCAGATTGCAGGTTCCAGTGCAGAGTTTCTTTACCAGTGGTATCTTGTCCAAAAGTGTCTGTAAAGTAGAAGTATCTACCTCAGAAGTGTCTAAGTTGGTAGGGTCAGATATCCTGTTTAAAAACCCAAATATGCCTTTGAAGTGGGGGAGACTTCAAAGAGTGGCTTGGACGTGCACAAGGTCCCCTTTCAGTTCCATCCTGTCTGCCAGGGACCCAGTAGGGGTTGTGGCAATCCTTTTTGTGCGGGCAGGCTACTGTCCTTTGACATGTAAGTGTCAAGCCCTCCACCCTCCCATCCCAGGAAGACCCATTCAATATGCAGATGTGTGCAAGTGTGCATAAGCATCCTGTGTTTGGGGTTGTCTGAGTGAATGCAGAAGGGAGCTGTCAACTAAACCTAGCCAGACGTGGATTGGAAGGCAGAGAAGTATTTAAGTGTAGAGAAATGCTCACTTTCTAAAAGTAGCATTTCTAAAATAGTAATATAAAATCCAACTTCACCATTAAACAGTATTTTGTATCACCATTCTGGCCATACTAAATATGACCTGGCTACTCCTTTCAGATCAGGATCTACCACTCAAACGGTATATGAGGGTAGCCCTAATGCTATCCTATGAAAGAAGCAGGCCTCACAGCAGTGTAAAACGAATTTATGAGTTTTACACTACCAGGACATATAGAACACACATGTTCATGTCCTGCCTTCTACTTACATAGCACCCTGCCATATGTGCTACCTAGGGCCTTTCCTAGGGGTGACTTACATGTAGAAAAAGGGATGTTTAAGGCTTGGCAAGTACTTTTAAATGCCAAGTTGAAGAGGCAGTAAAACTGCACACAGAGGTACTGCAGAGGCAGGCCAGAGGCATGGTTAGGGGGCTACTTATGTGGGTGGCACAACCAGTGCTGCAACCCACTAGTAGCATTTAATTTACAGGCCCTGGGCACATGTAGTGCACTTGACTATGCACTTACAACTAAATTAAATAAGCCAATTAGGTATAAGCCAATGTCACCATGTTTCAAGGAGAGAACACATGCACTTTAGCACTGATTAGCAGTGGTAAAGTGCGCAGAGTCCTAAAGCCAGCAAAAAATGAGGTCAGAAAAAGAGAAGGAGGAAGGCAAAAAGTTTGGGGGTGACCCTGCAGAAAGGCCATTTGCAACATAAACTCTTTACCTGAACAAGTTATATTAAATTCAACAATTGTAAGTTGTGGGGTTTATTATAACAATTAATGTATACCAAACTTGTGGTATCTGTCACTCAAGGGGACTTCATAAGTTCAAATAAAATCTCCCCATTCTAGCCTATGAAGGCCATTTACTACTATGAGGGAACACTAATGTGGCTGTTTTACCTCACCAGGGCTTATAAAACTATTTTTATAAGGTCTCTGCGCACAGATACATGACACCCAGCCCTAGGGGCACATAGGGCTCACCTTAGGGTTGACCTTAATGTAAAAATAAGGTTGTTTAAGACTTTGGAACTTCATTTAATTTCAAAGTCGAATTTGCATGTAACCTTTATTTAAAAGCAGCCAACAAGGCAGGCCTGCCTTTAAAACGACACTGGGCACCTCAGCAGTGCACCTATGTGTGCACCACCATGCTGGGGTCCCTAAACCTACATGCTCTACCATATACTAGGGACTTATAGGGAGGTTGACTTAGCCAATTATAATTAGCCTAATTTGCATACTGATTTTACACAGATCACAGGCCCTGGGACTGGTTAGCAGTACCCAAGACACCATCAGAGACAGGAAAACACCAGCAAAAAGTGAAAAATAGGGGCAAAATGTCAGGGGCCTCTGAAATCAGCCCTGTTTTCTCACAGTACATAATTAATACCCAATTCAAAAATTTATAATAAATGAATAATTAATTGTTAATAATTATCATTTAATTAAATTCTCACCTTATACCCCTGCAAACCCAGCAGCCTGCACCTAAAATATAACTAAAATATATGATTATTACACATTTTACATAATTTATAATCAATTGAATAATTGATGATACATTATAAATGAATTGTTAATTAATTATTACCTAACTTCCCACCCAATACCCCCACAAGTATAGCAACCCACACCCAAAATATAAGTGAAATAAATCAGTATAACATAATATACATAATTAATTTCAATCAAACTTATTTAAACAAATATTAATGAATTCATAATTAATTATTACTTAATTAACTTCACATCCTACCCTCCTGGAAACGTGCTACACCACTATAAATTACTATAGAAAAAAATCTAAATCACTTAAATTTACAAACCGTATTTAAAAGAAATAAATGCAATTATTCAAAAAGTAGAAAAACATAACATTACTATATGAACTAAACTCATTAAAATAATTCCAAACGATATTCTTAACAACTATATTATTGAAAACTACATTAATAACAGCAGTAGTCTTAACAACATTACTTACCCGAAAAAAAGATATTATTGACAACAATATTTCTACATCACAATATTTTGCATCACAATATGATATTTCTGTCTCATGATATTTACAATTCAATATTTTGTCCAAATACCCTAGACATTATGTACCCCGCAGCCATATTAAGAGGAATCTTGCAGCACATGTGGATTATAGTCCGTGTATAAACCCCACACCTCATGTTGCAGCGGCTCATTCGTGTAGTCAATGTACAGAAAACACCTGTAAAAGACACTTCCGCAATAGTGCTGTGTAACGGGTGCAGCACAGCCAGTGTAACATGCACCGTGCAGCATGTGTAAGGTACAATGTACTAAGATATCTTATGGATATTGCAGCGCATATGAAGCATATTACGTGTATAGGGGACACCACTCATGAGCCCTTTAGCGTTTGCTCAGTCTAGTCAGTCAGAAACTACTGTTAACAGATGTCACTGCACATGTCCTGTATAGAGTGCAGCACTGCCACGGTATCATGCCCACCGCAGCACGTAACAGTCAGCTGTGAACATTGCAGCATCTGTGCAGTATAGTGCACCTCTCAAGGGCCTGCAGCAAGTATGCAATATTGAAAGTGTAGAGAAGATGCATCTCAATGGCACTGCGAAAAAGTGCGGTTTAGAAAGTGTGGAGCATATGCATTGCATTTACCCGGTAGATGGCATGCAGTATAGAAAGTGTAGAGTGGATGCATCTCATTGACCCTATAGTAAGTGTGCAGTATAGAATGTACAGAGAATGTGCATCTCATTGACCCTGTAGATAGTGTGCAGTATAGAAAGTGTAGAGTGGATGCATCTCATTGATCCTGCAGAACGTGTGCAGCATAGAATCTGTAGAGACTGTGCAACTCAATAACCTTGTAAATAGTGTGCAGTATAGAAAGTGTAGAGTGGATGCATCTCATTGATCCTGCCGAAAGTGTGCAGTATAGAATGTGTAGACCCGGTCCATCTCAATATCCCTGTAAATAGTGTGCAGTATGGAAAGTGTATATTGGATTCATCTCATTGACCGTGTAGAAAGTGTGCGGTGTAGAAACAGGTTTCTCCAACCAGTCGATCCTGAGCTGCCAGTAACTCCTAGGCCCTCTTTAGATAGTTGGTGCATTTAAGTCAGGAAGAAAAGATAAAGGAAAATAAAGTAACTTTTAAAATAGAAACAAACACACCAAGACTCGAGTTTCTCGCTCTCCTCCCTAAAACTGTGACTTTCAAATGCCCACACATGGCAGCTTCTTCTGCCACTGAGGGATACGAGGTCAGCCAGTCAGGGCAAGGTCGTGTTGCATGGGCCTGGCAGGAGGTGCTGTAACAGCCAACTACCACTTTATTTGCATGACAAATGTGCAATTAATTGAGCTATTCGTCCCATGTTGAGAGATCGTGTCACAGCTGCTACTGAAGTTTGAGAAACATGGCAGAAATATTTGGCTACATACCTGGCAAACTTTGGTATCTTGTAAATTTTAGAAGGAAGGTGATATTAAGTACTTGTAAAGGGCGATCCCAGTAATTGAATGGATATAAGGACTTGAGGGCGGGGAAGGTTTTCACTGTAGGTGAGTCAAAGCTACCAAAAATGGTTTGCTTATTTGTGATATTAAGTTCATTCTTGGAATTTGCAGACACAATTGATGGGGATCGGTGTCAATGGCGCAGATAGCAACAGTGCAGCTGGTGCAGTGGCACTGAAGCCCAAAGTAACCCTTTTCTTGTATATGTTTAAACTGAGCTTCAATTTACTTATTATTTCAGAAACACTTTTTTGTGTTCCTTACAAAATTAGTGCTTAAAATATATTTATCATTTTAATGGGCTGAGATTCCACAAAGAGTGCATCAGCCTTTTAGTAGCTCAAGATATTCTTGATTGATCAGAAGTAGCTCTCAGTGCTCAAGAGGTTGGAGATTGCTGATGTAGAAAATGTACATCTCATTGGCTCTGTAGATAGTGTGCTGTATAGAAAGTGTAGATTGGATGCATCTCATTGGCTCTGCAGAAAGTGTGCAGTATGGAATGTGCAGATAATGTACATCTTATTGGCCCTGTGGATAGTGTTCAGTATAGAAAGTGTAGATTGGATGCATCTCATTGACCCTGCAGTAAGTGTGCCGTATAGAATGTACAGAGAATGTACATCTCATTGACCCTGTAGATAGTGTGCAGTATAGAAAGTGTAGATAGGATGCATCTTATTGACCCTGCAGAAAGTGTGCAGTATGGAATGTGCAGAGAATGTACATTTTATTCGCCCTGTGGATAGTGTGCAGTATTGAAAGTGTAGATTGGATGCTTCTCATTAACCCTGCAGTAAGAGAGCAGTATAGAATGTGCAGAGAATGTGCATCTCATTGACCCTGCAGTAAGAGAGCAGTATAGAATGTGCCGAGAATGTGCATCTCATGGACCCTGTAGATAGTGTGCAGTATGGAAGGTGTAGGAAATGTGTATCTCATTGGCCCTGCAGCAAAGGTGCAAGATATACAATGTGTAGAGAATGTGCATCTCATTGACCATGCAGCACATGTGTTCAGCAGAAAGTGTGCAGTATAAAGGGAGTACAGAAGGTACATCTCTTTGGCTCTGTAGCACGCGTGTAGTGCAGAAAGTATAGAGAAGATGCATTTTCTTGGATATGCAGCATGCGTGAATTACAAAACGTTTAGAGCAGGTACATCTCGTTGTACTTGCAGCAAGTGTGCACTAGTGAAAGTATAAGGAGGATGCATCTCATTGGCCCAGCAGGAAGTATGCAGTCTGGGAAGTGCAGAGGAGGTGCATCTGATGACGAGTTTATATATTAAATAATTGGTATTTGTATTAACATTAAGAGGTAAGCACGCAGATGTGTTAACTGTTTGTTTTTCAGGTTTAGATTGACCATAGCTAATGTAGGCCTGTATTTTAAACTAACTAAGCTAACATCAGTTTGCATCTTGTTTCATATCACTTGTGTAGATTTCATTTCTTGGCGAAAGCTGTACTCATTATAAAGAACTGCAATGCGTGGTTTGCTTTCTCACGTACAACGTTTTACTTCCCATGATAACTGCAGAATGTTTTATCAGTGTGCCTTAACCTGATAAGAGTGTTTTGTGGAAAGGACGTGTCAGTTTAGCACATCTTAGAATTGTTTGATTTAAGCTGGTGCATTGCAGATCAGAAGTTAGAACCTTTCCAGGCTTAGAAGAGTACGGTATCTCTTTAGAGGAAAACTGATTTACTTAACCTTTTCCGTTTGTGGCATATTATATTAATGATTTCTCTTATTTAAATACATTTTATTTGATTAGAACTAAATAAGTACTAAATATTTTCATGTATTTGTTATTAATTGACACTAATTTGGTGATTTTAGATTTTTAAAATATTTTAATCTTTCATAAATATTCATGTTTTGAAAGTATAACCACGTTCTGTTCTCCTTGAGGTTTCTGATATGTCTCATAGTGCTATGGGCCACACATTTCCACAAAGAAAAGTGATACAAGCCATCTCATTGAGCATGTACAATGCAGAATGTCTTCAGAGGTAACCCTGAATGATCACCTAACTAAACATGTTTAAAGGACTTTAGTAATGACTAATTGTAGCGTGTTCATTACCAAACGTGTAAACAGGATGCTCTTCACAAAGTCTGCAACTAAGTGATATTTGCTAAATGGTATAGAGGGGATCATGACTATTTTTCTTGATACAGGGAAGTTCTCTATCCTACCTCATGCCAATGTACAAAAAAGTACTTCCTCAGCCTTATCTTAATCTTGTGTACCAAGGAAATAATCTGCACGTCCCTAAGGAACCAATAAAAACAAACTTCTTGGGAGTAGTCTGGTAATGTAACTAATTCAAACCCTACCTACCCGTTTGAAAATGAGAAGTGCAGATACAGGAAGGCAGAGGGATTGAATACACAGAGGATGGTCCCACAACAAGAAGAAATGGTGAGCAACAATCTCTCTACTCACCATGTGATCTATTAATTCTCAATAATGCTACGACTACTTGCCCTAACATATAACGCTCATCAAGTAAAGCCCATATTCCCAAAGGTTTTAGGTTTAGATTGCTATGAAGGTGCAGGATATGTACACACTGAAAACCAAGGCACAGAGATGAGGCTGCTCTTCCAGATGGATGTGGTCTCTTCTCCTGTGCACAGTGTGTTAGTTGTTTGTGACTTTCTTTGCTCAGTGCAATACAGTTGGGAGGAATGCCACACAACCAGCACTTGGTGGTAATCATTGACAGGATGACTGGCCGGGTGTGAGAGATTGGTTTCTGTGTTTCCATCCTGTAATTTATCTCCTTAGGGTATCCTGCAAATAGAAGATCAATTGTGGGCAGAAAGTCTCACACAAGCACACTATACCTCAGACGTTCTAGCAAATACAACACCTTGCACACATCAAACTCCATGCAGATACATAATATAGTTGAGTATGACTGAGCTCACACCAAGAAGAACAAAACATTATTATATTAAATAATTACATACTCATACCTCAAGTCAGGTAATGCCCTCCCCACTTCTCCTGATTGCACATACATACGTTTCTAAAGAAATACACTTATAACTAATTAACAATAACTACAAGACCTACAAGCAAACATAGACACAAAAGCAGGAAATAAATGTCCGGTTCTGGTCTGTGACAGAATCCTCAAGACCAGGGTGTGAAAGTGCCCAAATGCTACAGTACTGCAAGGCCTTTCTACACTGAATATACGTCTATGCAAATCTCTGGAACATATCATTGAATAATTTACACATCATGCCCAGTGTGCCACCATGTTCTATCATAGACACAAGGGCCTCCTAAGAGTTGATAATTTCTCACCTGCAGGTCTCCCTCAGTTCTGGAAAAATATAGGCTTTCTCTTTACAGCTCTGGTAGAATGTCTGCTAGTAACAATCTCGCTTATATTTTGTTTCAATATTTCTCTGTCAATCCAAATATTTAAATGGAAAGGATGCTCCTGCTATAGGGACATCTCCATCCCAAGGCTCTAGCAGGTATCACCCATGTATTCATTAACCCAGCTACATTAATTTTATTCCTAAGAGAAAATACATTTTGAAACATAGAGGCAGGTGGCTGATTGCTGTTTAAACTTTCTGTCTGAAATATCATAAATAAACTATTGCTCTAAAAATTGATCACATTTATGATATTTAGGGACATTTTCATTTTCACATGGTTACTATGTATGTAACATAATATTCATACAATTGGAACTTGCTTACAAACTCTCAATATAGTAAAATAAAATTATTCTCATTACTTGCAGAAGATGGGATTTTTACAAGAAACACACTAAATATAATGAATACAATGCTAATTTTTGGAAGTTATTACAAGCAACGCTGGCCCTTGTCTTTGAGTTGATGTGTACACCATAACTGTAAAAACTGTTTAATGTAAATGGATGAGAAACAAATTACCGACTTAAAGTACAGCCAATGGAATTTGGCAAACCAAGACAATGAGCTGCCCATCCATCACTGGAACTGCTAGCTACTACAGTCCCCTAAAATTCAGCTACTAATGAGACAAACCTGAAATAGAAAGCCAGTGTAAATCTCCATTCTCAAGGATATTACCATTAACATGCCCAGTAATGTAAAGCCATGTTTGGGCTAGGGTATTTGGGGCCAGAATACCAAAATATCAAGGATTTAGTTGAATGTTGGTGCGTATCGATTTACTATTCTTGATTCCATGTCAAAGTATCTTGAAGATATGGATAATGTCAAGGTACATGTATGTGGAGTTAGGTATACAAAGTATGTGGATACTCACCAGTCGAAATTTTTATGATCGATATTTTGGTTAGGATGTTGTAGCCACTCGATATTCCATCCTCGACGTTTATAATCTTCATGGCAGTGTCCACAGCCTGCAGGCGAGGGTTCTTGAACAAACAGTGCAGTGTTTAAAAGAATGCTGAAGACAATCAATAAATATGGAACACTGAATTACACCATTGTCAGCATCAGGTTAGCAGATATTAAAGTAACAAAGATTGTTAGTGTCACAAGATCATTAAGTTTGTACTTAGAGATAGATAAATGAGTGATATTATAATAATAACTATAATAGAAGGTTCCTGAAAGGATATATGTATACTTTATGTTATTATTAAATACAGCAGCCTCATTTAGAAGGTAGATTAATAGGTATCTGTCTGACATATGCGCTGTCATGTCCTCCCCCTTCTCATGTGCCCAGCCTCAATGAGAGTGTGGATGATTACTTCCCAATGGCAAAGCAACTGCCACCTACATCATTGAAAAACCCCATCTGCGGAGGCTCTGCTGAGGATATGCCAATACTGATGCCACCCCCATTTAATCAAGACATGTCTGACAAACTTTTTGATGTCTGAGTCTGGCACTCTAACTGTCAGGTTCTCCAAGCAACAATACTGTGAGAAAATCTCAACGCATGTGGGGCTATTGTTTTATATAAAATACAGACTATACTTAATGAATCTGCCTTAAAAAAAACTTGTTTTATGGGACTGTTAGGAATGGGAATTCTAGTTGGCAGTCAGTTTACACCCTGTCCTAGTAGAGACCCTCACTCTAGTCAGGGTAAGGGAGACACCCATCTCTGATAACCCCTGCTCACCCCTTGGTAGCTTGGCACAAGCAGTCAGGCTAATCTCAGAGGCAATGTGTAAAGTATTTGTACAAACACACACAGTAACACAGTGAAAACACCATAAAATGACTCCTATATCAAACCAGACCAAAATGTAAAAAATCCAGCATACACAAGTAAAGATATGAATTTTTAAAGATTAAATCCCGATAAAAGCACTTAAAAACACAATAGCTCCTATTGGGGGTATCACAACTCCATTCACGGGGAGGGCGGCGCCAGTCATGGAGTCACATGGACCCCCAGGTACAGTACCTTTAGTGAGATGTCACTGGATTCGGTGCGGCGTCAGTTCATTACTGCAGAGCGGGGAAGTGATGCGGCGTCAGTGCAAGGCATCAGTTCTTGAAGATCCAGCAGGGTCGATGAATCTAGCCATTCAAGACACGATGGGTGACGTCTCAGGGTCACAGTCACACCATGGGGCTCCAGGCACTGCGCTGGGGTCACAGATATCAGTGGCATGGCACTCGGGACTCACAGAGTCACGGGACTCCAGCGAGGCTGCAGCAACATCGGACCTGCGGAGTTGGTCGGGGTCGTCACACTTCAGCCAGGACCAGGGTTTCGTACTGCAGGCTGCAGCACAAAGTCATGCAACGGCGCCGGTTCTGGAGTCATCCGGAGTAAGTGTGCCTGGATTTTCTTGTTTCTCACCAGAACTCACTTCCAAGGGCCCAGGAACTGGATTGGTACCACTTGGCAAGCCGGGGTCCTCAGCAAAAGTACCCATGTGCTGGCAGGTAAAATCTTTGATGTACCTGAGACTTCTTAACAGGAGGCCACCTCAGTCCAAGCCTTTGGAGAAACTTCACGAGCAGGATTTCAGAAAGCAAAGTCCAGTCCTTTCCCTTTTAAGGCAGAAGCAGCAGCAGCAGGCCAGCACAGCAAAGCAACAGACAGAGTGGCGGGTCCTCCATACGAGTCAAGCTCTTCTCCTTGGCAGAGGTTCCTCTTGATCCAGAGGTAATCTACATTTCTGGGGTTTGGGGTCCACTACTTATACTTATTTCTGTCTTTGTACTAGGCAAACTTCAAAGGAAAGTCTTTGTAGTCTTTGTAGTGCACAATACCCTCCCTCTTCCTTGCCCTGTCCTAGACACACTTTAGGGGTTTGGAGACTGTATTGAGTGAGGGCAGGCACAACCCTTTCAAGCAAAGGTGTCAGCTCCTCCCTCCCACTCTAACTCGGGAAGACTCATCAGGATATGCAGGACACACCTCAGCTCCCTTTGTGTCACTGCCTAGAGACACTCCAACTGTCAGTCTGATCCAGACGTGTATTCAGCAGCCAGGCAGGGCTACAAAATGGTTAAGCAAGAAAATGCCCAGTTTCTAAAAGTACAGGGGGAACGGGGTCAAGACAGATTTGCATATGGCTGGGTCCAAACTGGAATGTCATGATGAGCAAAAAAAATGATGGATTAAACCCAGATCTGTGACAGGGGGTGAATGTTTGATTTGGTCTACATTCCGTCCATCAAATGTTCCTTCTGCGTTTGTCACCTCAAGTGGGAAAAGTATGCCCAGACATGGGTCATGTGCTCACTATGCCACCAGATTCAAGCTAGCATGGCTAAAGAGGGGTGAGATCCCAAAACCGGTCCCAGGATGCTTGTTTCTGGTCCAGGGAGGGCCTGGCCTGGCAGTTCGGGCTGGACTATTCCCATGGGGAACAGGGTCAAGACTGTTTTGCATATGAATGGGTCCAAACTGGAATGGCATGGTGAGCACAAAAACTGATGGATAAAACCCAGATCTGTGACTGGGGTGAATGTTTGATTTGGTCTACATTCCGTCCATCAACTGTTCTTTTTGCACTTTCTAAAAGTGGCATTTTCAAACAGACAACCTAAAAAACAACTTCACCAAAAGATGTATTTTTAAATTGTGTGTTCAGAGACCCCAAACACCAATCTCTATCTGCTCCTAATGGGAAACTGCACCTAAAATATATTTAAAGGCAATACCCAAGTTAACCTATGGGAGAGATAGGTCTTGCAATAATGAAAACTGAATTTGACAGTACGTCAGTGTCACAACATGTAAAACACAACAGCACATGCCCTACCTTTTAAACAGACTGCACCCTACCCATTGGGCTGTCTTGGGCCTACCTGAGGGGTGACTTTCATGAAGTAAGTTTGGGTCTAGCAAATGGGCGCACTTTGCCATGTTGAGTTGGCAGTGAAAAACTGCACACACAGGCACTGCAGTGGCAGGTCTGAGAAATGTTTATAGGGCTACTCACGTGGGTGTCACAATCAGTGCTGCAGGCGCATTAATAGCATTTGATTTACAGGCCATGGGCACCCAAAGTGCACTTTACTAGGGACTTACCAGTAAATCAAATGTGGCAATCATAGAAAACCAATTACCAATATATTTTAGACACTGGTTAGCAGTGGTAAAATGCCCAGAGTATCAAAACCAGCAAAAATGAATTACAGCACAAGGCCCAAAAACAGGAGGTCAGAAGCACAAAGTACAGGGAAACCACTCCAAGAGCTGTCGGGTCTAACAGGGACCATGCAGATCTGGCCACGTAGGTGGGTTCCACTCTGCGTGGAAAACATTCCATATGTATCCAACTCTAGATGCACTGGTCCTGGCCAGTATGTGGTTCAAAATTCCCAACACATGGCTGTCTGAGTGTGGCCAAAAATCTTGATGTTATTCTTTTTTTATATTTTCTAATTACACATTCAAGCAAAAAAATAGAGCACCAATTCCAATTCAATTAAAATATCAATACAAAACAGGAAGGTGACTTTTCGATCACATTGAAGTAACTATTTTACAAAGCTGAGCATGTGAGTCATATCCCAACTTGGTATTGTTTGCTTGATCCACACTTCAATAAAGCATGTGCATTTGATGATTAATGTTTACTGTATGTAGATGAAGGTCACAGCTCTAAACAACTTTTAATTTAATCAAATCAACTTTTTTACAATGTAGTGTTTGTCAAGTCACTTGTGCAGTGAAAGAAACAGTCTGTGACAAAATGTAACAAAATTGTATTGTTTACAATCTTTAGGTCTATAATTTTGGGTCTGATGTATATCTTAATAGATAGGGAACTCTGTCACACTGTGACAAAATTCCTTCCCTACTGAGACTGTGGTCCGCCCGTCCAGACTACTCTGTCTCTGTCATGGTCAAACTCCGATGAGCCAACAGAGTAAGGCCATCAGAGGCTTGGCTTTAGGTCCACCTCCTAATTTAGACTGGAAGACATAACCATTTTTTTCAAATGTCTGTCACCGCCACAAAATACCTGGCGATAAGGGGCTTTGGAAAGTGCTCAATGCCCCCTTCTCGCCCTGAGAGGACAAAGGGGGCATTGTTTCTTTTTATTTCCTAAAAGAAAAATCCTACTCTGGGATTTTCGTATTGAAAATAAAAAAAAATGTATATTTGACGTACGGCTCTGTCATGTTTGACTGAACCATCTGGCAAAGTTACAACTCATTGACTGGAACCGCTGTGACAGCAGTTTCTGTAAAAGCTTGAAATGTACACTGGACAAGAGCATATTTCATTAGTTGGCTCCTCTGTCAGGGCGATAGAGATATTTACTTTGTCACCCTGGTGGAGGATGGGTCAACCGTCAAATTATAAATGAGGCCCTTAGTTCTTTGTATCTAGTGCTTGTTAGAGTAAAATGAGAAGTAATAAATTATATGTGTGTTTAGTTAACATACATGGGTCGTAAATTATATAATTGAACTATGTTGAGCAAAAATAAAATTTAGTTGACTTGACTAGGCCTCAAATTTACTTGTATTTGTTCAACTTTGCAAATTTTCAAAAGAAGATGGTTTTAACCTTCTCTATTTGTGCACCTAGAGTTGCAAATTTGTCCTTCTGCATGTAATTCAACCACTTTTACAGTCTTGCTTTCACTGTTTCTTGAAATGTATACTTATTTGTGTTTCTGATAATACTGAAGCAAGGAGCAGAGCATGAATGTATCTTTGCAAGGTCCTTCCTATAGCTAGTGGTGGTTGTGTATTTAACTTCAATGTGTCTTTGTTTTTGGAGACAATGATGCATGTTTTGGATGCTATAGATGAGATGTTGGTGTTAACATGCTCTGCACTATTGGGGGGAATGGGATCAGAGTACTGGCTGCACTGACCCCAGTGGTGCCTTCAGAAAGGCTCAAGAGGCCAGGGGTTCCCCCATGGACAGCTTTTCCCCCCGTCCCTAAGAGAGCAAGCAAAGGGCAGGGGGGTCATGTGAGCCATTCTGCAGGGCCTGCAACTGGAAGCACAGGGGTTGATAGCATGCCTGCAGCCCCTGTACTTTAGCAAGTTCCCTGAGTTAAGGCCTCAGCTTTCTTGTTACCTAAACAAAATTGTCTGTGAACATGATGAGTTTGAGGGCACCTCATTTAAGGATTATGACAGGGCATTTAGAAGAAAGAAGGCAACTTGCAAAAAACAGTTTTGGGATCAGGCTGACGTCAATTCCCCTTCCTTTTTCCAGAAGGCATTCTCCTGTTGATAATCAGGTCTTGACCCCATGGCTTAACAGTTACAATAACCCAAGGGCTGAACTGACGCTCTCGGAGGGCTTCATATATGGCTTCAGGATCCCTGCTGGAGGAGTAGGGGTGGATAGGGTTCCCTTTTGCAAAAACCAGCCCAAGGGACCAATAACCCAAGGGTGGAACTGGCGCTCTCTGAGGGCTTCACATATGGCTTCAGGATCCCTGCTGGAGTAGGCGTGGAGATGGTTCCCTTTTGTAAACACCAGCAGTCCTTGCATGTGAATAGGCCTGTGGCCAGTCAAAAGGTGGTCAAGGATTGTTTCCTGGGAGCAATGGCTGGACCATTGAGTCACCCCCTTTTTGGAATTTGGGCCAGATGTATCAATAAAGTGGTTTGTGATTTCCTAATAGCGAATCCTTAAAAATCGCTATTAGGAAATCGCAAACTGGGATCTACAACAGTGTGTTTAATACTGTTTGCAGTTCCCAAGAGACCTGCCTCATTAATATTCATGAGGCAGGTTGCAGTTTGTGAACTATTTGGGAATGGCCACAATCACATGGATGGTGGCCTAATGGGGGCAGCAAACAACCATGCCTGTGATTTTGTTTTAATGCAGCCTGCTTTGCTTAAAAGTTGGTAGTAACTGAAAATGTTTTGCAACTGCATTCACAGTTGAAAAACATTCCTACATGCCAGTGCGAGTCAGTATTAGGAAGGGACGTCCCGAACATGCCTCTTCCTAATACTGAATCGCGAAAGCAAGATGTGATTTGGTAAACAGGCATGGTACCCAAAAAAAGAACCATGCAAGTTCCACCTGATACATAACCTCCTCACCTTAAAAGGAAGTTCAGTGAATGAGGCTAGTGATCCAGGGCTTTGCTCAGTCAGGTTCACCTCCCTAGCCCTTGCTATGCTGCAACAGTTGGGTAAAAGTGTCCTTCTGGCAAAAGCTGACATTGCATCTACTTTCCGCTTGGTGCTGGTACACCCAGAGTATATACACTTGGAAGGGTTTCAGTTTTAGTGGGCCTTCTATTTTGATAAGTGTATGCCCATGGGCTGATCTCCGAAACCTTCGGCTCATTCATGAGGTGGGTTTTGAAGAAGACGACTGGCACCAAGTGGATGCTGCACTACATAGATTATTATTATTTATTTTTTGGGCCTGCCGACTTTTCACATTGTGGGGACGTATTGGAGGGTTTTGTTGACTTGATGGAGCAAGTTGATGTTTCTCTTGCCCAGGACAAGATTAATGGCTCTCTCACAGTAACAATCTTTTTGGGCATTGAACTGGACACTGTTGTAGGCGTATACAACCTTCTGGGGCCATATCAGACACTCGCTGAGGGAATCCTTTGCCACAAGGAAGGTTAGACTTCATCAGCTCCAGGTACTAGCTGGGCAGCTGAACATTGCCTTGCAAGTTATTCCTGTGGGAAGGCCATTTTCTAGATCAATTGCAAAGGCTATGACTGGCTTGAAACGGAGGCACCACCAGACCCGTCTGACTCAAGAGGTCAGACAGAACTTGAGAATTCGGGATTCATTCCTGCAGTGCTTTAATGGGGTTGTGCTATGAGTATTCCCTCCACGGCCTAGCCCTGACTTAGGTCTTTTTACAGAAACAGTGGGAAGAGCTGGTTTTGGTGCCATACTTGATGACCAGTATTGTGTGTAGTCATGACTAATTGAGTGGTGCCAAGCAGGTTTGGTACGGAACCCTGTACTTTTGTAACTGTTCCCGATTGCGGTGGCATTAACAGTATGGTATGCTCAGCTCAGCGATCGCTCTGTAGTGTTTTGGTCAGAAAACAAGGCAGTCGTTGAGCTGATAAAACAACAGAAAGTGAGCTGCCACATGGTCTTATAACTGCTTAAAGAACTCATCCTGTTGTGGCTGCTAACTAGCAATATGTTCAGGGCAAAGCATGTCCCAGGAACACAATAATGCTGCTAATGGTTTGTCTCGCCTAAAGTTGCAGGAGTTCAAGCAATACCATCTGGAAGCAACAGCACACGCTACACCTTTCCCCGAGCATCTTTGGAGGCTTAGTGCCTCATCCTACCAGACCTCATGGCAGCCAGCTTACCTCCTAAGTCAAGGACAGCGTATGAGGTGGCATTTCAGAGATACCTGGATTTTGTAAATCAGGGTACATCTTTGAATTATCCTCGTGGGTGTCATTCTTGGCTAAACTAAAGGGAGAGGTGCTGTCAGCGGCATACGCAAAGAGGCACCCAGCGGCCCTCTCTTACTTCTCAAAATTGGGAGGCACTTAGACAGGTCCTCCTCCTTTCCCATCAAAAAATCCTTGATGGCCAGGAAGAGGTTGGAGAGGGTACACGAGGATGTGATAAGGTCAATTGATGCTCAGAGACTGGTAGCCTTGGTTTCAAAGTTCCCCGAGGTCTGCCGTTCGCAGTTTGAGGCACAGCTCTTTAAGGCAGCCTTTTGCCTTGCCTTTTTCAGGGCTTTCAGGGTAGCAAACTGGTGGCACAGTCTAAGAAGGGCATCCATTCAGATGGGGCAGTTGAGTTGGCAAGGTGAATCTGAGGCAGCAACTTTGTGGTCTTTCAAAACCGACCAGCTGTGCAAGAGTGAGCATTTAGTCCTGCATAGGGACACAGGTTCACACTGTTGCCCAGTTCAGACTCTGTTAGAATAACTAGAACTGCATCCAGGAGGTTCAGCCTCAGCCCTTTTCTTAGCCTTTGGTCAGTGGTGGAGAAACTAGTTCTAAGTGTGCTACTGTCTCAGTGCATCTGAGAGGCAACAATTCAGCACAGTTGGGGCATAGAGACTTATTTGAGGACATTGTTGTGAAAGTTATGTGGCTCGCCAAGCGTTTTCCAGATGGCTTCATTGCATGGTCTCACTAAGTTCCCAGCCAGACCTTGCATGGAGGGTATTCTGTGCGTGAGCTGAATGAGTCTGCCAATTGTCTGAACATGCTGGACTGGATCCCATACGGCTGCATCGAGGATTACAGTTTTTTTTCTGCCAGAGGGGGTGCTTCTATCTCAAGTTTGTAGATAACCTGTCTGCCTTGATTTGTCAATTTCTCTCTGGTGTGGGTCCAGATGGTCAGTGAACCATGCTAGCCTTTGGGTGGGGTGAGTTTATGGTTAACAAGAATTTTCAGGTCGCCCTGGCAAGTCACTAAGTAAAGCATTCATGATAACTTTGTCTGTGGGACCTGAAAAGGGTGTACTTGTAGCATTTGGTAAAGAACTGGGATAGTTGCTTCTGTGGCCTCAGCTTAGCTCAACACATGTCTGTTGGCATCTGTGGTACACTGGCTATTTGGGAGATGGAGAGGGCAGCCCGTTCCAGGGCATCAAGGCTTGGCCAGGTTGCATGGGCTGGCTCTGTAATGGATGCAGTGGGGCCCGGATGCATAAGCACTCTGGGGCAAGCAAGCCTTCTGCATATGGCGTAAAGATCCACCCATTAGGTCACAAGAGGGACCTTTATTAAGAGATGGTCAGCGAAGTTACACATAATGAGTAGGTCCAGGAAAGGGCAGAGTTCACTTGGTGATGAGGCAACCATGAGCTCACTAAAAACGAATTCATAGGGTGGTAGAGAGGCTAGGTGACTCAAAATACAGCTATCTCTGTTAAACACTTGACTGAATGTTAAGTAATGTAAATAAGTTTGACATTTTGCTGTGGTTTTTTTGAGTACTGATTATTTGTTTAATAGTTTATGAATAAACACCATTTGCTGTGTTTTTTTTGAGTACTGATTATTTGTTTAATAGTTTATGAATAAATACAGTCGGAGGTGTTAAATTCTCTAACTAAAAAAATGAAGCACGGTCTCAGGCTGGGTTATTTGGAGGGATGCCACGTGGGGTGTGGGATACTGCTCTTGAGGTCATCAGTCTTGGTGGGAGCAACTCAATGTGTCTACTCACATATGGCCAAAGGCATGCCCCGAATGGGTTGCATCATGCATTATGTGTGGAATGGACAGGAGCGGTCAGCATTTCCAGTGCGGTGGGCCAAAGGGTACCCCCAGACAGGGGGCTTGGCACATCACAATATCACAAGATTTGGGTTTATCGCAGGTCTCACAGTGCGGGGCAGCGTGAAGCCTGGTCTGGGTCCTGGACCATTTTCAAAGGTGGGCGAGAGCAGGACTTGGCCTTTTCAGCCTTTACCTCTCACACACTCATCGCATGATGCTGCGCCACAGGGGGGAGACTCACAATTGTGCTACCCGTTTTCATCCCACCCACTTTACCCTTCGGTTTTATGTGTTTTGTTGGGTTTGCCCATATTGTGCTAAACTTGCCTTTTTCTTTTTTAGGTTTGTTCAAGTTTGTAAGAGCCTTTTGTTGTATTGGAGTGGGGTGAAATCATGATTCACAGAAATATTCAGGTCACTCTTGCAAGTCACTAAGTAATGCATTCATGATAACTTTGTCTGTAAGACCTCAAAAGGGTGTGCTTGCAGCATTTGGTTGAAAACCTGTCAGTTGAGGATTGGGGATTGAGCTGAACACATGTGCGGTGTCACTTTTGGTACATTGGCCCTTTGGTGGGTGGAGAATGCTGCCCGTCACAGGAGGAGCCTCTTTTTAAGGGATGTACAGGGATGTTACAAATAACGTGTATGTCCTAGGAAGAGCAGGGGTTACCTAGGGACGAGTCAATCATGGGTTCACTAAAAATGCATTCCAGGGGTTGTAGTGAGACTAGGGGACTCAGTTAAACACTTGACTGAATGTAACCTCATGCAAAAAAACATTTGACATTTTGCGGTGGATTTTCCGACTACTGATTGTTTGTTCAATAGTTCATGACTAAATATGATCTGGGACGTTAAAAATCTGTAAACAAAAAAAGAAGCAAGTTCTCAGGCTGGGTTATTTGGGGAGATGCTGCATGGGGCATGAGGTGCTGTGCTTGGTATCATCAGTCTTGTTGGGAGCTGCTTGGTGTACTCACATTTGGCCAAAGGCATGCCCTGAATGGGGCGAGTCACGCATTATGTGTGGTATGGCAGGAGCAGTCAACATTTCCAGTGCGGTGGGCTAGGGGGTACCCTTTTTCAGGGGTTCAGCAGGCTGCAATATCGCAAGACTTGGGGTTATCGCAAGTCTCATAGTGTGGTGAGGCGTGGGGTCCGGTCTGAGTGCTGGACCACTTTTAAAGATGGGCGAGAGCAGGGCTTGGCCTTTTCCACCTTCACCTCTCACCAACTCATCGCCCAAAGCTGCACCACAGGGGGAGACCCACAATGGTCCGATGTTTTTCTCCCACCCTCCCTACCCTTAGGTTTTATGTGGTTTAATGGATTTGTCTATACTGTGCTAATCTTCGTTTTTGCTTTTCAGGTTTGTCCAAGTTTACAATTGCCTTTTGTCGTATTATGGCGGGGTGAATTTATGGTTGTCAGAAATTTTTGGATCACCTTTGCGAGTCTTTAAGTAATGTATTCATGATAACTTTGTCTGTGAGACCTCAAAGGAGTGTGCTTGCAGCAGTTGACGGAGAAGCTGCCAGTGGAGGATTTGGGATGGTTGCTTCTGTGACCCCAGCCTAGCTCAAAACACGTGCCTCTCCTGATGCTAATGGGGGTAACATGAGGCACCCTGTTTTGGTTCAGGCTGAATGGAGCCTATACAATAATTTTACCAGCTGCATAAAATGAGGGCTGAAGCCATATTTCGGTAAAACTGCAAAAAGGTAAGGCCATTCCAGAGAGTCAAATGCTTTCTCCAGGTCTATCACTAAACAGCCTGCTCGTGGCCAGTGACGGGGGGCATACCTCAGCACACGGAAAAATCTACGTAGGTTAAGGGACGTCGTGTGGCCCGCCACAAAGCCGTTCTGATCCTCATGAACCAAGACAGGCACCAGTGGGGCCAGTCGCATTGCAACAACTTTGGATAGTATTATATCATTTGTGTTTAGGAGTGCCAATGGCCTGTAGGAGTGCAGACCGGTGGGGTCCTTGTGTGGTTTCAGAAAGGAGACTAGGGTGGCCTCCCCTAACGTAGGGGGTAAGCACGCCAATGATAAGGCTTCCTCGTATAAAGCAAGCAATTTAGGTGCTAGTTAACCCCTTCGCTGCCAGGCCTTTTCCCCCTCAGGTGCCAAGCCTTTTTTTGGCTATTTGGGGCAGTTTGCGCTTAGGCCCTCATAACGTTTTGTCCACATAAGCTACCCATGCCAAATTTGCGTCCTTTTTTCCAACATCCTAAGGATTTTGGAGGTACCCAAACTTTGTGGGATCCCCTGAAGGAGACCAAGAAATTTGCCAAAATTCAACAAACATTTCATTTTTTTTTTTAATGGGGAAAAAGGGCTGCAGAAAAAGGCTTGTGGTTTTTCCCCTGAAAATGGCTTCAACAAAGGGTTTACGGTGCTAACATCACCATCTTCCCAACTTTCAGGAACAGGCAGATTTGAATCAGAAAACCCCATTTGTCAACACAATATTGGCATTTTACTGAGACGTACCCCATTTTTACTATTTTTTATGCTTTCAGCCTCCTTCCACTTAGTGACAGAAATGGGTGTGAAACCAATGCTAAATCCCAGACAGCTAAACATTCCTGAAAAGTAGACAAAATTCTGAATTCAGCAAGGGGTTATTTGTGTAGATCCTGTAAGCGTTTCCTACAGAAAATAACAGCTGAAATAAAACAATATTGAAATTGAGGTTAAAAAACTGCCATTTTTCTCCATGTTTTACTCTGTAACTTTTTCAGATTTTTTAAAGCAATATACTGTTACATCTGCCGGACTCTTATGATTGCGGGGATAGGTAGGGCTTGTAGGTTCATCAAGAACCCTAGGTACCCAGAGCCAATAAATGAGCTGCACCTCGTTCCAAGTGGGATGATTTTGAGAGTTACAAATCTCTCATGGCCCAAATGTAAAACCAAAACCCAAAATAATCAAATATCTTCTGCTTACCATGGGTTAAGATGTTTTGGAGTGTGGGCGAGAGCTTAAAGACTGTTAACCCCTTCAGTTGGGGTGGGGACATAACCAGGCCCATACTGGTTGGAAACCACCACCCCACTATTTTTTTTTATTAATTCCATGCCATCTAGCAGACTTTCTTCCCCCCAGGGTGTGGATCGGGGGTAATTGCCCCATTTGCCCACTGCTGGGCAGAACAACTTTGGCCCCATTTATTTGGGGTGGGGGTATGGCCATACCCCCACCGTCTTATTTTGAAAAAAAATCTTCCCTGGTCTCTGGTGGGCTTTAAGCTTCCCTTGAGGGCAGATGGGCCTTCCAAAAATAGGCTGATCTGCCCCCAACGGGGGCAGATATGGCTAACAGTAATGTGCCCCCATTGGAGCAACCCTTGCCCAAGGGGCAGGCCCCCCCAAACAAAACACACACATACACACACACCAATCCCTGGCGTCTAGTGGTTTCTGCCCCCCTTAGGGGCAGATTGGCCTAACAAAAATAGGCTGATCTGCCTCCAAGGGGGGCAGAAATGGCCTAAATACAATTTGCCTCCTAGGGAAGGGACACTTGCCTAAGGGGTCTCTCCCCATACATAAAAACATAAAGTAAATAAAAATATATATATATCCCAGGTCTCTAGAGGTTTCTGCCCCCCCCTGGAGGCAGATCGACCTAATTATATTAGGCCGATCTGTCTCCCGGGGGGCAGAAAAGGCCTAAAAATATTTCCCACCCCCCCAGGGAGCCGCCCTTGCCCAAGGGGCTGCTCCCCTTTTGCGTCAGTATATATATAAAAAACAAAACCCTGGTTTCTAGTGGCTTCTGCCCCCGGGGGCCAGAAATTACTTAAAAATAAATTGTCCCACACCCTGGGGAGCGACCCTTGCCTAAGGGGTCGCTCCCCACATATAAAGAAAATAAATACATTTAAAAAAATGTATCCCTGGTGTCTAGGGGTTTTCTGCACCCCCTGGGGGCAGATCAGTTTAATTATATTAGGCTGATCTGCCCCCGGGGGCAGAAATGGCCTAAATATATTTTGCCCCCTCCCCCGGAGAGTGGCCCTTGCCCAAGGGGCCATTCCCCTTATGCATAAAGATAATTAAAAAAAAAAACTCACTGGTGTCTAGTGGTTTCTGTCCCCCCTGTGGGTGGGGGGGGGCAGAAATGGCCTAAAAACAATTTGGCCCCCCTGAGAGCGACCCTTGCTTTAGTGATCACTCCCCACACATACAACAATACTTTTTATCCGTGGTGTCTAGGGGTTTTCTGCCCCCCACCCACCTGGGAGTAGATCAGCATAATTATATTAGGCCAATCTTCCCCTGGGGGGCAGAACTGGCCTAAAAACAATTTGGCCCCTCGCGAGCCACCCCTGCCTAAGGGGTCGCTCCCCACACATAAATGGAAAACAAAAAAAACTAAAATAATCCCTGGTGTCTAGGGGTTTTCTGGCCCCCCTAGGGGTAGATCGGCCTAATTATATTAGGCCGATCTGCCCCCAGTGGAGCAGAAATGGCCTAAAAATTATTTGCCCCTCTGGGGAGCGGCCCGTGCCCAAGGCGCCGCTCCCCTCATGTCCATTTCACCCCCCGAAAATTCCCTGGTATCTAGTGGGCATTTCTGCTGGGCAGCAGAAATGCTTGCAGAGACATGAAAGGAAAGGAAAGGCCTTTCCTTTCCTTTCATGCCTCTGTTGGCCCCTTCCTCCCGAGCGGCAGAGAAATGCTTTTGCATTTCTCTTCCTCATGCTTCCAGCACAATGGGAGGTGACCTCTGATGAGGTCAGCACGCTATCACGTGCTGACGTCATCAGACATCACTTGGGAGGTTAGGGGGGTCAGGGAGGTCGGGGAGGAAGGGGAAGCGATTCCCCTTCCAGCCCTGACCTAGGGGGGGTGGGGTTCAGCCCTCGGAGGGAGCGCTAGCGCTTCCCCCGAGGGCCGGTTATCGGACGTAATGGTTACATCCGTGGCGCCTGAGAGGCGCAGCCACAGATGTAACCATTACGTTCGTGGCCCGCAATGGATTAAGTGGAGTATGCCTTATAAAATCCAGCTGGTAGCCCATCCGGGCCAGGTGCCTTGCCATTTGCAAGAGAACAGATAGCTTCCTGCACCTCAGATAGCAAAGGAGGACCGTCCAGCTCTGAACACTGCTCGGCTGTGATCCATGGTAGGGGTAACTCAGTGAGAAATCTATCAATATCATCTAAAGGAGGATGGGAGTTAGTGCTATATAGGGACTCATAATGAGTCTGAAATGCTGCATTAATTGAATCCTGTGTGTACAAAAAGTCACCTGACTGTGTTCGAATAGATATTACTTCGCTAGGTTAAGTCTCTTGGCGTATTACCCGGGCAAGCAAAGCTCCGACCCTATCTGCTCTTGCATGTGTGTTGGCTGAATGCGCTGAATAATTAAAGCATCTCAATTGTTCAAGGAGTTCATAGTGCGTTTTACGCGCGGCCTGCAATTGAGGGAAGGCACTGGGGTTCCGTACCACTTCTGACTCATGCTGCAATAGTTGCTGCTCTACTGGGGACACCTCCCAGTCCAGCTGCCTGAGCACATCAATACTAAGAACTATACAGTGACCTTGCAGTGCAGTGTTAAATGAGTCCCATTCTACTGAACAAGACAATGCCGTGTCTGCATTAAGTTCAAAGTATCTAGCAATCTGCTGGCCAGTTGACTCGTGGAACTCTGAGTCCTCCAATGTTGCAGGATGCAGCTTCCACGTGGGGACATGATGCCGAGCGGTCCCACCTTAGTCGAGCTGAAGGATTTGAGGGTTGTGATCGGAATGAGTATGGCCCAGATAATCAGTCCGCACGACCGTTGGAATCAGGCCGGCCGTGCAGAGCAACCTGACAAGACGGACATGCAAGCCATGATGGGACGGGTAAAAGAAGTATAGCCTGGCTGTAGTGTTATAATGATGCCAAATGTCTGTTAGTTGCCAGTGGTGTAGCCAGGTTACTAGAGAGCGGGCATTGGAAATAGCAGTGGTGCGCTCTAACAGTTGAAGGGACCTATCCAGATACATGTCTAGTACACACATAAAATCCCCTCCAATCAACCAGGGAACATCGCTCCATCGTGCCAGCAACTGATTAAGTGCACTTAGAAAGGGAGCGTGATCTACATTGGGAGCATATATATTGCCAAGGAGGATGTGTTGGCCGCTCAGCCGACCTCAAATAAACACATACTGGCCATCAGTATCTGTGACCTGCTCTATCAGATCAAACAGGACTCCCGGTCGGACCCATTTCAATACTCCCTGCGCATAGGACGAGTAACTCATGGAGTATACCTGACCTCACCATTTTCTACTAAGCGCGTCTGCCTCTGAACTCGTTAGGTGTGACTCTTGCAATAAAGAAAAATGGGCATTGCATCATTTAAGGAAGGAGTATATAGCATATTGGCGCGCTGGTGTGTGCATGCCACGGATATTCCCTGTTGTTACATTAACATGCGCCATCATGCATAGGACTAACAAGTGGAGGTGCTGCACATACGTGCCATGCAGCTGATAGTGTCAATGATGTGTGCTAGGGAGCAGAGCAACATGTGGTAAATAACTTCATGAGTTGCCTAGCGATTAAAAGGTAAATGTGCAGGTAACAAAAATCAACACAGTGTAACAATAACATAGTAAATACCCAAAGAGCAGCCCACTAGATCAAGTGGCCACCAAAACCAGGTTATAACAACTAAGACAAGAGGTAGCTGGCCTCACAGTAGGGGTGACCGGATTAGGGCCTACAGTATGTAGCAACAGAGGGACTGCACTGCACGCCACCTGACAGATAGACCAGTATTCACGACCATGTAAGGAGTATTCTACATAGACAACAGTTGTAATTGTATGGAAAAAGGCATGAGTATAACAACAGTTACATTCAGATGATAATGTCTGATGTCTGTGGGGTTATATCGGAGGGTCATGGGGGCTTTGCACAGACGGCCAAATGACAACAGAACTCTCTCCATCCGAGGATATGGAGCCCGGGATGTCTGGAATGGAGCAATGCCCGCACTTCAGAGTTCAGCTGCCTGTTGTAAGGCACTACACTGCACCCATATTCTCTGTTCCAAACCTAGGACCGCAGGAAGGGCCCCACTTGTTCATGTCTTCATCCTGCGCTGCCCCCTGCGGTTCCGTCGAGAACTGCCGTCTCCCATCAGTTCCAACCACACCGAGCGGGTGGCATAGTTCTCCAACCCATGACTTGCAGAGAGCATTGTCAGTAGTTGATGAAGCAGCCCAATGTGTCTGGTGTCCACAAGTCAGCACCCCACACTGCAGTGTATAACTTTTATGGGGGCACTGCAGCAAGAGGGATAAACTGTTGACGATGCACTCCGCTGGCTAGAGATGGAAATATAAGGGCGTTCCACCCACAGGAGTAATCAGCCATTTGGAAGACACTCTGGCTGATTACTTTATTTGGTTCTGGCTCTTTGACTAGAATAGAGTTTTGATATTGGTTGAAGGGTTACTCCTTCTGCCAAAATCTACATCAGGCCCTAACTTGTATGCCAAATCTCATTACTCAGCATTTGAAGATTTATTGTCATTTGAGATTTGAACTGACTAGCTATCCGTTTTTGCCTTCTGTAATGAGTCTACATTTTAAATAAACTTTCATGGTTTGGGATTTAGACCTCATCTGATGTAGGTTGATTTGACATGGTTTATCCCTATTCTGGGGTCATCATCCTTTGGCAGTCACACTAGACTGCTGATTCCAAAAAGGAGTGCTCGGATATAATAATTTAGTGTCAACGGTTTTAGTAGAGAAAATTAGTGCCAACATGCTTGAGTCCTTCTTAAAGGAGCTATTTTGGGCATATGTATGAAAGGATTTAGTATCTCCTGAGAAATGCTTAACTGCCTTTTCAGATGTACAAAGGGCAAGGAGGAATTTCAAAATGCGATTTCTTCCCAAATAGGAAATCGCAAATAGGGATTTCCTATTTGAGATTTTCTAAGCATGTACAAGCATTTCCTAGATGTGAAATGGGCATTTATGAAATACTATTACCATTGACTCCAAGTTGATGGTAACCATGTGCAAGTTTAAAAATTGCATTCAAAATGGCACCATGTAGTGGGAAAATGCTCCTAGGCATTTGTGCGCTTTATATGTGCACCACTTTTTGGGGGGTGCATCAAGGGGAGCCGTAGGCCACAAAGCACCCTTGGTTTTGTATTTCCTAATTTGCGATTTCCTACTAGGAAATTGTATTTTTGGAAATGCAAATCTGTTCAAGGCCCATAGGAACGAATGATGTAGCATTTCTAAAATAACGATTTCCCTATAGCGATTTCTAGTCTGTAGGAATCGCTATGAGGAAATCTCTATTTTTGTACATTCCAGTTTATATTTCCTAAATAGTGATTTCTTAGGAATCGCTATTTAGGAAATGCAAATTAGGGATTTCGTACATCTGGCACGTTGGTCTACATTAGCGTTAGTTGTAAAATCTTGTATTTTTCTTCTCAGGTGTTCACTCTACTGTGATAAATGAAGAGTCTATGCGTATATTTGTGGAGGCCACCATCGGTACACTGAATTCTTGCAAGCTGTATTTATTACATTGGTTCTTTTCTTTGTAAGTAAAGACTGATCATGCTCGTTGGCCTCTGTGGTCCATTTTGTTGATGTTGATTGGGGTACTCTTGGTTTTGTCATTCACAGCAATCCTCTTATTTTACGTATACTTCTTTGCATGTTACTTTTTAGCCAGCTCTCTAAAAAGGATCAGATTTTTAGGCATATGTCTGATCAAGTTCCCATCTGTTAGTTAATTTTGTTGGTTGATCCTGAGTTAGTGTGTTTCCTGAAATAAACTTATTTAAAGCTCGGCATACTCTTCTTGTCCACATAGCTGCCTGTTTTATAAATGTATTAAGTTCTGAGTGGCAGGCAGGTGTAAATGATGGAATTAGCAAGAGGTAATAATGAGAAAAGTGTTTTACGCCCAAAATCCTGTGAAATGAGAGTTGACACTTATTCCTTTCCAGGATTCTTCTACAAAGAAATAGTTGTTCCCTATGTCGAGCAGGAGTACAGATCTACCGTGTACAAGGATATGTACATGTCAGACATAGCACACATTCGCCTTCATTCTGAGAACACTGTTAGAAATTGAGGTAAAACTGCACCATCTAAATACAAATAGCACTAAATACAATATCACCTTATTTATCACATAACTTGAAGTTGCCCAAGTTTATAGGGGGCACATGATATCAGAGATTGCTGCAGATATTTGATTGCAAAAGGTGTCTGGGAAAATTACAGATGAGCCAAATTTACCACCTAAATTAGATTCTACTCCATGTTTAAAGTTCTGTTGTGGCTATATTGGAATTCCTGCAGGAATAAGGCCCATACTGTGCTTAGGGCCAGATGTAGCAAACGTTTGCGACTCGCAAACGGGCCGAATCGCAATTAGCGACAGTGCAAAATCGGAAATGGGATGCAAAAAGCCCATTTCCGACTCGCAAAAAGCGATGTGACCCGTTTGCGAGTCGCATCTGTTGCGACCCCATTTTGCGTCCCGCAAATTGCGAGTCGCAATTTGCGACTCGCAACCCATATGCAATTGCAAGTCGCAAATTGCGACTAGTCGCAAAAAGTCCAGTTTGCATGTCGCATTTACCACTAACTCAGAGCAGGTGGTAACCATTACCAAAGTATAAAAGGAGACCCAGAAGGCATCTGGGTTACTCAAGATGGCGGACATATACCTGATAGCAGTGAGGAGGAGAGTCTACGCAGCCCAGCAGAGGAGGAGGAGGGGCCACAGACAGGAGAAGATATATAGAACCAGGCAGACCCTTTTCCAGCAAACTGAAGAGGAGATATATGATAAATACCGCCTTAGCAGCGCAGCCATTCTAGAATTAATAGAATTACTTAAACCACAGCTAGAACACAAGACTCTGCGTGGCTGCGCCATCCCTACGCATGTGCAAGTACTATGCGCACTGCACCTCTTGGCCTCAGGGAGCTATCAGGGGGTCATTGCCGTGGCAGGTGGGGTATCCCAAAGTGCAGTGTCAAGGTTCCTCAGGGCATTCCTAGATGCCTTAGTCACGCACAGGTCTCACTTCATATACTTACCAAGGAATGAGGCAGAAATTAACAGCACCAAGCTGGACTTTTACCGCATTGCCCACTTTCCCCATGTCATTGGATGTGTAGATGGGACACACATTCAAATATGCCCCCCTGCTAATCTGGAACATATTTTCCGAAACAGGAAGTGTACCCACTCACTCAACATACAGGTTGTTTGTGATGCCCATTACGTCATCACGGACATCGTAGCTAAGTTTCCAGGCAGTACCCATGACTCATACATTTTTAGGCATAGTGGGATACATCAACGCCTGGAACGTGGGGAATTTGGAGACAGATACCTCCTAGGTAGAGCCACAGACACTTGCAGACATACACACAGGTCACTGTGCACGACTATCTGGACTTACTAACAGTGTACTTTTGTGCCCAACAGGTGACAGTGCATATGCTCTAAGGCCTTGGATCATGACTCCGTTTTTAACACCAAGTAATGAATCTGAGAGGCAATACAACAGTGCGCATAAGAGGACCAGGAACCTGATCGAGCGCACCTTCGGACTCCTGAAGGCAAGATTCAGATGCCTCCACCGCAGTGGAGGCGCCCTCCAATACACCCCCATTACCGCATTCAAAATTGTGGTCGCATGCGCCATCCTCCACAACATAGCCACCCGACGTGGGCTACCTCTCATCCCTGCAGACCCAGATCCTGATGAGGAAGAGCAAGAACAACCACATCGCCATCATGGGGATAGGAGTCTAGCTAATCAAGGCAGACTGAGACGGGAACACATTGAAACGCAATATTTTGGACGGTACGTGTAAACTCCCACCATACTCACCCATTAACCAAACACTCCTTTAGTTAAGTGGAAGTAAAATAACTGTTTTAATAATGTAATGAATGAACTATATACAAGATGAAATTGTCCATGGGCAGGGAAATACCAACCAGTCATGTGGCACATTAACGCCATGTGCCACATGTATTTCTCCGGGCTGTTCTCTAACATCTCCTGCCCCTCCTGCCAGCCTGGCTGGTCCCTGCTGCGTCCATGGTGCTCTGCCTCCCACTCCTTAGCACCCTACTGTCAGTGGCAGATACACTGCTCACTGTGGAGCCCTCCTCACTATCTTGGGGTGTTTCCCCGGTGGCCCTCGACATCTCCCGTGTCTCCATTAGTTCTATTATATGTGTGAGACGTCCCAGGCCCCTGGCATCATCCCCAGCAAAATGGCCCATCTCTATTTGCAGGCCAACTGTCCTCCTCGACAGGCCTGTTGTGTTGATGGCTAGCCTGCCGATCGATGTGGCCATCCTGTCCAGTCTTAGCATAATCTGGCGATCTCTGCGCCGCCCAGCCTCTGCCTGGCCCAGCAGTCCTGCCGCCAGTTCCCTGATGGCAAAGGCAATGTCCCCAGTGTTCTGGCACATCAGGTCCATGCGTCTGTTGAGGTGCTGCATGCTTGCATGGTTGTGTCTTACAAAGCGGTGCAGCACCCCACTAATCCTGCCCAATATTGTGTTCTGCAGGCGCTGACCCCGCAGCAGATGTGCCTCACTGCTGGTTGGAGGAAGTATCCGGGATCCAGACGCTCTTGCCCTGCGACGCCTGCGCAGTGGTGGCTGCCCTGTGCTCCCACCTGTATCCTCCCTGGCTGTTGCTGGGGCAGCTCCTGGCGTTGTTGTTGCAGCAGGCGTTACCACTGCAGGAATGCTGCTGACTGTGCAGGTGGGGGTGCTGGAGGGTCCTGGGGTGTCCTCCTGGGCCTGGGTGCTTGGGGTGTTGGGGGTGTCTTGCTGGAGACCTGTGGGACATGGGGAACACACTGTCAGTGTCTAGTATCTATTGCACAATTCCTAATAAACATTTGCCTATGAACTGCCTATTGGACTACATTTCCCATAATGCATCATTCTGGCTTTTTCTACCCTGAAATGGAGCTATTTTGGTTGGGCATGCACCTGTGTACATGGTGGGTGGGGTATGACATTGATAGGGGTACAGGCTTATCACATGGTACTCACCGGTTGATGTGCTGGGCTCTGAGGTGTCCAGGTCCCCAAATCCACACACTGCCTCCGGCTCAAAGGTTTCCTCAATCCTGTCTTCAAGGGGTGTGGGTGGTGGCACAGATGATGGTCCCCCTCCAGTGCCTCTCATCTCCCGGAGCCTTTCTGCCACCCTCTCCTTGGTCCTGGAGCGGAGGTCATACCACCTCTTCCTTATGTCCTCAATTGTCCTGTGGCTCACACCCAGGGAATTAATTTTTTCTTGCATTTCCTGCCAGATTTTCTTTTTGGTGGCCTCAGGAACAGTGAGGGCTGCTCTCCCAAAGAGCTCATCATGGTGCTGACAACATTCTTCGGTCAGCACCTCAAGCTCCCTCTCAGAGAATTTGATTTTCCTTTTTCGTGGGGTTCCCTCCATGGCTGCTGCTGCTTGTTCAGTGTGAAGACTGGCAGTTATCAAAGGGTGTGGTCCAGCCTCCTCCCAGGTGTATTTGTTAACTTCCTGGCTGTGATGTCATCATCATGTGCCAGGAAGTGTTTCCAGAGTGTTCTGGTGTGCTTTCTGGAGTGTTCTGCTGCACCTGCAAGCAATTTTGACGGTACTCACAATTTACGACACCCACTCGCTAATTGCGAGTTCGTTTTTTGCACACTCGCAAACATCGACCTCGCAATCTGCGGACTCGCACACAGCGTTGCGAGTCCGGTTGCAAGTCGCTAAATCGGACCGGTTCATTTCCTGGCATACCAAATTGCGAGTCGCATTTTGCGAGTCGCATTAACTCGCAAAATGCGACTCACAATTTTTATTTTTCCTACATCTGGCCCTTAGTCTCTTCCATCTTTTCTCCTGCAGATCACGACGAAGATACACATTTTTCCTTCAATTTGTAAATATCATAAAACGTACATGAAGCAGACAACCACTAATACACACAGTAATGTGTAGATGGAAACTGCATGGGTTTAAAGTGATCATCAAAGAAAGCCTTACAAACCATAAATGTAGCAGATTAAAATAAGGCGGACGCTAACTGCAATATAGGACCACTATTGACACCAGTGAAGCTTGATTCAGAGCTTGAAAAAACACATAAAAATTGATGCATGAAGAAGTGTGGCAAACGACTGGCATGCTTTTAACACAATACATTAGAAAATATATTCCAAATGACATGCAATAAGAAGCCACTTAGGAGTGCCAAAAAATGGGAAAATCTAGAAAGAGTTTGACAGATTGAACAACTGCGAAGTGAACAATGTAGAATATTTTGGAATGTATAAAGGCTGTAGGTTAAAAAAGCGACATGTAATGCAAAAAAAGTTAAGGTTTAGGAAGTGTTTTACAAATAAAAATTAAATAAGTGAACAGCTAGTCTTTTTGTTACAGAATTAAAAATTAAAAATAATGATTCACTGAGAATGTACTACTGTGCGAGCCTGCTGCAATATGTTGTGCAGTGGTCTTCAGTTGGCCCTAATTGGGAGAGGACCCTGCTGGGTGAAAGGGGCACTGCAGCGGACCTCCCGCACTGTCTCGTGATGAGTAGGAATCTCCCGGCAGACCACCCCTTTGAGGTTAGACAGGTGGCGACAGCCTGCGAGTGTGCTGTTGCGCAGGTGCTGCACTGGGCCCCCAATGCTAATCTTCTGCCATTACGCTGGTTGGATCCAGTATGCAAAATTATCCTGCATGATCATCAAGATATGGCCAACCTTCCAGCCAGAGCCAGTGGAGTCTCGCATCCTGCAGCTCTCACTGGACCCAGGGTCAACTTCTGTACTGATTTCGCATATATACAGGGCCGTCAAGGAGGACCGGCTGGTCAACGTGCAGACAGTTCAGGACAGGTGGATGGGGGTGCTGATAGTGACACTCTCAGAGGCAGCTTGGAAGAAAGCCTTTGCCCAAGTCCAGGAAGTGGCAAGCAATGTGAGCTTGAAACTTAAGCACTTCTACTACCTACATCAAGCTTACCTGATCCCACTGAGATTGCATAAGATGAATAGGGCTTGTTCAGTATTCTGCCCCTGCTGTGGATCAACTCCGGAGTCCTTTCTTCACATGACCTGAGTCTGTGCCAAGATGGACACTGCAGGAAACCACACATATCCCGGTGGGAGCTTCCATCAAACACTGCTTGTTGGGAGTGCTCCAGACGCCTAAGTGTAGGACCAACATGTGTTACAAGTTCGCACTGTTGGGCCTGGTGTTGGCCAGGAAAAGGCTAGCCATCCATTGGGCACAGCCTGCAGTCCTGTATGGCAGCAGATGACTGCAGGAGTGGGGTGTGGATGAAGAAAAACAGCTTTGAGCCTTGGGCACAGAAGAGCACGCTGAATGTGATTTGGAAGATTTGGCAGATATGTTGGTCGACCTGTCTGAGGAGGATGAGCCGATGCTTATGCCTTATGACAGTTTAGGGAGCTGGGGGCAACCTGTGAGGGCAACACACACATGCTGGATTGCAGCTGGGGCCCTGACAAGAAGTTATACGTTGGAGGATAGCGATATGATTATAGAGGATGTTCCTGGGGGTGAAGGGCGATTGTAGACACCCTCCCTATTCCTTTCTTTTTTTATTAAGGAATGATTCTAGGCTACCCTGCTTCAGCCACCCCCATCCTGCCCACAGTTACTTTTACGCATCCTAACAACATTCCCTCCACCTACCTAAGATGTGGTCAGGTGGGTGGCCAAGGGACAGACTTGGGACCCCTATTGGGAATAACTGCCTTATAATGTGTTAAGTAATGTTGCAAATGTCTTTAAATGTTTTGAAGCATATGTCTATCACGCATGTAATATCATGAAGTGGTGCACAGCAGATGTTTGTATACCTACTGTAGGAATTTGGCCTGGTTTGTAGTGGGTACCTATGGTACTTACACCTTATACCGGGTCCAGTTATCCCTTATTAATTAAATGTAAGCAGTGCCTAGAAGCCAGGCTCTCTAGAGGTAGCTGTGGATGAGCAGCCAAGGCTTATCTAAGAGACATGCAAAGCTCATGCAATACCACTGTAGTCACACAGTACTCACACACATGAAAGAAAATACTCAGTGTTACAAAATTAAGGGTACTTTATTTTGGTGACACCAATGCCAAAAATACCATAGAGACTATACTCCCTTAGGAGGTAAGTAATACACAAATTATATACACTAGTGTGCAGAAATAGGAAAAAAACCAATTAGAAAACAGTGCAATTAGTGAAACTCACAATAGTTAGAAATGGGCGAGGGGTAATACAAACCATACACTAAGAAAGTGGAATGCGAATCTCGGTTTCCCACCTAGGCAAGTGTAGTATGTAGAGGGGCACTGGGAGTACTCGAAAACCGCAAAGGTAGGTACTAGAACCCACCCCAGTGCCCAGGAAAGCAGGAGTAAAACACAGTAACTTTCCCATAACACACACAGAAACGAAAAATAACATTATGCAAGAACCAGATGAGACTGCAAGACACCAACAGTGTATTCCTGGACCTGAGGACCTGTGAAAGAAGGCAACAAGTCCAAGAAGTACAGAAGAGTCCAGGGAGAACAGGAGCCCCTGCTAACACGGATGAAGGTGCAAAAGAACAACTACCGGTGAAGAAGAACAGTCAGTATTGCACCCAAGAAGATGTAGTCAGATTCCTGGTTGGTGCAAGTGGTGTCCCATGCTGGATGGAAAATTGCAGTCTGGTTTGCGTCGCTGGAGTCCAACAACAAGCCTTGGCACATGCAAAGCTTGCGTTTAACGGAAAATGGCACTGCCCGGGACCAGGAAGGACCAGGTGGACTATATCCAGGAGGAAGAGCCAGAGGGGCTCTCAGCACCTCAGAGAGCCCTCAGAAGACCAGGCAATGCACACAGGAGTCCCACAGCAGGGGGACCAAGGAGATGCAAAAGGAGGCCCATGCAGCACTACGACAAAGGCTCCCACACTGCCGGAGAACCACTCAAGACGATGTGCATTGCAGGATAGAGTGCTGGGGGCAGGAGCTGCACGATGCATGAAGAACTTTGTGGAAGGATGCAAACAAGCCTTAGCAACTGCAAAATATGTGGTGTACAGGGGTACTGTCTTGCATGGAGGGGCAAGCTCTTACCTTCACCAAATTTGGACAGTGGGACGTCAGGACCATCTGAACCACTTCAGTTCACCACCATGATGCAGGATCCACGCAGTTCAGCAGGAGTGAGGATCCACACAGCTGGTCATCGTTGCAGTAGGAGCCTGCTGAAGCAAGGGAGTGACACCTTCACCCCAAGGAAGATTCCTTCGCTCTTCTTGTGCAGGATGAAGATGGGCTGTCCTCAGAATATGCACAACCGGGAAACAGTTGCAGTTGCTGGCAGGAGCTGATGATACAATGTTGCATAAGACATTTTGCTTCTTTGTTGCAGTTTGTATAGTTCCTGGAGGGTCCAGATGCAGTTTTTTTGGTGAGAAGTTGAAGTGGAGGATGTAGAGTATTCCTGTTGGAATCTTGCAATCCGAATCTGAAGAACCACCCAAAGGAGAGACCCTAAATAGTCCTTAAAGCGGGAATGGTCACCTAACCAGGTAAGTACCTACCAGTGGAGGGCTCTGACGTCACCTGCTGGCACTGGCCACCCTGATGCTCCCGAGTTCCCTGCCAACTTGGAATCCAAGATGGCAAAACCCAGGGACCCTCTGGAGATGCTCTAAGCACCACCCCTGGGGTAGTGATGGACATGGGAGTGGTCACTCTCCTTTCCTTTGTCCAGTTTTGCACCAGAGCAGGGACTGGTGGTCCCTGAACCAGTGTAGACTGGATTATGCAAGGAGGGCACCAAACGTGCCCTTTAAAGCATTTCCAATGGCTTGGGGAAGCTACACCTTCCAAGCCTGTAATACCTATTTCTAAAGGGAGAGGGTGTAACAACCCTCTCGCAAAGGAAATCCTTTGTTCTGCCTTCATGGGCTTTCCCTTTTCAAGCAACAGAAGGGCAGAAACCTGTCTGAGAGGTGGCAGCAGCTGGGGCTGCATGGAAAACCTCAGAACACTGTAATGGCAGTACTGGGGGTCCTCTAAGGAGCCCCAAGACTGCATGGAATCATACAATCAATTCTTGCAAAAGCCTTGGGGTATGATTCCAACATGTCTGATACCAAACATGCCTATGTTTGGAGTTACCATTATGTAGCTGGACATAGGTAGTGACCTATGTCCAGTACACATGTAAAATGGTATCCCCACACTCACAAAGTCCGGTAAAATGGTCCTGGAGGTCGTGGGACCACCTCTGCTAGTGCAGGGGTGTCCTCACACACAGGTACTTTGCACCCTGCCCTCAAGGCTTGAGGGCCTGCTATAGGGGTGACTTATAAGTGACCTGGTGCAGTGTAAATGGCAGTGAAAGGGTGCATTCACCTTTTCACTCAGGCTGCAAGGGCAGTCCTGCAGAAGCCTTTGCATGGGCTCCCTATTGGTGGCAAAACACATGCTGTAGCCCACAGGGATCCCCTGGAAACCCAATGCCCTGGGTACCAAAATACCATATACTAGGGGCTTATTAGGGGGCACCAGTATGCCAAGTGTGGGTAAAATACTGTGTTAACAGAATCCAAAATCCATTTTGAAGGGAGAGAGCATAACTACTGGGGTCCTGATTAGCAGGATCCCAGTGGACACAGTCAAACACACTGACAAACAGGCCAAAAGTGGGGGTAACCAAGCTGGAAAGAGGCTACTTTCCTACAACTACTACCTAAATTAATAACTGTAGGGAAAGCCAGTCACTTCGATAATGTCGATAACCATGTGGGTCTTCATTGACCAAGCTGTCCTTTGGAATTTCTGTGTCAAATACTAATAAAGACAAGTTTAAAAAAAAGATGACTCAGATTTACAAACTACATTCTGTAGTATGTAAAATAGTTTTCCATTAGTACCACTTACTACAAAAAGCAATACACAGGCTTACAAGTGGAAGCCTCCACTTCTCCTATCTCTTCTATGAGGAGACCCCACGCACATACGTTTACCACTTAGTAGTAAATAGAGAAAGGGCGGGGGAGTACCTGGAAAAGGTACAGATGAGAGGAGTTAAGGGAGAAGTAAGAAGGGGTTAGGGAGGTTTAAGGAGGGGTTTAGGGAGGGACCTTCAGCCTCCCACAAACAAGCAGACACTATACTATTCTCAAACTGCACTTCCAAAGATACTACACCCAAAAAGGTCCTAAAACAGAAGTAAGGGCCATATTTATACTTTTTTAGCGCTGCATTTGCGTCATTTTTTGACGCAAAATCGGCGCAAACTTACAAAATACAATGATATTTTGTAAGTTTTTGCTGATTTTGCGTCAAAAAAAGACGCAAATGCAGCGCTAAAAAAGTATAAATACGGGCCTAAATGTACTCCAGCTCAAGATGGAATAAGTTCAGCATGAGACCTGGCACCCACAAATCCCTCCTGTAGAAGATAATGACAGTATGGACTTAAAAGTATTTTAATTGTTAAAATATAAATCATTGTAATTTAATGTAGAAATAAACACCTGAAAATATAACATTTTTTTTTTTTAATAACCTTTTTTAATTAAGAAATAATGTAACATTAACTTTCATTTAAATATAATTAAATACAATTTATTTAATCTTCTACATCACGTTTAATGATTATTCATACATAAAAATACTATTGGCGGATTTCTTAATTTTTTATTTCAGCACAATATTTTTAATTTAATTCAACGTATTCAAAATAATTATATTTTACATTTAAATTTGGTTAATAATACAGCAGTGTTAGACCTGACAGCCTTAGGGTGATCATCCCCCAACTTTTTACCTGCCTCCCCTCACTTTTCTGACACTGATTCTGCAGGTTTTAGGACTCTGCGCACTTTACCATGGCTAATCAGTGCCAAAGTGCATATGCTCTCTCCCTTAAACATGGTAACATTGGTTCGTACCCAATTGGCATATTTAATTTACCTACAAGTCCTTAGCAGAGTGCACTACATGTGCCCAGGGCCTGGAAATTGAATGCTACTAGTGGGCCTGCAGCACTGATTGTGCCACCCATATAAGTAGCCCCCAAACCATGTCTCAGGCTTGCCATTGCAAGGCCTGTGTGTGCAGTTTAACCTCCACTTCAACTTGTGATTTAAAAGTATTTGCCAAGCCTTAAACTCCCCTTTTTCTTCATATAAATCACCCCTAAGGTAGGCCCTAGGTAACCGATAGGGCAGGGTGCTATGTAGGTAAAATGAAGGACATATACATAGGTGTTTTATATGTCCTGGTAGTAAAAACTCCTTAATTCGTTTTTCCACTACTGTGAGGCCTGCTCCTTTCATAGACTAGCATTAGGACTGCCCTCATATACGTTTTGAGTGGTAAATTCTGATCTGAAAGGGGTAACCAGTTTATATTTAGTATAGCCAGAATAGTAATAGAAAATCCTGTGTATTGGTGAAGTTAGATTTTATATTATTATTTTAGAAATGCCACTTTTAGAAAGTGTGCATTTCTCTGCACTTAAAAACTATCTGTACCTTATAACCTGTCTCCAATCAACGTCTGGGCTGGGCTGGTTGACAGCTCCCTTATGTATTTCACGCAGACAGCCACAAATACAGGACACTCAGTCACACCTGTACTCATTTGCATATTGAATGGGTCTTCTTGGGCTGGAAGGATGGAGGCCCTGACACATTTCAAAGGCTACTGGCCTGCCCTCACACAAAGGACTGCCAAACCCCCTATTGGGACCCTGGCAGAAAGGGCTGCACTGAAAGGGGAACTTGTGCACTTCAAAACTACTCTTTGAAGTCTCCCCCACTTCAAAGGCATTTTTGGGTGTATAAACTGGATCTCTGACCCCACCAACTCTGACACTTCTGGACCTACACCTGCAACCTGTCAAGAGGAACCACCTGGCTGCCCAAAGGACTCATCTGGACTGCTTTGCTGAGAAGGACTGCTGTCCTGCTGTTGCCCTGCTGGCCTCTGACTTTGCGGAGAAGGACTCTGTCGTCCCAAAAATGCTCTCCAAGGGCTTGGATTAAGCTTGCCTCCTGTTTTGAAGTCTTAGGGCCAACAAATAATTCACCAGCTAGCTTTTTGCTAGTTTCCGACTTCAGCAATGCCTAGATGACTTTGGCGACGCCAGTGACCCCGCAGCCTGCTCCCGCTCCATGGACCTCACTGAACACAACGACCACGGCCTGCAACGCAAGTCCGACATTGCCACTACTCCACTGATGTCACTCAGGGTCCTCACGACACCTGCGAATCCAACCCATCACATCCTGACGGACCGGAACCTGCGGGTACAACCTGCGCCAGGGCACAAAGAATCAACACATCGCGGACGATGCTGCAGCATCTCCCCCGGCATCCGAAGGAACCGATGCCTCACTTCCACCTGCCTCGCAGCGCAGAACGTACGCCTCATCTCCTGAGAGACTGCAAAGGACCGATGCCGCACCGACTCCAGCGACGCCTCTTTCAGACTCCGTGCGACGTCCTTGTTCTTCGTTTTCCAAAGGTACTGTACCTGGGGGTCTCTGTGACTCCGTTACCAGCACCGGTGGCGTCACATTGTGGGAAAAGACTCCATCAACGACACTGTGATAGCCCCAGTTGGAGCTATTATTTTTCTAGTTTCTTTAGTTGGATTTAATATTTAAAAATTCATAACTCTGCTTGTGTACATTAGATTTTAATTGTTTTGACCTTATTGTACTCAGATACATATTATCTATTTTTCTAAATCTGTGTGGTGTATTTTTGTGGTGTTTTCACTGTGTTACGGTATGTTTTATTGCATAACTACTTTACACATTGCCTTCTAAGTTAAACCTGACAGCTCAGTGCCAAGCTACAGAGGGTGAGCACAGTGTAATTTGGATTGTGTGTGACTTACCCTGACTAGGATTGTGGTCCTTACTTGGACAAGGGTGTATACCTCTGCCAACTAGAGACCCCATTTCTAACATTGTTGATCAGCGGTGAGGATAAGACTTGTGTTTGTGCAGTGCCATACAATAGCGACTTGTACACTACCAACCCACAGTCAAAGATCTTTTTTTTTTGCTTGTTTCTTTTTGTTCCAAATTTCCCTGCATTTTCTAATCTAATCCTATACATGTCTCTGGCTGGGTCCACAAGTGGAGCTGGAGAGCTTGACCAAGCCAAGCTGGAGACATATACTGTCAACCAGCTGAAGTGTTTCTGCAAAGGAATAGGGGTACCTACCCATGGAGCCTTCAGGAAAGAGGAGTAACAAAAGGTGCTGAGGTCCTGGGCAGAAGCCCGCTCACAAGAGCACGTTAAGTGGGGAGAGCACCAGGATGGCTCTCCAGAGGATTCACCAGCAGTAGTGGGTGGTGACACCCCTGATTTTGTTCCTCTGGTGAGACCTGGAAGCAGTGTCTCCCATCATGGCCCAGCCGCAGAGGAAAGGAAGGAGGAAAGCGAATTTCAACTACAGTTGGCAATGTTAAAAACAGAGGTAGAAGAGAGGAGAACTCAGGCTGAGAGAGCCTTGGCAGAAAAGAAACTGATATTGCCTCATGAACTGAGTCTGAAAGAGCTGGAGCTCAAGTCCAGGCAGTCTGAGTCTAGCAGTGATGGTGTCAGCCTACATACAGGACCTACTGGAGACAAAAAGGTTTGTATACCCAAGGATGTAGTGCCAAATTATGTGGTGGGAGATGACATTGATAAATGGTTTACTGCATATGAAGTTGCACTAAGGGCTCATGTGGTTCCTAAAGAGCAATGGGGGGGCAGGCTTTCTGGAAACACATGCCCATACTTGGGAGGGACACACTTCTTACACCAGAGGTTGGGGATCTGAACAAGCATGCCCCTATGAAAGCCATTTTGACTGCCAAATTTGGACTGCCCCCTGAAAAGTATCACCAAAGGTTCAGGAACAGAACGAAGCTCCCCAACCAAATCTGGGTAGATTTTTTTTACTTCTCTAGTAAGACTCTGAATGGTTGGGTGCGGGGTAGTGAGGTAAATGATTACATGGGTTTGTACAATTTGATCCTGAGAGAGCATATCCTCAGTATTTGCTTTACAGAGTTGCACCAGCACATAATTGACAGTAAGCTGACTGATCCCAGGAAGCTTGCTGATGAGGCGGACCTCTGGGCTAGCATCAGAGTGTCCAAAAAAGTATCTGGGGGAGACACCCACAAAGGTGGTCAGGGTCCACAACAGAAGAAAGAGGGGGGAGAAAAACTTAAAAATGAGGAGTTCTCAAAAGGCTCCCCAAATAATTATGAAGGGAATAGTGGTAACCAGTCTCAGTCCGAGTCTAAAAGCAAAGGGTCCTTTGACAGGGAGGTTTGTGCCCCAGTGCATAGACTGCACTAAGTATGGTCACTCTAATGGTGACTCCAAATGTTCTAAGAGGGTACAACCCCCCCACTGGGGGGCAGACACCTGGGTTGGCTAGTGTAGCGCTCAGGGAAGAGGTAGTCCCAGTGAGTTTTGGGGAACAGACAGAGGTAACTCTAGTGTGCCTGGGGGATTCAGAAATGGTGCTAAAAGCCCACATGCCTGCTATTACTTCCAAGTATAGGCAGTGGGTCACCATTAATGAGCAACGGGTGGAGGCTCTGCGTGACACAGGAGCCAGCATGACTACTGTCAGGGGTCAGCTGGTGTCAGCAGAGCAGGTTCTACCGAACACATTCCACCAAGTCATAGCCACTGACAATCATGGGAGCCACCTACCAGTAGCTCTGGTTCCCTTTGAGGGGGGGTGGTCTCTGGTACTCTGAAAGTAGCTGTGAGTCCTGCCATGACTGTAGATTGTCTGTTAGGCAATGACCTTGAGCACACTACCTGGAGGGAGGTAGAGCTAAGGTCTCACTTGGAGATTTTGGGATTGCCTGAGAGGGTCTGCATGACCACAAGGTCCATGGCTGCCTGGAAGGGCAGTCAAGGGCATCTGTACCCTGGAAGAATGGCTCAGACAGCTGTCAAGGAGAGGGGCAAGGGGCGCGGGAAACCGGTCCCAGATGTTCCCGCAGTGGTTGACGGGGTCCCGTAGGAGAATGCCCCTGAGCCAACAGGGGAGGACATTGCTACCCTGGGCGCCTACCTGGCAAGTTAAGTTTGGGCCAACCAGGGAAGAATTTTGCAAGGTGCAGAAAGAGTGTCCCTCTCTTGACGGCTTGAGGCAACAGGCCTCACTCTAATCGGCAGGTAAAGCCTTCTGGTGATCACCTTATCTATTGGGAGAATTATATCCTTTACAGTGAGCCCAAGGTACCTGAGGCTGGGGCAGCATGTGTGCTTGTGGTCCCCCAGTGTTATAGGGCCTTTCTACTGGGCCTGGCTCATGACATTCCCCTGGCAGGACATTTAGGGCAATACACAACCTTTGCCAGGCTTGTCCCCCACTTTTATTGGCCCTGAATGCAAACTGCCTCAGATGCTAGGCCAGTGGGAAGACAGGGAAAAGGCTCAAGGCCGACCTGATCCCCCTCCTCATCATTGGCACCCCCTTTGAAAGGGTTGACATCAACGTCATTGGTCCATTAGACCCCAAAACTGCCCTAGGCAACAGGTTTATTCTGGTTTTGGTGGACCATGCCAGCACTACCCAGATGCAATCCTGCTGAGGAAGTTAACTCCATCGGTGGTGACCAGAACTCTGATTGGTATCTTTACCAGTTTGGGACTCCCAAAGTAGATTGTGTCTGACAGAGGCACAAACTTCATGTTTGCACACATGAAGTCCATGTGGAATGCGTGTGGGATGACCTACAAATTCACCACACCCTATCATCCTCAATCCAATGGTCTTGTGAAAAATTGAACAAGACCTTGAAAGGCATGATCACAGACCTTCCTGAAGCCATGAGGCATAAGTGGAACGTTCTCTTGCCATGCCTTCCCTTTGCTTATAGAGAGGTACCCCAGAAGGGGGTAGGGTTCAGTCCCTTTGAACTTCTCTATGGGTACCCTGTCAAGGGACCCCTAAGCACTGTAAAAGAGTGGTGGGAGAAAGCTCCCAAGAAACCCCCACAGGATGTGGTCAGCTACATGGTGGCCCTCTGCAACAAGATGCACCACTTCTGGAAGAAGGCCAAGAGCAACCTTGAGACCAGTCAATAGGTTATGAAACGCTGGTACGACGAGAAGACCACCCTGGTGGAGTTTCCGCATGGAGACAAAGTTTGGTGATGGAGACAGTAGGGCCTAGAGCTCTCCAGTACCGCTGGACTGGCCCATTGAGATAAAGGACCATAAAGGGGGGGGCACTTACTTAGTGGACCTCCAGTCCCCTCGGAATACCCTAAGGACAATCCTTGTGAATAGACTGAAGCCTCATTTTGAGGCATTCTTGAGTATATAAACAGGGTGTCTGACCCCACCAACGCAGACACTTCTGAACCTACACCTGCAACCTGTCAAGAGGAACTGTGTGGCTGCCCAAAGGACTCATCTGGACTGCTTTGCTGAGAATAACTGCTGCCCTGCTGTTGTCCTGCTGCCCTGCTGGCCTCTGACTTTGCTGAGAAGGACTCTGACTTCCCCAAAAGTGTTCTCCAAGGGCTTGGATTGAGCTTGCCTCCTATTTTGAAGTTGCAGGGCCAACAAAGGCTTCACCAACTAGCTTTTTGCTAGTTTCCGAATTCAGGGCCGCCGGGTAGGACTTCAGCGACAGTGACATCTCAGTCTGCTCCCACTCCATGGACCTCACTGCATGCAACGACCACAGCCTGAAGCACAAGCCCAACATTGCCACAACTCTGCTGATGTCACTTAGGCTTCCCGCGTCACTGCAAAGCTGACACTTCACATCCTGATGGACCAGAACCAGTGACCCCGCCGGGTCACAAAGAATCGATGCATTGCTGATGATGATGCAGCATCTCCCCCTGCATCTGAAGGAACCGACGCCCCCCTCCACCTGCCTTGCAGCGCGGAACCTACGTCTCATCTCCTCGGACGCAGCAAGGGACCGACGCAGCACCTACTCCGACGACGCCTCTTTCCAACACCATGCGACGTCCTTTTTCTTCATTTTCCAAAGGTACTGTACCTGGGGGGTCCATGTGAATCCATGACCGGTACCGGTGGTGTCGGATTGTTGAGAATGACTCTGTCAACAATGCAGTGATAGCCCTAGTTGCAGCTATTGTGTTTCTAGGCGCTTTAGTTGGATTTAATCTTTAACAAATCATAATTCTGCATGTGTAAATTGGATTTTTATCATTTTTACCTTATTTTATTCAGATAAATATTATCTATTTTTCTAAATCTGTGTTGTGTATTTTTCTGTTGTTTTCACTGTGTTACTGTACAGATACTTTACACATTGCCTTCTAAGTTAAGCCTGACTGATCAGTGCCAAGCTACCAGAGGGTGGGCACAGAATAATTTGAATTGAGTGTGACTTACCCTGTCTAGGATTGTGATCCCTACTTGGGCAAGGGTGTATACTTCTGGCAACTGGAGACCCCATTTCTAACAAGCAGCTTTGCTATTTTGATGTACATTTAAAATAAAAACAGATTCATTTTAACTTAAATATAATTTTTTTATTTTGTTCCAAGTTTAAAAAAAATGTTTTTACTTTCCCCTACACTTTACCATAGAGAGATCGCTGCTGAAGTGGGCATTGGGTGATTTCCCTATGGGCTGGGAGGTTGAGGGCCGGTTTTTCAGTGGTGAGGTCCACGTTTGTTACTGGGGGCCAGTTTTGCAGCAGAGCTGCATTATCGGCCCCAGTAACATAAGAAGAAAAGCAGCAATGCTTGGTCCTCGTTCCCTTTCCCCCAAGACCCAGGGGCTGGCTTCCCATTCCAGCCCTGGTCAGTGTTTTCAATTAGGCTGGAAACATGCTTTCCTGGACATGAATATCAGTTCTGTGAAGTCTTGTGAAAACACCTGCAGGCTACACGCTCGCTGTCCTGTGTTTTTCCCGAGGAATATTGGAGATGAAGATTATGATTGAAAAAAGCTTCGGATGTGCACCCACATTACAATATGAGTTTCGTCTTCTGGCTGTACAATTCTATGTCAGGACCGGAGGTTCAGATTATGCTTCTCTTTCCATGCTTTATTTTTAACAGCAGCCAATGAAAGTCATGGAAAACAAAAAACTACATATCCCAACACTTGCAATATCATGTGATGATCATAGAGGAGGAAGCCTATAAAGTGTTGCACCACACCCAGCCACCCCTCTTTCTTTGCTGCTTCGCAGCCAGTTAAGTGGTTTTCCCTTTTTTCTTCTGTTAACAGTATATTTAAAGGTTATTGTGTATGGAGCGTTTTTTTCCCTCTTTATAAAGCGTCCGTTTGGATCGCTTTCTAACTATGTGGAGTGGGAGCAGCGGAGCGAGGACTCGCGCGTTCCTGCGCAGTCCTCTCTTTATAGCCGGTGTTGTGTTTCTTTTTTAATTATTTTATTTTACTACACGCGCTCTACGTGAGCGCGTTATCCGGAGCAAGTGCAGCCCATGTGCACGCTTCTCCGGATCTTCATTCTGCCCCGGATCGCAGCGCAAAGCTGCATGTTGTGTGCTCTGCCCCGGGGGGCCTGTAATTTACTCGAGCCCGAGCGCTTTCTCTGCCGGGCCGAGTCTCTTATTTACCTTGCCCAAGGGGGTCCCCTGCCTGTAGCGCTCGTGCCGGAGCACGAAGATAATTACCCTAAAGGCTTCTAGGCCTTTTCACGCTCGTTTGAGTGCGTGCTTAAGAGGTTCTTCCTCTTCATGAATAAGCGCTGCAGCGCTGTCTATTTACTGGATATTTTTTCACTGGCTCAGATCCCCACCTACACCCCAGTGCCTGTACACTGGGGTTGAAATAAATTATTATTCAGGCTGGGCCTGCTTACAAGGATATAATTACCTCTTCACAGGGCAGCTCCCTCCACATCCTAATTGATTTGTTTTTCTGCCCTGCTTTTTTCAACTGTTTATACTGCTCCTTTGGAGCCCTTTCTGCTGTCCTACAGTATAGCTGGCTACGATGACCAAGCCGAGGAATTGTACTATCTGGATGATACTACTGGTTCTTTTGACCAAGATTTAGTATACGCTCTTGATGCAGGAGTGCGTCACTCGGTCAATCAGGCTTTAGCTCAGGCCATTCAGCCCATCAAAAACCATCTCTTGGGTTTGGTGGAACAACAGGGCTGTGCTGCCCCGTCGGGCGTCCAACCCATTGGGGATCCTTTCCTTTCAACGAACGCCCAAGCTTTCTAACCCGCATGCTGTGGACTTTGAATCCCTTATAAGAAACATGGCAAGGGAGCATGACTATAATGCGGGATCGCAAAAGAAAGCTGTTAGTGACCCAGCTTCTTCTTCCTCTGAGCACTCCGCCGAACAGGGGGATGACCCCCCTCGTAAGCGCAAGAAAAAGGTTCATCATCAGGAGACTCCTACCCCTAAGGTTCTGACTTTCGAACCAGAGGACATTGTGCACCCCAGATCTTCACTGTGGTTGACACCCCCTGAGGTGGCGGATTATGTGGAAGCCCACATTAGACACAGCTTCGATAAGGATATTCGTTCCAGGCTGAGGTCTGAGTGTCCCAGACCAGATTTTCCCTCCAAAGTTACTGAGACCCCTGAATTAGATCCTACTCTGGTCACTTTCCTCAAGAAATCCGCAAAAGACCCAAAGAAGGGTATTGATCATGCCTGGCACGGATGCCAGGATAAGCTGTTGGGCATTTCCAGTCCTTTAACTAAGATTTTAGAGTTGGCTTTTCAGGCCAAGGAGTCGGGTGAGCCTATCAACCTGGACATTCTAGTAGGTCGGGCTCAGAGAGCTCTTTGCTTTTTGGGCAATGCCAATTGTGCCATATCTTCTGAACGGCGCAGATCTGTGTTGATGAAGCTAGACCCCAAATTGGCAGACCTCGCTGCATCTGAATCAGGGCCCGTGGCCCAGGGTTTGCTGTTTGGGTCCCCCTTTATGAAAGAACTTTCCAGGTTTGTTTCCACTTACGCCAGTTTGGACAAGGCACAAGGATCCATCAGGAGAGTACTGCGTCCACTTTTTAGAGGGGCCGGACGCTACAGAGGGCGTGCCTTCGGCTGCTTCAATCAACAAGGTCCTCAACGTGGCTTCTACCAGCAAGGAAGAGGAGGTTTTCAGGAGTATGACTCCTCCTCTTCTACCTTCTACCCGTCGAGACCAAGATATGGTTGGGGCAGATTCCCCAGGGGGAGATCCAAAGGCCATCAATCTTTCTCCAAGGAGTCAGGAGGCACAGGTGAGCTTGATTGTAAGTTCAGAGGTAATGTTGGTGGGCAGAACTCAGAGTTTTTTGGAGGCTTGGCACCTGATTTCTTCAGATGCTTGGGTCTTCGAGACTGTGCAGGGGTTCAAGCTAGAGTTTTATGAGTCCCCGTATCAACAGTGCCTTCCCAGGCAAGTATATTTTTCCCTTCAAGAACACAGTCTAATTTCCGCAGAAATTTCAGCTCTAGTAAAGAAGGGCGCCATTGTCAGGGTTTCTCGTCACCCTTCAGGTTTTGTCAGCCCTGTGTTTCTAGTGGACAAGAAAGGTGGCGGTTCTCTCCTGGTTCTAAACTTAAAAGATTTCAACGTTTTTTTACTATATCGTCATTTCAAGATGGAGGGCATCCATCTGCTAAAAGACGTTCTCCAAGAGGGAGACTGGTTGGTCCGCTTAGATCTAAAGGACGCTTACCTGACAATTCCTATTTTTCCTCCGCATCGGAGATTTCTCCAGTTCTGTTGGGAGACCGAATATTACGAGTACAAAGTTCTCCCCTTTGATCTGTCTTCTGCCCCTTGGTGTTTCACGAAGATAATGTGTCCAGTCGTGGAATTCCTTCACTCCCAAGGGGTCCGATTAATAATTTATCTAGACGACATTCTGATCATGGCCCAGGATCGAGACCTGCTGTTGTCTCATCTGGAATATTCAGTGTCTCTACTTCAGAGTCTGGGTTTCATAATCAATGCCCAGAAATCCATTCTGGTTCCCTCTCAAATGATAGATTTTCTGGGTTTCCATATAGACTCGATACAGTCTCCATTGATTCTTCCCCCCGGGAAGATTCATTTGATCAAGAGAGAGTTGAGGTCTCTATTATCCAAACAGACTGTATCATTGAGGGCGATTGCCCGCATGGTGGGCCTGCTTTCTTCTTCGATTCAGGCGATTTTTCCGGGTCCTTTGCATTACCGAGCCCTTCAACGTTTGAAGATATCTTATCTTCAGAAGGGCCTCAGTTATGCGGATCAGGTTCCCCTATCAGAGGAGTCTCGTGCAGAGATGGATTGGTGGTTGGATCATATGGAAGCCTGGAACAGCAGAGCCATCTTCAGCTCTTACCCAGACGTGGTGATAGAGTCCGACGCCAGTCGTTGGGGCTGGGGAGCCCGGTGCGGATCAGTGTCCACGGGAGGCAGATGGTCCAGCACGGAGTTGAACCTCCACATCAATTGTTTGGAACTCCTAGCCGGCTCATTTGCAATCAAGAGTCTTTCTTCCATCAGGGCCAACTGTTGTATTCTCCTTCGCATGGACAATATCTCAGCAGTGAGATATGTCAACAAGTTGGGGGGAACTTGTTCCCGCATTCTAGCGGAGATAGCCAAGGAGTTTTGGCACTTTTGCCTTCAGCACAGGATTTCAGTAGTGGCGGAGTACCTTCCTGGGTCCAACAACTTGGTGGCGGACTGGAACTGTCGTCACCTGAGAGACTTCAGCTATTGGAGGTTACATCCCAGAGTTTTCAGAACTCTTTCTGCGCGGTGGTGTCCTTTTTCAATAGACCTGTTTGCGTCTCGCCTCAACCGGCAGATAAAACGTTTTTTCAGTTGGAGACCAGATACGGAAGCATCAAAGACGGATGCCTTTCTTAAGGACTGGTCTCAAGAACAGAGTTACGCTTTTCCTCCCTTCTTAATGATACCCAGGATTTTGGCTCAGATCAGACGTCAGCAAGCAGAGTTGGTCCTGGTGACTCCTCTTTGGAGATCTCAAACTTGGTTCCCGTTGGCAATGGAGTTGAGTTGCGATCATCCGATCCTTCTTCCCTTCTGGGAGAATCTTCTCCAGGACCCTCTGGGTCTTTTGCATCAATTAATCCTGTCGGGTCAGCTATCTCTGGTGGCTTGGCGTCTTTCAGGGAAAGATGGAGCATCCCAGGTCTTTCGAAAGAGTCTTCCGAGTTCATTGCAGGTTCCTGGTCCTCCAGTACTCACAAGAGATACGCTTCGGCTTGGAAGCGATGAAATTCTTGGTGTAGTACTAGGAGTGCGGATCCTTCTTCAGCAGGTTGCTGTTTGGTCCTAAATTTCCTACCCTCTCTAGCGGCGTCAGGTCTAGCTTATCGTTCTATCAACAATTATCGGTCTGCTATTTCGGCAGGCCATTTACCAGTGGAGGATAAACCCATCGGGTAGTCTCCTATTGTGTGTAAATTAATGAGGGGTATCAGATTGGCTAATCCCCCTCGTCCTCATTATGCTTCCCTTTGGGATGTGAATATTGTCCTTCCTTTTTTAGAATCTTGGCCTTCCAATAGATTTTTGTCTAGGAAACAACTTTCAGCTAAACTTACTATGTTGTTATGTTTAATTTCTTGTAAGAGAGTTTCAGATGTTAGGGCTATGGATTTGGCTGGGAGAGTTTTTTCCCCTGAGGGGGTTTCTTTTTCTATTTCACGTACAACTAAATGCAATCTGAAGGCCGTTTCTTCTCCCTGTTTTGTGGACAACCCCAAGCTTTGTGTGGTGCAGTGTCTTAAAGCTTACGATGTGAGTACAGAAGAGTTTCGTTCTGATATGGTGGGTCAATTACTCATTTCATTAGTACTAGGAGTGCGGATCCTTCTTCAGCAGGTTGCTGTTTGGTCCTAAATTTCCTACCCTCTCTAGCGGCGTCAGGTCTAGCTTATCGTTCTATCAACAATTATCGGTCTGCTATTTCGGCAGGCCATTTACCAGTGGAGGATAAACCCATCGGGTAGTCTCCTATTGTGTGTAAATTAATGAGGGGTATCAGATTGGCTAATCCCCCTCGTCCTCGTTATGCTTCCCTTTGGGATGTGAATATTGTCCTTTCTTTTTTAGAATCTTGGCCTTCCAATAGATTTTTGTCTAGGAAACAACTTTCAGCTAAACTTACTATGTTGTTATGTTTAATTTCTTGTAAGAGAGTTTCAGATGTTAGGGCTATGGATTTGGCTGGGAGAGTTTTTTCCCCTGAGGGGGTTTCTTTTTCTATTTTGCATAGAACTAAATGCAATCTGAAGGCCGTTTCTTATCCCTGTTTTGTGGACAACCCCAAGCTTTGTGTGGTGCAGTGTCTTAAAGCTTACGATGTGAGTACAGAAGAGTTTTGTTCTGATATGGTGGGTCAATTACTCATTTCATTAGTTAAGCCGTATCATCCTGTTTCGTCAGCCACCCTCGCTAGATGGATGCGTTGGTTACTGAATGAAGCAGGCATTGATATTTCAAATTTCGGTGCTCATTCTGCCAGAGGCGCCATGGCTTCAAAGTCTTTGGCTTTGGGTTCTCGTTTAACAGCAGACTGGTCTTCTCCTTTGACTTTTAAAACTTTCTATTGTAAACCTATTGTGGATATTGCATCAGTAGTTGTGAATCAGCTTTGAACAAGCATAATCTGAGCCTCCGGTCTTGACATAGAATAAAAAAAAATTCTAGCATTCGCGCTAAGAATTTTTCAATTCTATTAAGGACACGGAGGCGAGGATTATCCCGCCGCACTGTTGTATATGTTTTATTGTGGTACATATTATTCTTGAAGTTCATGTACAAGTTACTGTATTTCAGTGCTAAACCACCCTGTTTAGTAGTAGATATAAGTATCTCTTTATGGTATTCAGTTTTTATGGCCTGAATTTTCCTTTTTTCCTAGGAAATGACGAGAAGTAGTTTCGGCCCATGCTGGTTTCGCTCTACTTCCAGTCAAGTTGGATTCCAGTTCTTCTGTTTTTCAGGATTTCGTTTTCAAGTTTCATGTTAAGACTTTGACTTATCTGTTGCGAGTTTTGGACAAGGAAAGAGGAGTGGCTAGGTGTGGTGCAACACTTTATAGGCTTCCTCCTCTATGATCATCACGTGATATTGCAAGTGTTGGGATATGTAGTTTTTTGTTTTCCATGACTTTCATTGGCTGCTGTTAAAAATAAAGCATAGAAAGAGAAGCATAATCCTCGCCTCCGTGTCCTTAATAGAATTTAAAAATTCTTAGCGCGAATGCTAGAAAACGTTTTAGTTCAACCTGGGATGTAACAAATACTCCCTTAAGTTGTTGCTGCTATGAGGCATGCACAGCCATATTCTTCTTTCTGTACAGTAACAGCAAATGTGATTGGCTCTTTTAATCCACACCACAAGGTGGCAGTATGTAGAACTAGGATAGATACTAACTTTTTGTGCTGTTGAAAGTTCTCAAATTTTGTTTCCAATCGAGTTACTTTTCATAAAAACTTACAAAAGTTCCACGGTGTCTCCATAAGTCTCACACAATTACAAAGGCAGGACTTCACGGTGACATGTGCAAAACCATATTTTTTGCATATTTATGGGTCAGATGAGGCTGACAGGTATTGCCTTTATATCTTGCTAGATTGACAATGTTTTTCATAAAAACTGTTCTTCTCATGTTGGGGCCACGAGACATCGGCGTTAGGAGCTGTACCTCTTGAGATGGGAGTCGAGGATATTGACCACCTCTGAGATGGGACATCCAGGTCAGGTCAGATATAGTAATACTATGCGGATGCTTTTTGGGGAGTTGAGGTCCCAGCAAGATTGAAACCCTTGACATAACACAGGATCCAGAGGTAAGAATAGCAGATCTGGAGCCGCAGTTCTCATGACTGCGTTTGTAAATATTGCACTTTTCAAAACTGTGAGTGAATATAAAACATTTGTAAATACAAATCTGACCTATTCACCATTTTGAAGTAAAAGAGAATATGATAGTGTACATATAAATTATGTTTTCTATGGGTAATATTTCAGCGCTCTCCACTGGAGTGCAAATTCACAAACAAGAACACTGAATTGGATGTCATTTGGCGATTGTGTTAAAATTATTGGTTGCTGTGAATGTTTTGCTCCAGTTTTCAAAATAATAATTTCCAATAATTTAAAAGCCAAAGAAAACATCTGGAATTTGCTGCTGACATTTTTGATTAGGAGGCATTACTTTCTGAATCTTCTCTCACCTGGCTTCAGGAGATGAGATAAAAAGCAACACTAGCTGGGGTCCAGAAAGTGCACAATGAGAAATGTCCCAGCTATCGAGAAGGAAAGTTTCAATTCTATTAAGGACACGTAGGCGAGGATTATGCATATCTTTCCTCACTCTTTATTAAACAGCCAGTTCAAAGTTCAATAAACACAAACTACAACTCTCATGAAGCCATCTCCATGGTGACCAACGTCCGATCAATCCTTCTCCAACAGTCCGTATATATATATGCTGTGATCACCTCGTCCTTCCTCGACTTCCCTGCGACTGAAAATTAAGGCATCCTCAAGTTGTCACAGTATCCGTTCCTAAGAAAACAATGCAATATGATCAGCAAAAGTTGGACATGCTCCCCAAAAGGCATGATCACGTTGTATTGCAGAATTCCCATACAAGAATAAATAAACAAATAAAGCCCCCATCAAGCATTAGACAATCCAAGCCAAGGGCTCAACATCTGACCATTGTAAACACAGATACCACCTCCAAATGACGCTGTGTTGGAATACCGCTTGGGCGGGAGACACATCCCTTGTGTCTGGCGGGATAATCCTCGCCTCCGTGTCCTTAATAGAACTGAAACTTTCCTTCTCAATAGGTAGGAAATTTCTCATTCTGGGTTAGGACCGGAGGTGAGGATTATGCATATTTAAAGCTTACTTACCGCCAAAGAGGCCACTTCGTGAATAGGTGTAAAGTAAAACTTTTTGAAGGTCGACTCTGACAACCAATCAGCGGCATTCATAATATCTTCCAACCTACCTTCCAAACTACCACCTACCTGGATAGCCTTGGAAGCCGTGTCACCCCGAGTGGAGTGTGCCCCAAAAATCTTCACATTGATACCCACTTCTATTAGAAGCCGTTTGATCCACCAATCAATCGAAGGGGATGAAACTGCTCTAAAGAGTTTCTTCATCGAGATCAACAATTGCCTCTCCCCAGGGGGTCGGAGTTCAGCCATCCTTTTACCATATGCCTTAAGACATCTGACCACACATAACTTGGGCGCATGTTCGAAAGCTGGATAGGTTACCAAGCTGGTATTACATTTAGTTTGTCTGGAAACCGTGGAGGTTACCCCCTGGGAGAGAAAACCCACGCTGAAACGTCAAGGGCTCTCACGTCCGAAACCCTCTTGCACGAAATGAGACATAATAACATGGCCAGTTTTGCTGACATCTCCTTCCGGGAGAGGTACTGGTTGTCCTGCCAGGAGGACAAAAGACGTAGAACCTGATTGATGTCCGGGGTCCTAAATTCTAGGAGCAAGGGGCCTCACACACCCATGGGGAGTCATGCTTCATCATAGGCGCTGCTCCTCGTCAGACTGGCGCTGCAATGTCTGACGGGCACCACCCCTGACGGGGGGGCTCTTTGCCAGAGATCTTAATATGTGGTGGTGCCGTGACCCCAAAGGTGACTAAAGAATCAACGGAGATCAAAAGCAGGTAAGTAGTTAAAATTGACTCTCAAAACTGCCACTGGGACTGTGGATTTTATTGGACCCAATGAACGGTCAGGGCCAAGGTTAAAAATTAGAATCAAAAGAGTGAATAAAGAAGTTAAGATCAATCACTCTTGTAATGTAGAACATATCAATGAGAGGAGTCTGGCAATTCTCCAAAGACTACCACCTCATGGGTCAACATGTTTCGCATCCTGGTGGTCCAAACGGATCCAGTGATGCTTCATCAGGACCTTATGTGACTATATGTATCTCCTGAATAATAAGGGCCACATATATTTATCAAGAAGTTAATACAAGTGTCTCTCAACCAGCAATTAGTAGGGAGGTGTAATAATCACGTACATAAATATGGAATAAATAATTCTAACTCAAGCCCTGCAAAAGAGAAGTACACAGGTTATACCACAGTAGGGGCGAGTCATAGCCTTACACATATCATAGGAAAGAAAGGGCGACCGTGATGTGCAGTGCAAGTGTTACTTCGTGAACAACATACATGCAAGGGCTTGTGAATACAAGCTTACCGTCCTAAAATTGAAGGCGGGCATCCTAGGATAACACGGACCAATAGTCCAGCGCTAAACAACGTCTAAACAAGGGGGAATACGAAACAACAGAATCAAATTTCCAATCAAGTAACTCATATGTGTGTTGTCATAGGGGTCTCAAATATAGTAATCATAGATTCATAATTAGTATCGTCACAGGAAGTATGGTAAACCAAACGAGATGAATGCGGCAATGAATATCTGTACAGTAGCTGTGGGACAGAGTGGTCCATAGAAATCAATGAAGATAGCAGACTATGTTGCGTTACTAGACATAGATCCTGTCTAGAAGAGAAGGCTGGGCAATGCATAAAGTCTTGGGTATCAATGACTGTCTCAATATGAATTTAAATGTGGAGTCCATCCTCACGGAGACCGAGATCAAGGGAGAAGTCAAAATAGAGGAGTCACCGAGGTCTCCTCGATAAATATACTGTATTTACAGCAATGCGATCCCAGGTCGCAGGTATAGCAGCGTACGGTGCCGGTGGATCAAGACTACATGTTGTCTGTCAAATGGCAGAACAACATAGAAAACGGAGTCTGCAGAAAAGCAGGTCCCGATATGAAAGGAACGGGGCTAGTATACTATAAAAACGAACAAAACGGGGGGGAGAGCGGCAGGGCACTTACTTGTTGGAGCAATGCTGGCCAGGCGGAGACCTACCCCGGTCCGTGGTTCCCGTTCTCACCTCCTGGGGAAGAGATATCAATTCGGAGTTAGTCACTCTACGTTGGAGGTGATGAGCCTTCAGGAAGATAGCCGGAATTGAGGATGAGGGAAGTCTCACCACTCTGACCAACTGTCCGAGGGAGATTCTGTCGCCCCTCATGACCTTTGTCAATTCCTTCCCGATCTTGGATGTTTTTGAGATCGGAAGACTGAGAGAGGCTGAGGTGGAGTCTATGAGGAATCCCAGAAAGGTCATAGACTGCGAGCGATGGAGGTCCAATTTTTGTTGATTTCTTACGAACTGCAAGCCCTGGAGGAGCGCAATAGTCATGGTCACATTGGACAGAATCTGTACCTGGGATTGATCCATCAGAAGGATATCATCAAGATAAATGATCAGACGAATCCCCACAGGCCTGAGGTACTCCACCACTGGTTTGAGTAGTTTCGTGAAGCACCGCAGTGCCAAAGACAGGGCGAAGGGAAGAGACGTGAATTCGAACACCTCCACCCTCCAAAGAAATTGCAGAAACCTGCGATGCAGGGGGAAAATCGGGACCGTCAGGTAAGCATCCTTGAGGTCCAGACAAATCATCCAATCCCTTTGTAAGAGGAGGTCTCTGAGCATGTGGAATACCCTCCATCTTGAAGTGTTTGTATACCACCCATTCGTTGAAAGCCTGGGGGGAAGCCTTTGTCCTTTTTCTCCACCAGGAATACATTGCTCACAAAATCCCTGGGATGGAGGATGGACCTGCAGATGGGACCTTACGCAGGAGATCCTGAACCTCCGAATCTATCAGTGCCGAATCCACATCTGAAAAAAACAAAGGTCTTGGAAGACTCTTGGATCAGTGTCCACCAGAATTACATGTGAAAACCTGTTACTGCCTGTAAAACTCAGGCTTCTGAGGTTAACTGTGCCCATGCATGCGCAAACAAAGGCAGTCTCCCTGTGAGAATTTGAGGGGAAGAAAGGGTAATTCTTACTGTTAGGACCTCGTGGAGCATTCGCTCCCCCACGGACGCCTCTGCCTGTTCTGTTTTTTCCTCTACCCTGGTTGGGGAAGAAGGCACCTTGGCGGCCGTCTCGCCATCCGGTGTCCTGCTGGCGTAGGTACTGGGGCCTTGTTGATACAGGCGGCTGGAGGAGCGACCCCTGCCTCTTCCGGCCCCACCAAAAACCTTCCCTTGAAAAATTCTTTTAATGGAGGTCTGTGCCTTATCAAGCACCAAAAAAGTGGCGACAAACTTGCCCAGTTCTTTAAGGAACAGGTAACCAAACAAGTTGCCTTTAGCGACCGCCCCTGTCTCTGAACCAGAGAGTTCCCCCAGTTTGGGATCTACCTTAATAAGAAGAAAACGGCGCCTCTCAGTCAAGATAGCGCAGTTGGCGTTGCCCAGGAGGCAAACCGCACTCTGGGCCCACCCCACCACGATGTCCGTCGGCAGAGGGGTGTCCTTCTGCCTTGTATGCATGGCCTAAAACATCTAACAATTTGTCCTGGCATGCCCTCCATAACTGGTCGGTGCCCTCTTTTGGATCTTTTGTGTACTTCGTGAAGAAGGTACGCATCTTCAGGTCTAATTCCAGAGTTGCCACTACATTGCCTAGAAGTGTAGGGCTCGGGCATTCAGCTTTCAGGCGGGCCCGAACCTCCTTATCAAGAGGTTGTCGTATCTTGCTGGCAACATACTCAGCAACCCTCTGTTCTTGTCGCTATTCCGAGGATCTCTGATAGTAGATACCCTCGGGATGAAACATATCTGAACTGGAATCCCCGCCTCCTGCTGGTCTGGCATGGTGGGAACTGGATGCCATGGTAGATCGGACTCCTGCTCCTCGCCGGAGGAGGAATCCCCCTCTGTGTCCCCCTCAATCCGCTTGGGCGAGCCCACATCCGGGTCCCATATGTGGTGAGCCTCCTCACCAGTCTCTCTGGGCAAAAGTCCCTCCCGGAAGGGTGGTCGCTTGAGTGCGCGTGCACTCTTATGGAAGGCTTTGGTAAGACGGTCGAAACCCTCCAGTTGCCCTGCGTAGTGCTTGCGCAATTTCATGTGAGCCATGACGTTCGCTGATGTCTTTGAGTCGGCTCCCATCCCCCCAAACATACCTGTCCCCTAAGTAACTTGTTCTGATAATTTTGCCACACTTTCTCTTAGGGAAGCCAGGGCCTTGGCAATGTCCTGTGAGAGTAACACATCCACCTCAGGAGGAAGAGTGCGCTGAAAAGGGCCCTCCCCCGGAGACATGTTGGGGAAGAAATTGTGGTCCTTCATAGACTGCATCTAGAGTGGATATGGTGGGCAGGCACAAGACAGGAAAACACCCTGAAACAATATAAGGGTTAGCCTCCGCGTTCCTGTCACAAGCGAAGCCCAGCAGTCTCAGCGCACGCTTTCCTGCATCGCGCTGTGCTCCTGAGCCGGGAGCCTACCTTACCGCTAATGCGTTGTCTCACAGGGGTTGGAGGGGTTAAAAATGAGCTTCACGCTCAAAACCCCTGTCGCTCTATCCAGATAGCGAATGAGCGCAAGCACAACTCGAATCGCTGAGGAAAAGCGCTGTGGATCGCAAGAGAAGCGCAGAAAAACATCCTCTGGTGGACCCGACACATCAGCCTGATGTGAATCTGCGCTTGGGCCTACAGCGCGCGGTGACAGCAAGGCTAGAATTACAACCAAGTAATGCCGGCACAAGGCTACAGAAGCTTTTCAGCAGTATAATAAACAGTGTAAAGACAGTAAGTTTGGCAAAAGACTTAACTGACAGCGAGCAGCGAAGAAAGAGGAAGGACGGGGTGATCACAGCATATATATATATATATATATATATATATATATATAGATATATATATAAATTTGTGTTTATTGAACTTTGAACTGGCTGTTTAATAAAGAGTGAGGAAAGATATGCATAATCCTCGCCTCCGGTCCTGACATAAAATTCTTGTGACCGTGAAAGCTTCCTAAAGAGACAAAGGTTTGGGATTTTATGTAATAGGTGCAATGTGATCAGTCTTTGTGGTAACACATTCAAAGAGTTTTTCACACAAAATATTAATACTGTGAACATGTAATTTCAAGGTCTTCAGATTTCAATTGTTTATTTAGAAAATGTCTTAAGAGTGACTCGAACCAACCTGAATGAGTGATTCTATGAATAAGTGTTTTACTCTATTTGTATCTTTTTCATCTTCTATATGTAGTCTCTATGCCTGCATATTTCAGAGTTAAAGTTCAGCTCCTCAAATTCTTACATTTTACTTATGTATAATGTAGTAATTAGATTAGACCCTGATATGTAACCCAATTTAACCATGTTAAACTACCAATCTTAAGGAACTTCGTTTTCCACTTTGCATGCTTAGATTGCTAATTAGAACTAATTTTAATATATTTAAAAAACTTCTTCTGCCAGTTCCTATTAATATGATGTTTTGCAAGCACATGACAAGTGTAATTGATTAATCACTCTGACCAGGAATGTTTTAAAAATGCAAGAGTACAACAATATGTACCCAGGATATTGAAGGGTGAAGTTTATTTGTATTAATTAGGATTAATATTTTTTAGCTTCAAATGGTGCTTTTGGTCTTTATAAGTTGATGCGCTATAATAAGCATTCTTAGTTATCAAACAGGAAATGATGGATAACAATGAAATTCAGGAGAGAATAGCTCCCATTTCTATGAATGTGTGAATTTAAATGAAAACATCCTGTAAGGTTGCACTGGGTTCATAGGTCGCATTGGCTGAAACATTTAAATTCTGATTCTGCAATCCTATATTTCTGGTACAAAATGCAGTTGGCTAGGGTACATCTGATCTGCTTAGAGAATAACCTGTTGTCTGCATGACTTCATTCGAGTAATTTCTCTCTCTAGAAGACTGTGGCTCTCATTACAACCCTGGCGGTTGGTGTTAAAGCGGTGGTAATACCGCCAACAGGGTGGTGGTAATTACCGCCAAATTATGACCATGGCAGAAAGATCTCAGATATACAGCCAATGTACCACACCGACCGCCAGGGCAGAAACAACAGCCACCACAGTGGTAGCCGCCTACAGCCAAGCAGAAGTCAATGTTCCGCCCACCATATTATGACATGATAAACTGCCACCTTTTCGGGGCGGTACCAACGACATTAAAAGCCTGGGGGAAACTGAGCTCAGAAGGGGAAGGACTCACCATTCGAGACAAAGGGAACAACCATGCCGCCATTGAGCCCGAGCTGCATGTCTTCCCCATGAGGTGCTGCTCCACCACAAACACCAACCCTGGCGAAGGCGACGACAGTGAGTACAGCTGCCTAGCACACAAGGGAGGGAGGGAGTAAAAATACAGTATACACACACGCACAACAACCCCCAACACCATACGCACAAGCAGCTGCATTACTAAAACATTTTTACCCCGTACCTCAGGTTAATAATGCAAGGACAAAACGATTTTGAAAAAGTGAATGTAATGAGAGCAACACATCAACATAAATAAGTGAGGCGAGATAGTAGATATATACATATGTACACAAAAAGGGACACAGCCCACAGGCCAAAGTCCAAGCACACACATGGCATCTGCATCAACACGGAGAGAACACTGCAGGGGCATCAGTTGGGAAATAGGCAGGCACCTAAGGGGGATTGCGGATGGGGGGGGCACCTCAGCCAGCAGATGTAACAAATGCCCTGTGCTTGGTCCTGGGGAGTGCAAGGCCACAGTCTCTGGAGTGGGTGACTTGCCCACTTGCTCTGGAGGGGGCAACATGACCTGTGCTTGGTCCTGGGGAGTGCAAGGCCATAGTCTCTCAAGTGGGTGACTTGCCCACTGGTTCTAGAGGGGACAACTTTCCCTGTGCTTGGTCCTGGGGAGTGCAAGACCACAGTCTCTCGAGTGGGTGACTTGCCCACTGGTTCTGGAGGGCCATTGTGCCCCGTGCTCTTGATCCTGGGGAGTCCTGGTTAGGTGGGTGTCTTACCCACTGGTTCTGGAGGGGGCATCGTGCCCTATGCTCTTGATCCTGGGGAGTCTGGGTTAGGTGGCTGTCTTACCCACTGGTTCTGGAGGAGGCATTGTGCCCTGTGCCCTGGATCCTGGGGAGTCTGGGTTAGGTGGGTGTCTTACTCACTGGTTCTAGAGGGGGCATCAAGCCCTGTGCTCTTGATCCTGGGGAGTCTGGGTTAGGTGGGTGTCTTACCCACTGATTCTGGAGGGGGCAACGTGCCCTGTGCGCTGGATCCTGGGGAGTGCAAGGTCACAGTCTCTCAGGTGGGTTTCATACCCACTGGATTTGCAGGGGGCAGGCCACACAGCAGCCCATGCAGGCAGGATTACATACGGGTGGTGACGGCTGCTCAGTGGTGGTACTGCTGCTGGTGGGGCGAGGCTCCTGCCCATGCCCTGCAACCTTGGATGGCTGCTCAGTGGAGGTGGTGGTGCTGCTACTTGTGGGGGGAGGCTCCTGCCCATCCCCTGCAACCTCAGACAGCTGCTCACTGGAGGTGGTGGTGCTGGTGGGGGGAGGCTCCTGCCCATCTCTTGAAACCTCGGACAGCTGCTCACTGGAGGTGGTGGTGCTGCTGCTGGTGGGGGGAGGCTCCTGCCCATATACTGCAACCTCAGACGGCTGCTCACTGGAGGGGGTGGTGCTGCTGGTGGGGGGAGCACCGTCACAGTTCTTGCCCCAGGTCCCTTGCTCTTCCTGCCTGCCGGTGCTGGCTCCTTACTCTTCCTGGCAGCTGGGGCAGGCTCCTTAGTCTTCCTGGCAGCTGAGGCAGGCTCCTTTGTCTTCCTGCCAGCTGGGGCAATCTCCTTTCCCTTCTTAGCAGCAGCTGGAGCAGGCTTCTTTCCCTTCTTAGCAGCAGCTGGGGCAGGCTCCTTTCTCTTCCTGGCAGCAGCTTGGGCAGGCTCCTTTCCCTTGAGGCTGCCTGGTGCAGGCCCCTTCACCCTCAGGACATGTGCCCTGGATTGTTTTCCACCACGAGTGGGTGTGGTGACGACTAGGCCCGTGGGGTGGGTGGCTGTGGTGCTTGGCTGGGTTCTTCCCACCCTGGCCCAACGTTCAGGGGTAGGGAAGGGGCCAATGGTGGATAGGAAAAGTTTCTTAGAGACACCTGGGCGGGAAGAGAGAGAAGGAATGGGAGTGGAGGAAGAGGGAGTGGTTGTTGGAGGTGTCTGTCTCCTGAGTTTAGGTGCAGGTCCATGGACTGAATGCTGTTGTGAGGAGGATGGCTGGTGTCTGAGTGCTTGCGTTTGTGTACCTTAGGAGGGGGGACAGACACAGTGGGAGAGGACACAGGTAACGTGTGCATGGATGTTGTGGAGGTGTCTGCCAGTGAGGTGTGCATTCTGCTTGGTGTGGTGGTGATGCTGGTAGTGGATGATGGTGTAGTGCGTGCAGGTGTGAGTGTAGACGGAACTTAGAGGGAGGTGGAGGAGGAGGAGAAGGGGCGACAGTGGAAATAGTGGATGTTGGTATGTCTGCATCTGGATGGTGTTTGTGTGAGTGCCTGTGGGATGAAGTGTGGTGCTTGTGTTTGCCTGAACCACTCTTGTGTGTTGTCTTGTGTTCATGCTCATGTGCCTGTGTGCTTGGGATAGGTTGGGGTTGAGGAGAGTGAGATTGGGATTGGGATGAGGAAGTTGGAGGGGAGAGGGTGGAAACAGGGACAATGGCTGACATCAGAGAGGAGGCCAGAGCCTGGATCGATCTCTGTTGGGCCGCCAAGCCAGTGTGAATGCCCTCCAGGAATGCATTAGTCTGTTGCATCCAGGCTGCCAGCCCCTGGATGGCATTCACATTGGTTGACTGCCCTACAGAGATGGATCTTAAGAGGTCAATAGCCTTCTCACTAAGGGTAGAAGGGGTCATTGGGACAGGGCCTGAGGTGCCTGGGGCGAAGGAGATGCCCACCTTCCTGGGTGAGCTGGCACGGTCAACTCGCTGAGAGGCTGCTGGGAGTGAGGTGCTCGTACGGGGGTGGCCGCTGTACCTGTAGCTGGGGTGGTCACAGAGGTGTCCACTACCACCAGGGAGCTTCCATCGGAGGAGGTATATCTGTCTGAACTGCCCCCTCCTGTCTCTGCCATGGTGCTCCCCTCACCCTGCGTCCCACTGGTGCCCTCAGCGTTGGTGGACTCTGCCTCCTGGGTTCTGTGGGATGCAGCTCCCTCCATTGCCGGTACCACTGCTCCTCCGCCAGTTGATGCTAATGCACATAAGGACAGGGTGACAAAACAATAAGGGGGGGAAGAGACAAAGGATACAGTTGGTCAATGGCAGCACCAACACCACCCTTGGTGTACACAGCACCCTCACACACAGGGAACAGGCCTACGCTCTATGCATTGCACTACCAGTGATATTGCTAGCCACCAAGGCATGAGGAGGGGCACACACTGGCAAATGCAGCACACCTGGAACCTAAGCAGCCCTGACCAGTAGTCAATGCCTAAGAGCTAGGTAGCAGGATTATCCCTTCAGAACCCTAGCCACCAGGGGACCTATGCTGCAATGCCATGCTTGGCCTAGGGGCACCCACTGACACACATCCCCCACCCGGATATCACCCTACCATGCGTAAGTTGTAATGATGGGCACTGTACTCACCCCCTTGTGGCTGCTGTGATGCCCTCAAGCACCCATCCAGCTCTGGATAGGCCACCGCCAGTATGGGGGCCATCAGGGGGGTCAGAGTTTTACAGGCACCCCTTCCTCATTGGGAGGCCATCCCTAGCTGGGCCTCTGCCGTCTTCCGTGCCCAGCATCTCAGGTCCTCCCACCGTTTCCGACAGTGGGTGCTCTGCCTGCCGTAGACCCCCAGGGTCCACACGTCCTAGGTGATGGCACGCCATATACCCTTCTTTAGATGGGTGCTGGCCTGCAGAGGAAATACACACATGAAACTAGAATTAGTCAAACAGTCCTTCATGTTACACTTATGACCCACCATACCCTATCACATCACCATTTACACACACGGCCCTGCACACAACCCATACTCCGCCCAGAGGACATCCACCCACCCCCCTTACACAAGGCCGTAACATACACCACTCCAGGCATTGTTGCCACATGCATCGTGGCCACAGTGTACTGACCTGTTGGTCTGGAGGCCCATACATCAGTGCGTACTGGGGTAGGACACCAACCACCAGTCGCTCCAACTCCTCCGAAGTGAAGGCTAGGTGCCCTTTCCCCAGTCACATGGGTCATGGTAGGTTCCAGACACAGGTCACAGCAGCACATGCAATGTCGGTCCTTTCCTATTGAAGATCAGGTAGCGTGTGAAGGATGAGATAGAAAATGGCAGTTACGTCCACGGCGGTGCATACAGTCACCGCCAGCATAGATCACCATTGGCCACTGTAAGCCATAGGGCCCAATGTTATCCAATGAGGAGTTGCACAGCGGTTTATGACCGCCTCCGGCAACGGCGCACAACGTCAGCGGAATTACCTCACTTTAACCTGTCCCTCCACACAGGACAGGCTGACGCCATTTCGGGGGGGCAGGCCCTGGATATTTGCTGCGTCACTGGTGAAATTCGTACATACTGGACAATTTCACACTTACCCATTACAAGTTCACGGCATGCAAAGTTCAGTTTGTGATCGGCTCCTCACCCTTTTGCCCCATGGATTGCTACCGCTACGGATGAATAGGAGATGGAGACATACCTCTGTGTACAGACCCCTGGTGGACTTGGCAACAGTGGACTTGACAGGCCACAATCACAGAGCTGTGTGCCCAATTGGAACCTGACCTGATATCTGCTATCCGTCACCCCACTGGCATCCCCCCTCTAGTGCAAGTTCTATCAGTGCTTCATTTCATGGCAACTGTTTTTTTTTCAAGTGTCAGTGGGCTTGGCAGCAGGAATGTCACAGCCAATGTTCTCAATAGTGCTGACCAGAGTGTTGTCTGCCCTGATTAAGCACATGTGCAGCTACATTGTATTTCCCCAGGTTGAAGATTTGGCCACAGTGAAGGCCAAGTCCCATGCAGTGGGACATATCCCCAACTTAATTGATGCGATTGATGGAACACATATTGCATTTGTCCCCCCCATCAAAATGATCAGGTTTTCAGAAATCGAAAGAGTTTCTACTCTATGAATGTAAAGATGGTGTGCTTGGCCGACCAGTACCTCTCCCACATCAATCCTAAGTATCCTTTGTGGGTGCATGATGCCTTTATCCTAAGGAATAGCAGCATCCAAAATGTGATGGGCTAACTACAGAGGCACAGGGTGTGGCTAATAGGTGAGTCCTGGTTCCTACACAGTATATGTTGGTTTATAGGTATGGTGAGGGCCATATGTGATAGTGTGTGGCTAAATGTTGTCCCTCATTATTTGCAGGTGACTCTGGTTACCCCAACCTATCATGGCTGCTGACCCCTGTGAGGAATGCCAGGACAAGGGCGGAAGAACATTATAATGAGGCCCATGGGTGAACCAGAAGGATAATAGAAAATACCTTTGGCCTCCTGAAGGCCAGGTGCCTCCATTTAACAGGTGGATCCTTGTTCTACTCCCCCAAGAAGGTCTGCCAGATAATAGTTGCATGCTGCATGTTGCACAATCTTGGCCTGAGACACCATGTGTCTTTTCTACAGGAGGAGGAGGCTGGAGTTGCCCGTGTGGCAGCAGTGGACCCTGTGGACAGTGAAGATGAGGAGGCAGAGGATGAGGATGAGGACATCAGTCATCAGACAATTCTTCCAATGACTTACAGGTAAGATAGTATTACTTCACATTTCAATGAAACGTTTTAGAATTTATGTGGCACTGTCATGCTGTTATTTTCCACTTCTATGCCCACTTACTGTACCCTTTGGCAATTCATTTTACAGACGTTGGTGACCTCACATATGCTCCTGGTGTGATCACTGCAGCCAGCTACAGGTCATACACCTATGCTCATTTTCTGTACAGTTGAATTGTAATTTCTGTACCTGTTGAAATGAATACATACTTTAAAAAATTGACATACTCCATACTTCTTTTTCCCAAGGGTGTTTATTGAAGTGTTAAAATCTAGAGGGGCAAGTGCAATAGGATGGGGTGATGATGGAGGAAAGTCCAGGGTATTGTTCCAGTATTTTTGTAACACAGGTGCATTGTCCATTGGGAAATAGGAAGGGGTGCAATGGCAGTTCAAGGTGGACAGGGTGAGAGGGTGGGACACAAGGGTGACAATCAGGAGAGTCTCATTCCCTGGCGGGGGTCTTGGCAAGTGTCTCTGGCTTCTTTCTGGATTGCAGGGAATGTTTGTGGGGTGGTTCAGCTTCTGAAGGGGGAGGGGTGCTGGTGGCCTGTTGGTCCTGTGGCGGGGCCTCCTGGCCACTAACGGCAGCGGAGGTGGAAGGCTGTTCAGATATTTGGCTAGTGGCAGGAGCCCGCTGGTGTGAGACTGCCTCCCTCATAATGTTGGCCATGTCTGCCAGCACCCCTGCTATGGAGACCAGGGTGTTGTTAATGGCCTGCAAGGTCTCCCTGATCCCCTGGTACTGTCCCTCATGCAACCGCCTAATCTCCTGCACATTGTCCAGGATCTGGCCCATCATGCCCTAGGAATGTTGATATGCTCCCTGGATCTCTGCAAGTGCCTCCTGGAGAGTTAGTTCCCTAGGCCTGTCCTCCCCCTGATGCACAGCACTCCTCCTAGTATCCCTGTTGGCCTGTGTCTCTGTCCCCTGAACCGTGTGCCCACTGCCACCGACCCCAGGTCCCTGACTGTCTTGGGTATGAGGTGTGGCCTGGGGTCCTTGTAGCGGTGGACACACTGATGATTGATGTGTCCTGGGAACATAGATGTGGGTACCCTGGGTGGGTGCTGTGCTGGTGTTTCCTAATGGGAGAGGCTCTCTGGTGGTGTGGGACTGGGTAACCGGCTATCCAGAGGTCCCTGATGGGCCAGGTTGGTCATCCAGATCCTGGAGACCAGAGCTGCTGTCATCACTGTGGGCTTCTTCTGTTGTGGAACTGGATTTTGCTGGCACCTCCTCTCCGCTGACATTGGCTGGGGTACCTGTGGGGATGTATATGCTGTGTTATTGTTTCTGTGTCTGACATATTGTGCATCTGTGGCTTGCCCTCTTTGGTTGTATTTGCCCTGGCAGCTTTCACTTGTCTAAGTTGGTATATGGTGGCATACCTGATTCTCTCTAATGTGCATGCTTTAGTGATAGGTGTCCATGCAGGTCTGTGAGTGGTGTCCATGCATTGGTATGGCATGCAGTGCTTGGCATTGGGATAAGTGAGATGTGATGGTAGGGTGAGTGGGAAGTAGTGGAGTGATGAGAGTGAGGGTGGGGGTATGTGATGGCATGCAGGTGGGAGGGTAATAGTAGTAGTAGTAGCAAGTTGACTTCCCAGAGTCCAGTCCTCCTCCTACTCCGGCCAGGCCCTCAGGATGCATGATTGCCAAGACTTGCTCCTCCGATGCTGTTAGTTGTGGGGGAGGAGGTGGGGGTCCACCCTCAGTCCTCTGTACAGCGATTGGTGTCTTGCTGCAATGGAACGTACCTTCCCCGTAGGTCGCTCCACCTCTTCCTGATGTCATCCCTAGTTCTTGGGTGCTGTCCCACGGCGTTGACTCTGTCCACGATTCTCCGCTATAGTTCCATCTTCCTAGCTATCGATATCTGCTGCACCTGTGCTCCAAATAGCTGTGGCTCTACCCTGATGATTTCCTCCACCATGACCCTTAGCTCCTACTCTTTCAATTGGGGGTGTCTTCGTGGTGGCATGGGTGTTGTATGAGGTGTGTAGGTGAGGGTGTATAGGGTGATGTGTTGGGGTGTGTGATGTGGGGTGCGTGAGTGGTGTATAGGTGTAAGTAGTGTGTAGCTCTGGTTTTGTCTGTGGTCTTGGTGTCTGTCTCGTGCCAATGGTTTGTAGTCTTAAAGGGTCGTGGGTAATGTGGGTGGGTGTTTTATAGTGGTATGGTTGTGGTGTGTGTATGGGTGTCAGGTGTGTGTTATTTAAATTGACCAATGTAGTGTTGTTTTGTATGTGTGTGTCTATTTTGAGTGCGGCGGTATGTACCACCAATAGTTTACCACCATTGAATATCCGCCGTGGTGATTCGTGGGTCATAATGTTCTGGGTGTAGTTCTGTTGGCATAACGGTGTGGGTTTTGATACCGCCAGTTCATCACTGACCTTTGGTGTGGCGGAATTGTGTCTCTGGCTGAATAGTGATGGAGTGGTGTATGTGTGTCATAATATGGTGAACGGATATCCGCAGCGGCAGTGGTAAGTTGGCGGCAGTCATCGTGGCAGCAAGGGGGATTTACCGCCAATGTCATAATGAGGGCCTGTGTTCTTTCAATTTAATAGTTGGTTTATGTGCTGGACAGTGAGCAGTCGGATGGTGGAGGGAAACTGAGGTAAGGAGACAGAAAGACTGTTGAAGAATCGTGAATGGGAGAGTCCAGAGTCCAGACAGAAAGTCCAAGTCAGATGGGGTAGTATAGTATAAAGACAAAAAGAAATATATAATTATGTATAATTGTATAATTAGGGAGACTGGAAAAAAGGATAAAACATTGACAAAAAATGAGGCAGGGAAAACTGACACTGGCTGGTGCAAAGCTGATACAGAAGAGGAGATGTTTAAAAAGGAGGACCAGTGAGTGAGAGTCTTAAAGAGTGTGCAAGAGAACATCACAGAAGGAAGGTGCAAGGACAGCAACAGACAGAAGGAGAGGAACCGACTGATAGAGCGAATAGAGTAAAAGTGAGTGGGAAGCAAGTGGGATAGAAAAATAATACTGACAAATTGCAGAGCTAGTTGAAAGACTGATAATGGGATAAAACATAAGAAGGAGAGAGAGAGAGAGAGAGAGAGAGAGAATTATGGATCAGATGTACAAAGAATCGATTTGCCAAAAGAGGTCACAAATTGCGCACCAACATTTTTAAAACTGATTCTAATTTTGCAAACCCACCTATGTTCTAATAGCTCAGTTTGCAAAATCACTGTTTGCAGTGGATCATAATCCAACCTATCTAATCAATATTCATGGGGTTGGTCACAAATTCCGACTCACTCTTACTGGATACAATCACAGGACCGGTGCCCTGCTAAGGTCAGAAGACCACCATATCTGTGATCCAATTAAACAAAAAAAAAGTACCTATATTTTCATGCAACCCATTTTCGTCAAAGGAAATGGGTCTGCATTTATGAAAAAATATACTTTTTAAAATAAAAATGTAATTAAATGATGGCAGTCTACGAGTGGACCACTGCCCTCTCCCACACAAACCTTTGTTAACTAAAACAAGGTGGTAACATTCCTTGTGAACTTGTTCTCCCTAGTGAATGGGTTACCATTTATTTGACAAATCAATTAGCTATTAAGTGGTGGCCACCAAAACTGAGCCCACAGACCATTGATACATAGCATTGCAAATCGCAAAACCTACACTTAGCAAAAGGCCACTAACCCCCATTGAGGTCCAGTTAGGTCTCAAAAAATTCAACCCAGCTCAACCCTTGGTAGCTTGGCAACAAGCGACAAGGCTTAACTTAGGAGATTAGTGTGTAAAGCATTTAAAATTCACAAAACAGTAAATAAGTACAACACAAAACACAACAAAAATCCAACACCAATTTAATAAAATAGTTATATTTTTATCTTTAAAATTACACCAAAACGAATAAAATCGGATAAGGGGAACCGGAGATATGAATTTTTAAAGAATTAGGCCCATATTATGACCCTGGCGGACGGCGGTATTTTGGAGAAAAGTACTGCCAACAGGCTGGCGGTACTCTTCCCCAAAATATTACTTTGGCGGTTTGGCTCAAGCCAAAATGCCAATGTACCACTCCGTCCGCCAGGGTGGTAACAGCCGCCGGGCTGGAGACTTCAGTCTCCAGCCCAGCGGCTGTCACTGTCCCACCAGCGGGATTATGACCCCGCCTACCACCATGGTTTTCGTGGCTTCCTTACCGTCACGAAAACCATGGCTGGAGGCACTATCAGTGCCAGGGAAATCCGTCCCTGTCACTGATAGGGGTCTCACCCACCCCTCCCCTTCCCCAGAGTCCTCCCGCACAATCCCCCTCCCACTCCAGACCCCCCACGACATACAAGCACATTCACGCACCAACATACTCATGCAAGCACACACTCATACCCACATTCACCCACGCATGCATAAATCCATTCACACACACATCTACACACACTGACATACGTACAAGCACGTACGCATTCACACAATACAATATACACGCACACTCACACCCATTCATGCACACACGCATTCCACACACCACACACCCGCATGCACGCACACAGAAACATACACCCACACACACCCCCACACACACAACACCCCCCACACCCCTCCCCTGTCGGAGCGCCCGACTTACCTGCTTGCAGGGTGTCCTCCGGCAGGATATGGGATGTGGTGCTGCTGCCAGCAGCAGCGTCCGCCAGCAGAACACCGCCAGGCCGTATCATGTTTCATGATATGGTCTGCAGTGGTATACTGGTGTGCAGCAGCACCACCTTACCACCATCCGATGCCATGGCTGCAGCTGCAATTCTGCCAGCCTTCTGGAGGAATTCCGGCTGCGGTCATAATATGGCAGACGGTAGGTAGCCGTGGCGACAGCATTTTGGCAGCCGTTGCCGCGGCGGTAGGCGGTCTTTACCACCATTGACATAATGAGGGCCTCAGTCTTTTATAGTGTATGGAAACTAATAGCGCCAATCTGGTCTTCTGGTCGCACCTCGATCGGAGCAAAGTCAAAGTTTAAGGCCGACCGTGTTGGAGACCTGCTCGGCTACAGCAAGTGGGAAACCTCGGCCAAAAGTTTACCTTCGGACTTGGTAACTTTTTTGGAAGATTTTCTTCAGCGGGACAAAGACGCTAGTCTGATCCAACTTTCCTGGAGCCCTTCCTCAGATATGAGTTGCAGGCGACCTCAGTGAAGATTTCTACATTCGGACGTAAAAAAAATTTTGAGACAAAAATCCTTCGACCGGGCCAAACCTGAATCTTGACCCGCCATCCCTGGAGCCCTCTTCGGATACACTGCTTGGGAGGTTCCGGTCGATTTCTACATTCGGACTTAGACACTATTTTGGAGATTTTCTTCAGCGAGATGAACCTGCAAGTCAAGCCGGGTTGCGGTTGAGGCAAGCCGGTTAGACTCACCACGTCGGGTCTGTCCCTCAATGAAGCTTTTTCCAAAAAGTTCACCAATCTTCTCCAAACTTCTGGATCTTCTTCCAGAAGGTCTTTGAAGGTCCTTTAGGAATCCACAGCTCACTCCAAGGTTCCAGAAGCTCTGAGTTGCTCCTCCAGGGTGCAGACTCCAATTCCCAGAATGCACCTGGCTCAAACTCCAAAATAGCCTCTTGGCAGGGTCAACTGGTCACTTTCTTCAGGATTTGGTGCAGGGGACTCTGCTTAGCTATTTTTCACCTGCAGCAAACAGGGAGTCCTTCCTTGAACCAGTTGAAGCCAGTCAAAGTCCTTCTTGTGGTGAAGCCCAAGTGTACAGCTAGTGTAGTCCTTCAGATTTCAGTGTCCAAGTGCAGGTCAGGGGTCCAGCAGAGCAGACCCTCTTCTTCTCATGTTGTTCCTTGTAGTGATCTGAGGTGTGGGTACAGCTCTCCCATACTTATCCTTACTCCTGGGTCGAAAGCAGGGGGGTCCTTGGTATCCAATCACAGGCAGGCTCCTTCCTCCTTTGATGACCACTTCCTGGGAAATGTGGCAAAAATCAATCCCAGGAAGCAACATTCCTCAAAAATCCAACATGGCTGAAAGTGATTTTGCTGAGCCTACCCACTGGTGTAGCTAAAAATCCTAAACACACCCCTCTCCTGCCTTCTTATATTCTATTCCAGAGGGCACCTAATTGTCTGGGGTTGCAGGATGAGAGGGAGATGCTGAGCTGCTCCAGATGTCCTTTCCTGCCTTTGAAGCCCAGTTTTGCCGCTCTACCCCTTCCTGCTTCACCATCTGCTGAAGCAGATCACCTCCCCCAGGCACATCCTTTGTGTTCAGCCCAGGCCACTTCACACCTCATCAATGCAGCCCAGCCAGGCTGCCAGAGGCTGGCCAATCACAGAAGGGCACAACAGAGCTGAAGTAGGTAACCTTCAGGCAGAGTTTTAAAACTCTTTTCCTGAACTAGTTATATTAAATCCAACAATTGCCGGTTGTGGGATTTATTATAACAATTAATTTGATACCAAACTCAAGGTATCTGGCACTTAAGGGGACTTTTTAAATTAAAATAAAGTCTCCCCATTTAAGCCAATGGAGGCCATTCACTTCAGTGAGGGAAAAACAAATTTGGCTATTTTACCTCACTAGGGCTTATAAAAATTTTTTATAAGATCTGTGCTTATAGTTACATGGCACCCAACCTCAGGGGCACGTGGGCACACCTTAGGGGTGACTTATATGTAAAAATAAGGTTGTTTAAGACTTTGGAAGTACTTTTAATTCCAAAGTCGAATTTGCATATAACTAGTTAAAAAGCAGACAGCAAGGCAGGCCTGCCTTTAAAGTGATCTTGGGCACCTCAGCAGTGCATCTATGGGTGCACTACCTATGCTGGGGTCCCTAAACCCACATGCCCTACCATATACTAGGTAGGTTTACCTAGCCAATTATAATTAGCCCAATTTGCATACTCATTTTACACAGCGCACAGTCCCCAGGACTGGTTAGCAGTACCCAGGGCACCATCAGATTCAGGAAAACACCAGCAAAAAATGAAAATGGGTGCAAAAAGTTAGGGGGCCTCTGCAATCAGCTCTGTTTTCTCACAGCAGGCCTCTTCCAAATTGCAATCATCATGAATTTTGAGGCCCATTTGCGATCTTTAAGCACCTACTGAAACACTAAGGGCCTCATTAAGGGTGTGGTGGTCTACAGACCACCACACTCGCGGTGGCAGTCAGGACAACCGCAGATGCAGTGGTTCGACTGCCACATTAGAATCCATGCGGTCAGATTGCCAGGGAACAGCCAACTCCATGATCCCGGCGGCCAGGCAGTTGCTGAGATCCTAATCTGCAGGTCATAATCTGTGCCTGCAGATTACGACCTTGTTCCCTGCCAGTCTTTTCATGGCGGTTATACTGCCATGAAAAGGCTGGTGGAGAACAGGTGCAGGAGATGACGGGAGCCCCCTGCACTGCCCATGCACTTGGCATGGGCAATGCATGGGCCCTCCTGCCCAGCACTACTGCAATGTTCACTTTCTACACCCTACAGGCTACAGCATTGCCATCGGCTTGATTACGAGCTGGAGACAATGCTGTAGCCTGTTTCCCGCTAAGCCGGTGGGCGGAAACTGAGGTTTCCACCCATCGACCTTGCAGGAAACTCCTAATAACTCCGGTGGGGTGGTTGCCACAAAGGCGACAGCCACCCTGTCGGGAGTTTGGCAAACGGGCTTCTCCACCTACCAAACTCGAAATGAGGCCGTAATTGTTTTAGCACATTTTAAAAAAGCCATTTAGCATTTTCAAACCCTGTGATTTTGTGAATTACTGGCTTGGCGACTGCTAATTACTTTGTACAGGAGTGATATGCCAAAAACAGATGGTGCACTGGTGACAAAATTAACAGGGCTCTTTTTATCATTTCATGTCACATACTAAACAGTATATTTTTTCAAATAATTTTACTAGGATTGTGAAAAGGGAACTGCTGAAAAAAGGCAGGAAGGATGAGTCAGAGTTGAATAGGGGGTAAAGTATGAAGAGATACAAAAGCAGATATTTATAGTTGAGGAGAGAGGTATGAAAGAAGGGTAGAGGACAATGTAAAGGGGAGAGACATGGGTCTGGAAAATGTAATGGAAACAGAGCGTTAGATGATAAAGAAGGGGATCACTGCGGAAGAGGCTCCAAAAATGTTCTGCAAAGGATCAGAAAGGGCAGGAGAAAGGAGGCAATGGTTTAGGTTGTATGATAGACAGTGAGAAAGCAGTATGAGATACAAACCAGGTAGTCCTAATGAGACAAAAAGTGAAAAAGGATGAACACTGAATGATAGTCTCAGACAGAGTTAATAGAAAGATTTGAAAAATGCAGATGACATTATAGTGCATGACAAAGGGGAGAGTGTCAGAGTAAACGCGAAAGAAAGAAAGAAATATGGGTATTTAGAAAGATAAAGAAGAAAGTTGTAGTTAAGACCAATTGAAAAATAGACAAAAAGAAAGGTCCAAGTAGTGGAGTAAATTAATATTTCTTTTACCTCCTGTAGTAGTAACTGCTAAAAGTAGCCACCTTTACACCTCTGTAATTGCTAACGACAGACCTGGCTTATGTTGATAATTTGTTTGCACATGAAAAGATGTCAAGATTATTGACTGAGCTGAATATGATTTCACTCCATCCTTAAATTAAAGGGGAAGGATTTTTTTTCACAAGTCTACATGATAGCATTACATTGGTCTGGTATTAAGGTGAAACTATAGCTTTTGAAGGAGACACATTCAGATTGGATCTACTGAACATAATGTTATCAAATGGTTGACCTGCACTGCAGCTGTATTTGTTTTTGGTGCAAATGAGATCGCAAAGCCAGCCTCCTATTGGTGCAGTATTCAGGTGGAAGCTGAAACAATTTGATTAAAAAATTAATGTAAATTTTATTACACTTCTCTTGCCCTTTTTGAGTCCCCTAATTGACAAATAGGATGTTTTCTGCCAGCCAACTCTACTGTACCTCTGTTTAGCCTTCATTAATTCTAACCAGCCACCAAGTTGCTATATATTATGTTATGTTACGTTCTCTCTAATTGTATAGCACACCATCACCTGCCACTTTGCAGGTGTGTGAGGCTAACTCGCAGAGTGAGATGGCACTTCCTCAATATCAGGCCCTCTTCTTCTTGTGGAATTGAAGAAGAGAGGAGAATGTGATGTGGAATGAGATGTCATCCCATGCTTTAGGAGCAATGTACGAGAATGCTACACCTCCAGACCTACTTCGGTGGACGCGTGGGTTGAATGCTGAGCAATTCACAATTACCAATCAAAATATTACAATTTTAAGTATTCTTTTTTTCGTTGAACGTGCCCCATAACAAAGGTCTTTGACTGAGAGAACTATAGGTCTTGATATGGAGTTTAATGGATAGAGTACAAAATATAAGGACCACAGTACCTGTGCTGATTCAGAGGCTATGAATTGACTTCACATCATGTCAAGTTATACAAAATGTGCTCCTATCAACCCTTCAAAGTAAGCCTCACACCTTTTTGCAGCACAACTAGCTGAAACGAATGGATGCAGTTACACCAAACCAAAAACGTATAAATTCTTAGAAAAGGTCTACTATTCTGCCAACTTTGTTATAATTCCCTTCATCGATTTTGCAGTCAGCAATCATCATATACATTCCAAATCACTTATATAAATGGATGAATACAGCGTTAGGTGTTGTGTATTGCACGCACCTTTAATTTGTGCGCCGCACTATGATAGTGAGTTCAGTACTTGTTGCATTTCACGCAGACATGTCTTGTGTATATTTAATATTGAATGTGGCACTATGCCACTGATTGCATTCAGTTTGTCAATTATGCGATTTGTGATGTTTTATGTAATGTTGTCAGTGATGTTAATGGTGATGTTACAATGAGGAGTGAGTAGATGAAATTTATTGGATGCAGCTAATTATAACTGGCAAGCCGTATTTATTTTAAATCATTACTATAACTTGAAGAGATATTTTTTGGGTGGGTGGCAGATGTGCATCTCTATGAGTCAGAGCTTTTGTCTGCACATATCACATCACTATTGACGTCTGAAATCTATGACGGTGCAAGCAATGCTTATGTCAGTAATGCATAAGTGGTGAATTTCGTGCTTTTTTTATTTTAAATGATAGTTTGTTGGAGCGCACGCGAGCCGCCGATAAAGATGGCCGCCTAATTACAGAGCTCCGCGCATCGTCGGGTGAGTTTTTACCGCCAGAGCCGGTTTTTTTCCTCTTTTTAATGATGCTTCTACAATAACAGCTATGGGATGTTTTGGTGAGCATTTTCATCATGTTTAGGGCTGCCTAGCTTATTTTCTGACTCTTTAATTGTGTTTTTTCATTTCTCCTCATTAGTGCGGCCATTTTGACAAATTTTGCTCACCATTACATTATACTTCTTTGAATATTTGATGGCTCAGCTTGCAGTTTTTTTTTTTTTGCGCAAGCCTGGTAATTTATTTTTGCTGTCTCGTTAACATATTTTTGGAGTTCCTGTGTCACTTGTTTCCTTATTGAAGGCTTTTATTTTTATATGGGTAAACTAAAGAAAATAAAATCTCTGTCACATCAGTCCTCCTCAGCTGACAAAGTTTCGCAGTTTTTACAATTGGACACTTCTGCTGCAGCGTCTTCTTCTTCCATGTCAAAGATGTCTTCCTCATCTTCTTCTTCACCTAAAGTTTCTCAGAATATTTCTACAACTACTCAGAAGAGGGTCAAACAGGACCCACCTTCACCAGTAAAATCTCCCTCGCCGATCTCTCTTGAACTTGTGCTTAACGAAATACGCGCATTGCGTCCTTTTACCGAAGAAACTAATTCTCGGATACAAAATCTTGATTCTAAGTGGTCTCAAATGGAAGTGAGAGTCTCTTCTTTGGAACAAAGAGTCAACGACGTGCAGGATGAAACACATAAAATTATTAGTTTGAAGAAGGAAGTGGCAACTTTGAAGACACTTGTGGAGGATTTGGAAAACAGAAATAGACGCAATAATCTTCGCCTTTATGGATTACCAGAGGGTCTTGAAGGGAGTGACCCAATTTAATTTTTTGCCTCATTCTTTCCACAGTTGGTGGGCCTACCATCTTCTACAGTATTGAACATCCAAAGAGCGCACCGCATTGGTCATCGTTCTTGGCATTCCTCCACATCTGAACCAAGAGGCGTGATTATTTTCTTTCTTGAATTTACTGATTTATTGAGAATTCTTAACGTTGCGAACGCCAAAAAACAGATTTCTTGGCAGGGAAGTAAAATCTTCATCTCACAGTATGTGTCCAAAGCTACAGCAAATAGGAGGAAAGAGTTTTTGGATCTTCGTCCACAGCTTTGTGACTTGGGAGCTTGTTTTGGATTATTCCATCTGTGTTTGTTCAACGTGACATATCAAAAGAAGACCACTTCAAATACCTCTCCTACAGTTCTTCATGATTTTCTAAGTCTACACTCTACAAATTCTATGGAAACAGCTTGTCCTTCTACACATTGACTATATACGTTTCTTAATTTATTATGCCCTTTCATCACTACTGCAATATAATTGATGGTCCTTCATATGCAGTTTACATAGTATACTATATTGACGTGACTACAGACCCTTTTTGTTAATGTATTGTTTTATTTTCACAGGTTCCTGGTGTTCTATAATCATTATTTTTGCTCATAACCTTTGTCCGTTGATGCGTTCCGTTCCGTTGCTGTGCCGTCTTCAGTCTGTGCTGTCACCAACCTTCCCCTATTGTTCATTCATCTCAGGTCTGTTTTTGCACTCGTCTTTATTTGACATGTACTGTCTCTTCTTTTTTTCTTGAATATTTTCCATCCTTTTTCCTGCTGTTTTCCCTTTACTCTTCTCTTTGTTTTTTCTGTTTTCTTTTCCCTTATCTGTACTTTCAGTTATTTATGTTACGAGGCCTTTTGTGTATATATATGGTTATGTGACGTAAATTAAGTGTTATTTCTTGGAATGTCAAAGAATGTATTAACCCAATTAAAAGGCAGAGAATTTTATCCCACTTATCTAAATATAATCCAGACTTGGTTCTTCTACAAGAGACCCATTTGACGGATTCTGAAGCTAAAACAGGTTGGGTGGGCAATGTTTTTACTTCACCTGCGTCTACAAAGAAAAATGGTGTAATTGTGCTCTGCCATAAAAAATTATCAGTTAATGTTATTTCGCAAGACTCGGATTCTGATGGTAGATGGCTCTTTGTGAGGCTCAGTATTAATGGGATTACAATGACTATTGGTAATATTTATGGTCCTGATAATTCAGATTATCTTTTCTGGCCTAATATTACTAAACAATGTTTGCACTATAATGATGAATTTCATCTTATTGGAGGGGATTGCAATCAAATTCTTAATCCCTTTATAGATAGGCAATCTTTAATTAAATTTTCTCCCCATAAAATGCATAAACAATTTAAGGCATTTTTCTCACAATGTAATTTAATTGACTCATGGAGAACCTGCAGTCCAGATAATAGGGATTTTTCATTTTATTCTCCACCACGTGGCTCCTTATCTAGACTTGACCATATTTTTGTTTCTAAATCATTATCCCAAAATCTTATTAACTCCTCCAGTCATTACAGATTTTGACTTGCTCCTGGTGCATCCCAAATCCAATAGGTGGCGATTTAATGATTTTTTGTTACTTGACTCTAAATTTTCCACTTCCTTTGTTGCCTTTGCAGACAATTTTTTTTCGATTTAATGAAGATTATCACGTTTCTCCACAATTGTTATGGGATTCATTTAAGGCCGCGGCTCGTGGTCATATAATACATTTTGTCTCTAATAAAAAGAAAACTTTTAATGCCCAGCATCAAGCACTGCTTCTCAAAATTAAACGGTTAGAACATCAATATTATTCTTCCTCCTCCAATTTTAATATACAAGAACTTATTCAGAATCTCAACGGATAATGCTTCCTCTTTTCTTCTACGTAGTAGTGCCCATTATTATGGAGGTCTAAATAGAGCAGGGAAGCTTTTGGCTAATTATTTAAAAGTTCGAAAGCAACGCCATAGTGTGAAGTCTATAGTTTCAGATATTGTTGAGTCCCTTTTTAAGGATGAAGATATTTTAGCTGAATTTGTTAATTATTACCAGACACTTTATACTTCTGAGTGAGTCCAGACCTCCTTATGGATTGATGATTATTTAAAAAATATTCCAAACCCTAATAAGACACTGGTTGATGCTACTTCACTTGAAGCAGATATTACTTTGTTAGAGATTTTTAAAGCCCTTCAATCTCTAAAAAAATGTAAAACTCCTGGTCCGGATGGATTTACAGTGCAATTTGTTTTACATTTTTCTGACAGCTTACGTCCCAAACATTTTCAGCTTTTTCAATTCTTCAAGGGCTCTGGTTGTACATGGGGCACATTTCAGGAAGTTTCGATTTGCCTAATTCCAAAGGGCGGTAAGGATCATACTTTCCATAAAATTTTTAGACCAATCTCTCTTCTCAATACAGATTATAAAATCTTTGCTAAATTATTAGCCCTACATCTTGATACCCTTTTACCTGTGCTGATGAGTAAGGAACAAATGGGTTTTGTCAAAGGTAGACTTGCTTCTGACAATTCTAGAACGTTCTTTAATGTACTCAGCAAAGCTCCCGCTCTGTCGTATTCTTTAGCGGCAATTTCCATAGAGAAAGCGTTTGACCGGTTTGACTGGTCTTTTCTATTAAAAGCTTTAGCCTTTCATGGTTTAGGGCCCCATTTCATTTAATTTATCTCTTTGCTTTATCAATCCCCAATGGCATCGATATTGGTAAATGGGAAATTGTCCAGATATTTTGTATTACGCTGAGGTGTACGTCAAGGGTGTACGCTCTCTCCACCCCTATTTATTATAGCTCTAGAGCCCTTTCTATCCAGTATTAGAAATAATATTAAAATTGAAGGTTTCCAGTATGGCGAGAAACATTTAAAGCTAATGGCATATGCAGATGATATACTTTTATATAGCTCAAACCATGAGCTCCCGAATTCCGTTTCTACTTCGGGAAATTGAGGATTTTTCTTTGATTTCAGGTTATAAGATAAATTCGGATAAAACTGAAATCCTCCCTCTAACAAAATTTTGTTTTAGAGCATCGTTTGATATTACTGTTTTTCAATGAAAGTCTTCCAAGATTAAATATTTAGGTATTTGGTTCACCTCATCCATTAAAAAGTCAATTGAAGTAAATATTTCAGATGCTTTAGAGAAAGATCGATTTTGGCATGGAATCCCTTATTTTAATCTTGGTGGGGTCGTCGTGACTCTATTAAAATGATGATTTCTCCTAACATCCTATATATCCTATCCATGATTCCGCTTCCTTTACCTGGTACCTTTTTTACACAATTGAACTCCAGATTGTCTAAATTTCTCTGGAACAATAAGAAATCTAGAATTTCTCTTAGTCATCTTCGTCATTCTAAACAGGAGAGAGGAGTCAATTTTCCTGATTTCAGATTGTATCACAAATCCTTTTGTTTGCGTCAAGCTTCTAGGTGGGTCTCCCTGCCAAGCTCTAGTTTTACTCCCTTATGGTTGGATATTGAATGTTCGTTTCTTTTGCCTTTTTCCCCTAGTGAGGTGGTATCCTTTTCCTATAATATTTCACTTATCTCCTCTCTGCTTCTTAAACATACCTGTGCTCTTCTGCGTTCTCACTATTTACCTCCATCTGTCTATCATTCCTCTTTTCTGAATTCCCCTATTTGGCATAATTGTGTTATCACTATTAATAAAAAAAACGTTATTTTGGAAATCCTGGTGACAAAGAAATATAGCGTGGATCAAGGATTTATTCTACAATGATACTCCACTTTTTTTTCACAATTCAACTTCTATTTTATTGTCCCAATTCATTTAAGCCTAAATATCTTCTTCTTATTAATATTATTCTTGATGTACTGTTTTCCTTGCCTTCCCCTCCTTCTTCTTCGGAATTACCCTTTTCTTTGTCCTTCTTTCTTATCTTGTATCCTAAGGCATCAAATATCTATAAAGTTTTTCAGTCTCCTGTTTTGACGCGTCCTAAATCTAAAATTGAATCTCAATAGGAATTGGATTTGGGATGTACCTGGACTGTTTCCTTTTGGAATAAGGTGTGGCATCAATCTTATAAAATATCTAGATCAGCTTCTACCACATTGTCACTTTTTTTTCTTTATCACAGACTTTATTTTACCCCTTCTACTAAAGCAAAATCTTCTGTATCCTCCACTTCAAATTGCTGGTCCTGCGATAGCCCAAAGGGACATCTTATGCATATCCTTTATGAATGTCCTCCTACTTTCTCTTTTTGGAGAAAAGTTTGGTGTCAGCTTACCTGCATTTTTCCTTTGCAAACCCAATTATCTCCCTTGGTGCTTTTTCTAGGTAGTCTCTCTGCTGACATTGTTTCAGATTATGATAATTTAAAGTTGTTGGATCTCATGTTAGCTTTAGCCTTTCAACAAATTACTCTCAATCGGAAAAATTCATCAAACATTTCCTATAAGGCTTGGTGGAATACTGTTTGCCACTACCATAGACTAAATATTGCTTTTACCTCCTTATGCAGCCCTTCCATAAATAGAGATTTGTATTGGTAACCTTTGACTGATTATCTTAATGCTGTTGCCTGTAATTCTACTAATTGTACATTATCTGAGAATTTTAAGCCACCATGAATTCTTCATTTTCTCTGTTCTTGAGTGAATTTTAATTTAGCTTAAATGTATGCTTTATTGAATATAAATGTTTTCTTTTATTTAGCTGTTGAAGATCCAATGTATCTTTCTCATTGTAAATGGTCTTGTTCGTTTTCATTGTTTCTTCCCCGTTTTATACTTTTAAAATGTTAAACAGCTTTTACAATTCCTTTTAAAATGATATCATTATCATTGTGACAGATATCTTGTATTGTTAATATGTAACCCATATTTATTTTGATTTTAATAAAGCTGATTTAACTAAAAAAAAAAAGATATTTTGTTCTTTTTATTTCTAGTAGACTGATATATAACTCTACTTTAACCTTTCGTTTTTTTGCAGTTAATATGTAAAACTTTTTAGCGTAAGTTAAAATCTTACTACCTTACTCACAACTAACTCCACTATAACCTTTGTTTTTTTAGTGAATTTCAGTTACTTTTAAAAGTAAAGTAATATTTTAATATGCTACATCTGCAGCAAACACACACACATACACACATATAGGCGGTAACGCCGAAACGCGTTCTTTTCTTTTGTGCAAATAAACCCAGATCAATCAAGATGCCCACGGAGTGCTGTCTTTTCCTTAACTAAGGAAATCAAGTGTGAAGTTGTAGGAGAGGTAGCACCCGCCATTAGACGAGCAGGATCGGCACGCTAACTGGAAGTGTTTGATATATATATATATATATATATATATATATATATATATATATATGCTCATATATACTCTTATATACTCTTACATGCACAGGCAACGTTATTTTTGCGTATTTTGAGACATCAGAGCCTTTATTGGTGGCCTTGCATGTTAGCTCTCAATTTTCTGAAAGCATCTTTCACATCATTATTTCTAATGCTATATACAAATGGATTCAGCATAGAAGTCACCATGCTGTACATTACACTTATCCCTATGTCATTATCAAGAGAATAGGCAGAAGATGGACGAATGTACGTAAAAAGCACAGGCCCATAGAATAGGATTGTGGAGGTGAGATGTGAGACGCAGGTGGAAAATGCTTTTTTCCTTCCATCAGAGGTCTTGATTTTTAGAATGACTGAGGTGATTCGACCATAAGAGATTAAAATGCAAAGAAGGGGGGTTAACAAGATCACAGTTGTCTCAGTGAAGAGTACAAGCTCATTAATGGTGGTGTCTGAACACGAGAGCTTTAGAAGAGGTGGGAGATCACAAAAGTAGTGATGGATTTCATTGGAGTCACAATAGTATAACTTGGAGGCCAAGACACTGTGGATTGAGGAATGTAGAGAGACGATCACCCAAGCACAGACCACTAGTAATATACATACCCTCTGTCTCATAACGCGTGCATAATGTAAAGGGTGACATATCGCCATGTATCGATCAAACCCCATTATTCCAAGCAAGAAACTGTCCATATTGCCAAATGAAAGGAAAAAATGCAACTGGGTGATGCAGGCGGAGAATGAAATTGTCTTTATCACTGACATCAGGTCTACTAGCAGCTTGGGCAATGTCATAGATGTGAAGCAGATGTCAACACAGGCTAGGATACTCAGAAAGAAGTACATAGGTGTGTGGAGCCTAGGGTCTATCCTGATAATAAAGAAGATTGTGAGGTTTCCCAGAAGGATGATGGTGTACATGGTGAGGAAGACAAAGAAGAGAAGGGTCTGCTGGTCCAGATGACTAGAGAAGCCCAAGAGGAGGAATTCTGTGGCAGAGCTCTGGTTTCTCTTCTCCATGTTCATGGGGATCTGGAAGGAACAAAAATGGTGTTTGATAGTTTAACACAAACTTGCCTTCTCCATTTGTCTTCAGAGTGGCACCTCCATGACTATTCAACCTAACAACTTGGGTTGGAAGATCTAATGTTGTATACTGATGGCCTTTAATGGTGCAGCGTGGAGACTTGGGCCTGTTGTGCATGCCTGTAGGGCATAAAGGGAATTCCCGCTATTTCTCAGAGCTACTGCTTTATTCTCAAATAATAGAGTTAGGAAACCGTTAGCAAGGTTTGACTCTTTTCGTTTCTGGACTATGTTGCCTGAAAATAAAGGCCTACCTCTGGCGAATATTGGATTAGATTAATTCAGTGTCTGCCCTGCAGATGCATACAATGGGCACTCGGCTCTGCACTGCGCCAACAAAGCCCATCATGATACAGCCCCATGTGTTAACCTTGCAGAGTCAGAGACATTACCCCATCCCAGCTCAAAACCAATAACTTGGACCATCGGCTGCAGCCAAGCAGACTTACTCCAAAAGTAAGGTTTTTGGTGTTTGTGTTTGGAGGAAGAAGAACAAGTGGAACCACTCAATGTTTCCCATCATACCATCATTGGAACACATGACCCAGCAATCCCAAGATGCTGAAGGAAAGTGAAGCCATACGAAATGCTGATCAAGTGCCTGAAGACACCTGGCACCTGATGCTGCCGCCAGGCCAAGTGGCACACACTTTCAAGCTTTGTACTGAACCGGAACCAGGAACTCCTTCATCGATTACTGTCCCCAAAGATCATCCCTCCTGACTGCCGAATACAGGCAAAGAGCTGGGTCCAAGTCTTCATAGGAGCTCCTCCATTGCCAAGCTACTTGCCTGGACTGCATCCATTGTTCTCCCTTCTCAACGGATTCTGTGGCATCATAAACTATGAACCTTGAAATGGGAATATAGGTTCAGAATACACATTACCCATTATGTATTTTAATATTACTGAGTAGAATAACAATGTACATTGATAATGTTAATGTTTTGTTTACCTTTCATGAAAAAATGCTGATCAACAGGGGTGAATTCCAGTAGATTTATGCAATTTTATGGGGATTCTGTTGTTGCAGCATTTGCCACACAATTATAGATTTACCACATTTGACACATAATTGTCACTTAATTGTCGGATTTCAAAAGCATTTTGCTTGTAACCAAATGATGCTGTTAGTATTGCATAGAACGTGCTACATACATGTTCTTTTTTGCCTAATTATTTAGATAAAGTTGTCACATAATTTGGTACTCGATGCTGCATCCTCGTAGCCCTGACAGTGGTGAGGCTCTGCAGAGTCATATGAGGGCTGTCATTATGGTGATGCAATTCATATTTAGGTTCCCTGTGCAATATTGCTTTTCATGCCAATGCATATTTGCAAAAAATGCACCCAAACATACATACATATATATATCGATATATCTATAGATAGCAATTTGACATTTAGAATTGTTTATATGTTGTTCAATACTGTGAGTCTTTCTTTGGCATGGGTCTAGTGCCATGATGGCGTCATTCATTGCCTATAGGCACATACTTTAACTTCTTGATCTGGCATATTTTTTGGTGAATATCCCTCAAAGGTGCCATAACGCTTTTCTAACAAGCACAGAAAAAGATTCACCAAATCGACACGTAGTGAAAGTGCCATAGCGCACCCTTTGACCCAGATTCACCTGTTTTTCTCACCTTTGCAGCCTGAACCATCAAATATGCGTGTTTTCGAGAGACCTAGAGAACTGCCAACTAAAGGTAACTACAGAAAGAAGGCAGGGCTCTTAAACCCCTCCACGCTTCCCGCACTTGCCTTCTTGAACCTGCGACCAGTGAGAGCAAAGGCAGTGACATCAACTTTTATTAACTTCCATGCTGATAGGACATCATTGCTCAATGTTTCTTCTTAATAACATTTCTTTTTGGTGGTCCTTGCATTTCTGACTTACAGACCCTTTCAATTGCCCTGACAGTGGCATCAAAGAGTTGTACAAATTAAATAGATAAATCCACAGATGAATAGGTGCTAATGGCCTGATTTGGCTTCTAGTGCAGCAGGAGTGAACCTGCTCCTTTACTGCCTAGCTAAACTCGAAGTTCGCCACCTCGCGCGGTGGGAACAACTTTTTAACATAAGAGACTCACCGGGCTCCACATTGGCCGAAGTCTCACCTTATTCTTTAGGACAGGTATTTCATCCCAGATTTTTCCTGGCTATAATGTCAATGCAAGGAAGTGAAGTGGGGGGACGCAGGAAAACAGAAAATGCCTGTGATGCACGAGGAGGAAAGCTCTCTGCATGTAGTTGGATTCATTTTTGTTTTGATGTTTGGCTTTTCTTTCAGCAAAATAAAAAGAATGCTGAGAAGTTTGCTAAAACTGGGTATCATGATAAGCTTTCATCCTTGCAAGCGTTACATACACAGTTTCGACAAATAGACCCTCACCAGGTACACAGGATGTCTAAATGGAGAGCCGGTCTTCTGCTAATCTGATGGCCAGCGGACTGCCCCCCAGACATATAACAAGCCCTGCACATTGTTGGAAAGTGGATTATTGGTAAGGGCAGGTAAGTACCTACAATTAGCAATAGGCCACTAACCTCCACCATGTCCAGTCAGGTCTCAATAAATTAATCCCTGCTTAACCCTTGGTAGTTTGGCAACGAGTGTCAGGTCTTAACCTAGGTGACAGGTGCGTAAATCATTTAAAAGTCACAAAACAGTAAATAAGTAAAACAGAGAACAGAATAAAAATATAAGACCAATTTATACAAAGAGAGTACATTCATATCTTTAAAATGACACCAATACAATTACATTTGGATAAGGGGAACCGGAGATATTAATTTTTAAAGAATTAATGTTTTCTGGCGCATAGAAATTAAAAGAGTCAATCTAGTCATGTGATCTCACTTGACCGGGGCAAAGTCAAAGTTTGAGGATGACCGCAATGTCTTTTTCTTGAAGGTTTTCTTCAGTGGGATGAAGTCACCAATCCGTTCCGACCTCCCTGGAGCACTCTTTGGATACATACCGCAGGAGACTTCGGTGAAGAATTCTACCTTTGAACTTAGCTGATTTTTCAGGACGGAACTCTTCCTCTGGGTCAAAGCTGAATCTTGATCTGACATCCCTGGAGCCCTCCTCTGATACGCTGTGTGGAAAGTCCCGGTCAACTTTTTACATTCGACTTTGTCACATTTTTGGAGCTTTTTCCTTCCGACAGGGGTCAACCCTCCACAGCAAGCCGATTTTGATGCGAGGTTGTTGGATCACCTTTCCATGAGCCGCCAGTGAAACCCTGGAAGTCTGGGGCTCCGGAGCTTTTTAGAGGGACGAACCTACAAGACAGGCCGGATCATGGTTGAGGTAAGCTGGCTTGACCCACCACAGAGATTGGTCCCTTTATAGAGTTTTTTCCAAAAGTTCTCCAAAGGTCTGGATTTTCTTCCAGAAGGTCTTAGAAGGTCCTTCAGGAGTCCACAACTCACCCCAAGGATCCCAAAGCTCTGAGTTGTTCCTTGAAGGTTAGGACTCCGACTCCCAGAATGCACCTAGTTCAAATCCCAAAATAACCACTAGCCACTGGTCAGCTGGTCAGTTCCTTCAGGTTTTGATACAGGGGACTCTGGTTAGCTATTTGTCACCTTAGCAAGTAGGGAGTCCCTTCTTGAACCAGTTGAAGCCAGACTAAGTCATTTTTGTGGTGAAGCCCAAATGTGCAGCTGGTGCAATCCTTTAGAGTGCAGTGTCCAGGTGCAGGTCAGGGACTCAGCAGGAGAGGCCTTCTTCTTCTGATGTTGTTCCTCATAGGGATCTGAGGTGTGGGTGCAGCTCTGTCAAATTTATCCTCGATCCTGGGGCGAAAAGCAAGGGGGGGGCAACTGCCCAATCACAGACAGGTCACTACCCTCTTGGATGACCACTTCTTGGGAAGTGTGGCAAAAATCAATCCCAGGGAGCAACATTCCTTAAAAATCCAAAATGGCAGCAACTGAATTTTGGAGGTTAGGCCTGGCTCAGCCAATCCACTGGTGTGGCTAAAAATCCTTAACATACCCCTCTCCTGCCTTCTCCTAGTCTAATCAAGAGGGCACCCGGTTGTCTGGGTTTGCAGGAAATGGGGGAGGTCCTGAGCTGCTCCAAATGTCCTTCCCTCTTTGAAGACCAGTTTGGCTGCTCTCCCCCCATCCTTTTTCAACATCTGCTGAGGCAGATCTCCTCCCCCATGCACTTTGTTTGTCTTCAGCCCAGACCACTTCACACCTCATCAAAGCAGCCTAGCCAGGCTACCAGAGGCTGGCCAATCAGAAAAGGGCAGTACATAGCTGAAACTGGTAACTTTTAGGAAGAGTTCTAAAAACCTTTCTCTGAACTACTTATATTAAATCCAACAATGGCAAGTTATTGCATTTATATTAACAATCAATTTGAGACCAAACTTGCCGTATCTAGCTCCTTTCGAGGCTTTATTAATTAAAATAAAGTCTCCCTAGTTTAGCATATGGAGCCTATTCACTACACCGGGGCTTATAAAACATATTGTATAAGGTCCCCGCTTATAGTTGCACTGTACCCAACCCTGGGAGCACCTAGGGTACACCTTAGGGGTGACCTATATGTAAAAATAAGGTAGCTTAGGACTTTGGAAGTACTTTTAATTCCATAGTCTAATTTGCATGTAACATTAATTTAAAAGCAGCCAGCAAGGCAGGCCTACGTTTAAAATGACCCTGGGCACCTCAGCAGTGCACCTATGGGTGCACCACCTATGTTGGGGTCCCTAAACCTACATGCCCTACCATAGACTAGGGACTTATAGGTAGGTTGACATAGCCAATTATAATTATCCTAATTTGGATAATCATTCTATACAGAGCACAGGCCCTGGGACTGATTAGCAGTACCCAGGGCCCCATCAAAGCCAGGAAAACACCAGCAAAAAGTGAAAAATGTGAGCAAAAAGTTAGGGGGCTTCTGCAATCAACCCAGTTTTCTCACACACATCTGCTCAGAATTGCAAACTCACACAGTGCCACTGTGTGTCACACAATATCAGCGTTGCCACCTGGTGAGGAGCCAATTTCACACAGTGACAGGAAGGCAAGCTGGAAACAACTACACAGTGCGGGTTTCCAGTTCACCTTTGGAGGGTCTAAGCACCCAATGTTCATTTACAGGTCCACCAGGCCACTGAGTTAGTGAATACAATCATCTACAAATAATGTTTTGTCAGCACACGAAAAAGCGTATGCATTAGCAAAGACCCCTGGCTTCTTGAGGTGACCTGTTTCTGATCATCATAAGGCAAGAATTGTTGGGTGTTGATTATACCTTGCTGCTTAGATTGTGGACTTTGTACTGCATCATTGGGCTCAATCCCACTCTTTTAATAGGAATTCAGGCTCTAGGATGTGGATTTCTCTGAAACCTTCAGCAAGTCACTGGAAGGTATAAGTGCTGTCAGCTAAAACTATCCTATCCTGAAAATGTCTCTTATTACCTTTGTGTTCAGCAAACGTGGGTTTCTTGGAAAAGGTGACTTCTTTCTTCAAACCAACCCCACCAATTTTAAGAGTCCCAATCTTTCACTAGTGATACATGTCCACAGCAGTCTTTTGGGCCTGTCTTCTCAAACTTCATCTGTTACAACATGATCAATTGTTAAAAAATAAATAGCCTTCTTCTTCAACAATGGCACCCATTGCGAAGGAGTCCACTATGTGTTGTTTCTAAAAGTCTTTCTGTTTTTATACAACTCCATCTGTGGTAATTACAGAATGTATCTGTATGTTTATTCAAATCCCTCCAAAAACATAATTCCACACAAACAAATATCTTATCACCATCTAGGTGTGGTTGATGTAAAATGTGATGTCAGCCATTCTTCGGACTTAATCTATGACTTCCATCTGGACTTAGAAATCTGAATACTGTGGCTGATTCTAATAGTACTTTAGAGACTATAAAGATGTAATTGATTGTACTGAAGACCCCATAGCATTACAACAGTTAAAATACAACATTCTAAACTGAGTCAATTTTTACTCAATAAATCTACGTAAAATGAAAAGACAATTTGTGGTCTACAGGAAACTTGGTACATCTCCAACTCACCATTGCTTGCAACTGAGATCAGAGCATTGATTAAGAACTACAGCAAGCTGTTTCCTCTGCCAAAGCTGATTACTTATAAAAGCAAGTTCCTACCTAACCAAATGCTGCACAATTCCAATTCCAATATATCCATTCAGATGCTACTCCAGGTCTTTGCATCCTTCCTTCATTTCACAAATACAATCAACTCTGTCTGAGATTGCCACTCCTTTAAGCTCAGACGCTATTTACTATCTAGTTTGCCATTAAAACAATCTCTATGACACTCAATGAAACATATTCTGCCTCATAATAAGTGCATTTGTTTTTCCCATTTGTGAGCATTTACACCAAATAACTCCACAAAATGTTAAAACCTAAACCTACAGACCACTATTCTGATATCTTTCTAGTTAGCATCCCAATAAAAAACTTCTACCCTTTTCGATCAGTGTAGATATCTTTGACCTGTTAGTTTTCCAAGAACTCATAAAAATCTTCCTGATAAATATATAATGTTAGATCCCAACATCCTGTAAAGTTTCAGGTTGGTAGCCTACCCACCTGAGCTTGAAATTAGAGATGTGTATCAAGTCAAATAAAAACCACTTCAATGACAATCATCTACATCTGGACTGCCAATCAGGTGTCTGCCATGGTTGCATTATAGAAACTGCTACACTCAAAATACATGCTGGTGTTCATTCCATTTTAGAGATAGGAGATTCCTGCCTCTGTGCTTCTCGCCCTATCAGTAGCATTTCAAACAGTTCATCTTCTTAGACTAATAAGGGCCTGATTTAAAATTTGGTGGATGGGTTACTTTGTCACAGACGTGATGGATATCCCATCTGCTGTATTAAGTTCTCCATAGTCAATAATGGAATATGAGAGATGGGATATCCGTCATATTTGTGATGGAGTAACCCCCTCCGCCAAACTCTAAATCAGGCCCTAAATGCCTTGACATACAACTTGTATGCAGACCAAGTTCTGATTTGGTTCTCCTCTGCAACAAGTAGTTAAAGTTGGTAAAATACAATCTGTTCAAGAACGACCATGGTTTATGGCATTCATCAGAGCTTGATATTAACAATAATGATACTCACTTTATACCTCAACTGATGAGTTTATTATTTGAGGGATAGGAGACTCAATTTATCAGTTTTAAATGGCTCACAGTTATCTTAAAACATTGTCTTCCTTCCTCCCTCTCAAAAACTCCAACATTGGATTACAGTCATCTTACTGATACTGAACTCTCAAAGTATAAATTACTTCTCACCACTACGAATTACACAAAAATAAATTTGGCCCTTCACTCCTTCTTGAACTCATAATGAAATGTTTCTCTCTTTCATATGCATGAGCAGTAAAATCACTACTGACTGTAATTCATCCCTCATTCTTCACATAAACACTCTCAGTTGTCAAATAACATCACTCACTCGCCTAAAAAATCATCTACCTGCACACCCATGTAGCTGAAACTTGAACCCCAATATTTCAGCATTTCTTATTCAAACTTTTGCAATATTATTCTAGTTGATGTCCCCCAATTCTCTTTTGTCCCTATTAATGCTGTGTTGCATCCACAGAAAGACACATTTCCACCATCTGAAATTGTGGTCATACCTTCTCCATTCTGGGAGATAGCCACCTGTTACCTATTGCGGCAAGGAATACGTTAAAATGTATTACTCATTTATCCCTAAATTACAGAATAACCCATCAATTGGCTATCTCATGCAGACATTGAGGTCTCAGAAGTGAGAACTCCTTCCATCTGGAAATGTCAAGACCAAAAACTGCACAAGCAGTAGAGTACGCTGTCACAGGAAGTATAACAAATCTCTCGGGCTAATTGTCCAAGTATGATCGTGGCCTGATATCTCTTTTAGGAAGTCATTAGAAACTCATCTCTTCCACCTCTATTCAAATTGACTTTCCTTTCTGACAATACTATCCCTTATCCCATTTTAAGTAAGTACTATAGTGCATTGTATTCTGCTCTAAGTACTCTGGGAAGCTTGGTAATACCTGATCAGTGCCACTGCATTATAGAAAATCAATAACAGAAATATAATATTGACATCAAATTATATTTCACTCACTGTCTTGGTGCCCATGCTCTTCTAGCTTCCACACAAGACTTGTGGAAAAAGCCTGTTCTTGGCAGCTTATCTGCAACAAAAAAACAATACAATATAAAATTGCTAAAGGTTCCAAACCTTAGAATAGTAAGCAAAATATAACCTTCCATCCCTAGATCTGAAAAATATAGTTAAAGCTCACTAAATTATTATAATTTCTTATATCAATTTCCTTCTAATTGGATACCTAAGCCCTGATTAATACCAATAAAAAACTTCAATCTATGCTTCTTCTCATTTTCTGTGAATTTATTAATACCAATTAAAAAATGACATCTGCTAATGACTAATAATCACAGATGATGCCATTTTAAAGGAAGATGCTCACTCGAACAGGCTGTAGGTGGTCATTATGACATTGGCAGTGACTGTTAAAGTGGAGGTAATACCGCCAACAGGCTGGCAGTAATTACCACCAAATTATGACCATGATGGTGATCCCTCCCATAGACAGCCAATGTACCACACCAACCGCTAGGGCATTAACATTAATGACCATGGCAGTAGCCATCAACAGCCAGGCGGAAGACAAGGTACCATCCACCATATTATGACACAGCAAACTGCCATGATTTCCGGGGCGGTAACAATGCCATCAAAAGCCAGGCAGAAACAGAACACAGAAAACAAAAGACTCACCAACTCTGCCGCCGCCATGGAACCGAAACTTCAAGTCTTCCCGATGCTCTTCTACTCCATGGCCCTCCTGGAACACCAATGCCTATGAAGATGTTGACGGTGAGTACAGCCACCTAGCACACAAGGGAGGGAGGAAAAGAAGAGTGGATGGCCAGTCCAAAGTACAAAAGGGTCACATGGCCACAGGGCACAGTCAAAGGCCCAACTTGACTCCTGACACACTCCGGAATCCACTGTTCAGGGGCATGATATTGGAAATAGGCAGGCACCTCAGGGCTATGGGGGAGGGGCTGGAGGGGCTCCTCATCTGAAGTGGGGGCTCCATGCCCATTTGTCTTTGGTTGGGAGTCCAAGGCCACAGTCTCTGAAGTGGGGAACTTACCCACAGGTTCTGGAGGGGGCTCCATGCCCATCTGACTTTGGAGAGGAGTGCAAAGCCACAGTCTCTGAAATGGGGAAGTTGCCCACTGATTCTGGAGAGGGCTCCATGCCCATCTGATTTTGGTGGGGAGTGCAAGGCCACAGTCTCTGAAGTGGGGAACCTGCCCACTGGTTCTGGAGGGGGCTCCATGCCCATCTGTCTCTGGTGGGGAGTGCAAGGTCACAGTCTCTGAAGTGGGGAACTTGCCCACTATTTCTGGAGGGGGCTCCTTGTACAACAGTTCCTGGAGGCTGGCCTACATGCCCTCTGCTGGAGGTGAGGGCTCCTGTGCCTGTGCTGGAGGTGAGGGCTCCTGTGCCAGTACTGGAGGTGAGGGCTGCTGTGCCTGTGATAGAGGTGAGGGCTCCTGTTCTGGAGGCGAGGGCTGCTGTGCCTGTGCTGGAGGTGGTTGAGTGGGAACATTTCCTTTCATTGGTGGTTGAGTGGGAATCTTCACTTTCATTGGTGGCTGAGTGGGAACCTTTCCTTTTATTGGTGGTTGAGTGTGAATCTTCCCTTTCTTTGCTGGTGGAGGGGGATCTTGGGCAATCTTTGGTGGTGGAGAGGGATCCATGTGTCCTCTCTTGTGACGGGCCCCCTTGGCCTTTGACATGTCACTTGTGTCCTTGCCTCCAGGACTAGGACTTGCCTCCACTGTCCCTGTCTCCTGTCCCTTTCTTTTCACCACCCTAGTCCTCCCGTTCTGAGCCGGAGGTGTGCTCTAAGTAGGAGTGGCAGGCGTCACACTCTGGGGGCCCTTTGTGCCAGCAGCTGATGATTTTCTGGGAGCAGTGGCAGACTGTTTGTCTCAGGTGCTGGGCTGGGTCTTTGGGACCCTGCTCTTACAGGCAGGGTGGTGGGTGGAGGGGGAGGGAAGAGGTCAAGAGGTGCAAGGAAAAGCTTCTTAGGGGGCTGGGGTGGGATGTGGGAGGAGGGAAGGGAGTGGAGGTTGAGGGAGTGGTTGTCGGAGGTGTACGTCTGCTGGACTTGGGTGCAGGTGCATGGACAGTGTGCGTGTGTGAGGTGGATGGCTGTTGGGTGTCTGAGTTTCATGTGTTTGTGTACCTTAGGAGGGAAGGGGGCAGACAGGGTGGAGAAGGACAAAGGGGACACATGGATAGGTGTTGTGTAGGTGTCTGCAAGTGAGGTGAGTGTGCTGCTTGGTGTGGTGATGGTGGTGGTGGCTGTTGATGTAGTGCATGTAAGTGTGAGTGCGGATGTGACTGTGAGGGAGAAGGAGGAGGAGGGGGAGACAGTGGAGGCAGTGGATGTGGCTGTGTGTGCAACTGTCTGTTGTTTGTGGAAGTGCATGTGGCCTGAAGCGTGCTGCCTGTGTTTGTCTGTGCTACTCTTGTGTGATGTTGTGTGTGCATGCTTGTCTGTATCTGTGCCTGGGATGGGCTGGGGTTGAGGAGACTGGGACTGGGAAGTGGTAGCCGTAGGGGGGACGGTAGGAACAGGGACTCTGGCTGCCATCAGAGAGGAGGCCAGAGCCTGAAACGATCTCTGTAGGGCCGCCTACCCACTGTGGATGCTCTACAGGTATGCATTGCTGCATCTGGTATGCCAGCCCCTGGAGCTAACGGGCTGACGAGCTTTGGTGAGGCACCTGTGTGCCAGAGTGGTACATAAACCTGAAAAGACTTTTGGTAGCATTTCAAGCACCCCCACAAAATATGCTGCTCTCTGCTGATGACGGTCGGAACCAAGAAACACGTGTCCAGAGATACACAGCACTTGCTGCACCTACTAAGGTGAAAGACTGATCATTTTTGTTAATGTGAAACGAATCTGACTGCATTTAACAAGATGCATTGGGGCTAACTTTTTGCTGGAGTGTGAGGCAGTGTGCTCCCTTTTTTTTTTGCACTGTGTCGAATGACGGCTCCCTTGCGCTAACAGGCTGACAAGCTTTGGTGAGGCACCTGTGCGCCAGAGTGGTACATAAACCTGAGAAGACTTTTGGTGGCATATCAAGCAACCCCACAAAATATGCTGCTCTGTGCTGACGGGCGAAACCCAGAAACACGTGTCCAGAGATACACAGATATCAAGGACCTGCTGAGCAAGAAGTAGTTCTCACATATATCCGTTCCTCTGTATTAGCATCACACTGCCTCAGGCTGATTACAAGGAATGCCTCCCTTCTGACTGGTCGATAGTGGCTGACGGTGTTTAAATATTTACATGTGACTGCGAGCCCTGCTTGCTTTGGTTCATAATTGTCATGGACTCTCTTTTCTTCAGCTTGTTTCCCGGAGCACATGCTTTTGTGCTATTAGACACTCATTTCAACCGTACCATGTGTACATTACCAGAGAGCATGTGTATTGCTAAAATTGAATAAAGGTGCCCGTTCATAAACATGTGGTCTATGGCATACAGCCTACAGCTTGTGTGTGGTACAGAAAGTGTACAGGGGTCACCCCTCATGGATGCCAGAGCTTGTGTGCAGTACAGTCAGTCTAGAAAAGAACACGCCACTTTACAGCTAGGCAGATATGTAGGACAAACCAAGCACAGAGAGCACCTATCAAGGACCCCAGAACCTGTGTACATTACAGGCAGTGTACAATGAACAACCCTCGGGGGCCACCCACAGCGTGTGTACTGTACAATCAGTCTACGAAGAATGCATCTCATGGTACCCATAGACTGCAAGCAGTACAGTTAATCAACATACAACACCCCTCATGCAGCCCACAGCAAGTGTCTAGTACAGACTGTGCACAGAGGACACCTTTCATGGATCCCAGAGCTTGTGTGTAGTACAGTCAGTGTAGAGAACACTATTCATGGACCCCAAAGCTTGTGTGCAGTACCGTAGATCTACAGAGAACATACCTCATAGACCCCACAGCCTATGTGTAATGTAGTCAGTCTACAGAAAACACTGCTCAAGGACCCCAGAGCTTGTGTGCAGTTTGGTCAGTCTAGAGTAAACATCCCTTGTAGACTACATGGCAAGTATGTAGTACAGACCGTGTGCAGAGGGCACCCATCTTGGATCCCAGAGTTTGGGTACAGTAATATCATTCTACAAAGAATATGTCTCATAGACTCCCCCAGCTTGTGTACTGCACAGTCTGTAGAGAACACCTCTAATTGACCCCATAGTTTGTATACATTAGAGTTAGTCCACAGAGAACTCCACACATGGACCCCAAGACAAGCGTGCAAAACAAAACATGTACAGAGAACACCCATCACCGACTCCATAATTTCAGTGCAGTTCAGACTACGGAGAACAATTTTTGAGAACCCCATAGCTTGAGTGCAGTACAGTCAGTCTACAAAGAACACCCGTTGTGTACCCCACAAACTGTGCTCAGTATAGTCAATCTAGAGAGAACATGCCCCATGGTCTAAATGGCAAGTGTGTAGTACAGAACGAGTGCAGAGGTCACCTGTCATGAACCCAGGGGCTTCTGTGCCGCACAGTCAGTCTGCAGAGAACACCCCCTCATGTACCTCACAACTGTTCTGCCAAATAGTCAGTCTAGAGAGAACATCCCTTATTGGCCCCAAAGTATGCAGCATAGTCACACTTCAAAAAACACCCCTCAGACACCCCATGGCAAGAGTGCAGTACCACATTTATACAAAGGGAACAAGTCATGGACCATGTAGTTTGTGTACATTACAGCCTACAGAGGACTTGTGTTCAGTGTAGCCAGTCTATGAGAACACCCCTCATGAACCCCACAGTTTCTATGCAGTATGCGCAGTATGGCCAGTCTATAGCAAACAATCCAGAACTAGGGACATTCCTCAATGACCCCGCAGCTTGTCTGCAGGACAGTCAGTCTATAGGGAACACCACTCATGAACCCCCAAGCATGCGTACAGTAAAGTAGGTAGGTAGCGAGCAGCGCTCGTGAACCCCTGAGCTTGTGTGCAGTACAGTCGGCATACAGGGACCACCCCACATGAACCCCAGAGCTTGTGTGGAGTAGAGTCCGTAGACAGAGAACGCCACTCATGAACCCCAGAGCTTGTGTGCAGTGCAGCCAGTGTATAGAAAACCCTGCACATGAACCCCAGAGCGTGTGTAGCATACAGTCCCTAGATAGAGAACACCCCTCATGAACCCCAGAGCTTGTGTGCAGTACAGCCAGCATACAGAGAACACCCCTCATGAACCCCAGAGCTTGTGTGCAGTACAGCCAGCATACAGAGAACACCCCTCATGAACCCCAGAGCTTGTGTGCAGTACAGCTAGCATACAGAGAACACCCCTCATGAACCACGGAACTTGTGTGCAGTACAGACAGTGTATAGAAAACACTGCACATGAACCCCAGAGCTTGTGTAGCATACTGTCCCTAGATAGAGAACGCTGCAATTGAAACCCAGAACTTGTGTGCAGTACAGTCCGTACATAGAGAATGCAGCTCATGAACCCCAGAGCTTGTGTGGAGTACAGCCTATGTATAGAGAGCACCCCTCATGAACCCCAGAGCTTGTGTGCAGTACAGTCCATATATAGAGAACACACCTCATGAACCCCAGAGCTTGTGTGGAGTACAGCCCGTGTATAGAGAACACCCCTCATGAACCCCAGAGCTTGTGTGCAGTACAGTCAGCATACAGAGAACACCCCTCATGAACCACGGAGGTTGTGTGCAGTACAGCCAATGTATAGAGAACGCTGCAATTGAACCCCAGAGCTTGTGTGCAGTGCAGTCCGTATATAGAAAACACTGCACATGAACCCCAGAGCTTGTGTGCAGCAGTCAGCACACAGAGAACACCCCTCATGAACCCCAGAGCTTGTGTGCAGTACAGTCCGTATACATAGAACACCCCTCATGAACCCCTGAGCATGTGTGCAGTACAGCCAGCATAGAAAGACCACCCCACATGAACCCCAGAGCTTGTGGGCTGTACAGTCTGTAGATAAGGAACACCGCCCATGAACCCCAGAGCCTGTGTGCAGCAGTCAGCATACAGAGAACACCCCTCATGAACCCCAGGGCTTGTGTGCAGTACAGTCCGTATATATAGAGAGCACCCCTCATGAACCCCAGAGCTTGTGTGCAGTACAGTCCTTATATATAGAGAACACCCCTCATGAACCCCAGAGCCTGTGTGCAGCAGTCAGCATACAGAGAACACTCCTCATGAACCCCAGAGCTTGTGTGCAGTACAGTCCGTATATATAGAGAACACCCCTCATGAACCCCAGAGCCTGTGTGCAGCAGTCAGCATACAGAGAACACTCCTCATGAACCCCAGAGCTTGTGTGCAGTACAGTCCGTATACATAGCACACCCCTCATGAACCCCTGAGCATGTGTGGAGTACAGCCAGTGTATAGAGAGCACCCCTCATGAACCCCAGAGCTTGTGTGCAGTACAGTCCATATATAGAGAACACCCCTCATGAACCCCAGAGCTTGTGTGGAGTACAGACAGTGTATAGAAAACACTGCACATGAACCCCAGAGCTTGTGTAGCATACTGTCCCTAGATAGAGAACGCTGCAATTGAAACCCAGAACTTGTGTGCAGTACAGTCCGCACATAGAGAATGCAGCTCATGAACCCCAGAGCTTGTGTGGAGTACAGCCAGTGTATAGAGAGCACCCCTCATGAACCCCAGAGCTTGTGTGCAGTACAGTCCATATATAGAGAACACACCTCATGAACCCCAGAGCTTGTGTGGCGTACAGCCAGTATATAGAGAACACCCCTCATGAACCCCAGAGCTTGTGTGCAGTACAGTCAGCATACAGAGAACACCCCTCATGAACCACGGAGGTTGTGTGCAGTACAGCCAATGTATAGAGAACGCTGCAATTGAACCCCAGAGCTTGTGTGCAGTGCAGTCCGTATATAGAAAACACTGCACATGTACCCCAGAGCTTGTGTGCAGCAGTCAGCACACAGAGAACACCAATCATGAACCCCAGAGCTTATGTGCAGTTCAGTCCGTACACATAGAACACCCCTCATGAACCCCTGAGCATGTGTGCAGTACAGCCAGCATAGAAAGACCACCCCACATGAACCCCAGAGCTTGTGGGCTGTACAGTCTGTAGATAAGGAACACCGCCCATGAACCCCAGAGCCTGTGTGCAGCAGTCAGCATACAGAGAACACCCCTCATGAACCCCAGGGCTTGTGTGCAGTACAGTCCGTATATAAAGAGAGCACCCCTCATGAACCCCAGGGCTTGTGTGCAGTACAGTCCGTATATATAGAGAACACCCCTCATGAACCCCAGAGCCTGTGTGCAGCAGTCAGCATACAGAGAACACTCCTCATGAACCCCAGAGCTTGTGTGCAGTACAGTCCGTATATATAGAGAGCACCCCTCATGAACCCCAGAGCTTGTGTGCAGTACAGTCCGTATATACAGAGAACACCCCTCATGAACCCCAGAGCCTGTGTGCAGTACAGTCCGTATATACAGAGAATACCCCTCATGAACCCCAGAGCTTGTGTGCAGTACAGTCCGTATATACAGAGAACACCCCTCATGAACCCCAGAGCCTGTGTGCAGCAGTCAGCATACAGAGAACACTCCTCATGAACCCCAGAGCTTGTGTGCAGTACAGTCCGTATATATAGAGAGCACCCCTCATGAACCCCAGAGCTTGTGTGCAGTACAGTCCGTATATACAGAGAACACCCCTCATGAACCCCAGAGCTTGTGTGCAGTACAGTCCGTATATACAGAGAACACCCCTCATGAGCCCCAGAGCTTGTGTGCAGTACAGTCGGTATATACAGAGAACACTCCTCATGAGCCCCAGGGCTTGTGTGCAGTACAGTCCGTATATACAGAGAACACCCCTCATGAGCCCCAGAGCCTGTGTGCAGTACAGTCCGTATATACAGAGAACACCCCTCATGAGCCCCAGGGCTTGTGTGCAGTACAGTCCGTATATACAGAGAACACCCCTCATGAGCCCCAGGGCTTGTGTGCAGTACGGTCCGTATATATAAAACACCGCTCTTGAGGGGTTTGTCATACCTTTGTCAGTGTACAGGCAGCACCACCTTATTGTCTCTGCGGCGCCCATGCTTTATTGAACTTGCACGAAGTACAACCAGAGGACTTCTTAATAATTTAGCCATATATACTGTTTATCTGTTTAATAAGACATCTTTAGGATAAAAAGTACCAATAACCCCACAGTGGTATGTCCTTCACCTCTATGTGTCGCACCTTAACACTTAGTTGATGGCACGCTCTCTGATCAAGCCTCCAAACCTACATTTCTTGGTTTTAGGTTACCCATGTTCCTCTACCTGGATCTATTCAATATGCATCCAGATCCAGTGTCCTTCTCAGATTGGACACCGCAGGATGAGGGCCATGCCAGTCTCTCACTGCAGGCTCCAATGGCTCTAAGATGCTGTCTTTTCACTGCTGTGGCACAGGAAGCTCCAGTGTTCGTAGCAGCTCCACACATGATCGGCTTTAATAGTTCTCTGTCAGTCGAAATATTTAAATGGATATTCCTTCCATAGGGACTCTCCATTCAAACTCCCTAAGCAGATAATCAATTCATGATTAATTAACTCAGTTGGTTTCATTTTATTCCTTTAAGAAAATATTCTCTGATGCTTAGAGACAAATCAGATTTAATGCCAGTATTTCAGTCTGAGAAAATTATATTTATATATATATATATATATATAGATATAGATACATAGATATAGATATATAGATATATAACACTCTTCTTCGGCGTGGTCACTCCGCGCCAGATTGCGGGTGGTGCTGCTATTTGAACGCGCGCCACCGCGTTCTATAATCCACACTTTCCTTCAGTAATAATATGAAGAAGTATCATCGGCCGATGAAGGCAGTTATGCCAAAACACGTTCCTGTTGTGATTGCATATTAAATTTCATGAATACACGCTCTGGAGTGCTGTTTCTTCATATTATTACTGAAGGAAAGTGTGGATATATATATATATATATTTTTTTTTACTGAAAAAGCCATAGATTACAGGGAAGTTATAGTTAGGAAATAGAATTTTAAAAAAAACATAGAAATTCACTTACAAAACCAAAGGTTACAGGGACGTTATAGTTAGGCTCACATTTTAAACGTACGAAACCATAGACGTTCACCAGTTATAGTTAGAGTTACCTCAAGTAACTACAACTCATGCCCGAAGGTAACTACAACTCACGCCCTGTAAAAAAAACGCTTTTTATATAGAAAGTTGGTCCTAACTATAACTACCTAATGGTAAAACTAGGAACATAAACAAATGTATTATGTGTAGCAGTGATCATTGTGTCTATGTACGAAGATGCCCTTGTGGATTACTTTATGCAGGGAGTACTATTTTTCCAGTTAAGAAAAGTTTTCTGGAACCCTGTAGAGGAGTGTGATTTTTTGGTATTTACACATATCAGTGTGGCGCCCTATATATAATATATATATATATATATATATATATATATAAACACTTCTTCCTCGAATACAGAGAAAGCCAGCACTCCAGTTTGAGGATCATAGCTTTAATTAATTACAATTAATTCACTTCAGGACGCGTTTCGGCTATTAGGTTAGCCTTTGTCAACTGTTTGAAACGCCGTGGCACAATCAATTGCAAAAAATCCTGACGCGTTTCGGCAACAGCATGCCTTGTTCACAGGTAAGTAAGAGCAGGTGTGAGTGAGCCAGTGCTTTTTAAATACACAGACATGTGACTTTAATAACCAAACTCCAAATCCCATAATGCACAGTTCCATATAAATAACTTCCTGAGCTGGAGCGCTTAATTTCCATATAGCTGCAATAGTTCACCATACAAATGTTCTTATGTGCATTAGGTATCCATTACTTGATAATCCACTTGCTTTTACAGTTGCTGCCCAGCATGATAACAGCAATACAAGGAATACATGAAAAGTAAAAGGAGAGGCACACTGTCTCCTTCCTATCCCTTGCTCACCTCCATCACAATATATTTCTCGGATAAATGCCTTGTTTGCATGAAGGTGAGCGGGTCGGGCCCCTTCCATAAAACTATCATTGTCACCTCCTGCTCCGTAAGGGGCCACAGACCCCGCAGGGCGGCCTGGGTTACTGGGGCGAAGCATCCCACAGAAAATAGCTCCCAAACACGAAAATCCCAGGCACCAGTCTAGGTTACAATCCAAGCATTTAATAGCATTTCTGAGCAGCAAGACAAAAAATCCTGACGCGTTTCGGAAACAGCATGCCTTGTTCACAGGCAAGTAAGAGCAGGTGTGAGTGAGCCAGTGATTTTTAAATACACAGTCATGTGACTTCAATAACCAAACTCCAAATCCCATAATGCACAGTTCCATATAAATAACTTCCTGAGCCGGAGCACTTAATTTCCATAGAGCTGCAATAGCGTCAAAGGCACTTCAGTTCACCATACAAATGTTCTTATGTGCATTAGGTATCCATTACTTGATAACCCACTTGCATTTACAGTTGTATATATATATATATATATATACACACACACACACAAATATATATATATATATATATATATATATATATATATATATATATATATGTATATATGTATTCATTGGAAAAAAACAAAGGTTGCAGGGACGTTATAGTTAGGATCAGAATTTACATGCACACATCCATAGAAATTCAGCTGTTATAGTTAGGGTTATTTCAAGTAACTATAACTTGTGCCCTAAGATAACTATACCTCCCGCCCCCACCATGCATAGTTTTCTCATCAATAATTCTATTGCAAATGTTGCAGTGATAATATCAATGATGCTATAGAAGATGTCATGAATGTTGTAATAAGTGGGGTATTTAGCTGTGTAAGGCGAGGGCGTGAGTTGTAGTTACCTTAGTCTATGGGTTATAGTTATTTGGAAAGACTCTAATTACAGCAGCTGGATTTATTTGGTTTTATGCGTGCAAATTCAGACAAACATTTTAGTACATTAGCCACTCTCAGCATTCCAGCCAATTCTCAGAGAAACCAGTAATGGGGACAACCACAACCCTATATGCAGGCTGTCTGTCTCTATAGCCGCTTACAGAAGACATACCAAAGAAACTAGCATATTAAGCTTTGAGACAGATTGTGTTTCTAAGATATGAAGCATTATGTGACTCCACATTTCAAGTCTTAATATGAAATGAATATATGAGTGATGTTAAAGTTAAGACAAAGGTGTTTACATTTTCTTTTAACAATTCTTTTTATTGAGTGAGGTGTTAGTACAGCAGTAATCCAGAAAGCAGAATTTGGCATTTCAAAGTGCAATACCATGGTCGTAGTATTCCAAGCAAGGAATTGTACACTCCATAATCTCCTTAAAGATCTCCAGGTCCACCTTCCCCCGCTCGCCCACTCCCCCCATATGGTCACACCCTCCCCCAGTGTAAGGTGAAAGCCAGATGCAGTCCCCATCATACACAAGTTGCCTCTTTAATTGTTCCAGTTGCCCCAGATCTTCATCCATTTATGGGAGCATCCCCTTCATTCATACACCACTTTTTCAGGCAACATATACCAGTCCAGATTGGTTTTCGAGTCATTAAAGCATGGCAGTGTCTCAGCCACCAGAGCATAACAATATTAAGCTTAGCCACCATTAGACCGAAAGTGACCCAGATCCGGGCCATGTGACCCAGATCAGATCCATCCAAAATATTAAGGATGCATCTTTTAGGATCAAGTCTCATAGTCTACCCACACACAACATTAATACAGTCAAGGACTGCCTTCCAACAATACTCCTGTAAGACTGGGCAACTCCACACAATATGGAGGAAAGAGCCCATCTGGCTACGTCTCCTCTGACACTGGTCTTCTACAGCTCTGCACACTTTCACCAACATTGCCTCTTCAAATGAGTCAGAGCATCAGGAGAGTTGTTGAGTATTTTTTGACAAGTGAGGGAGATCGCCCTGAGGGGCATGTATGTGTCGAGAACTCTGTCTTCCAATAAGAAAGCCTCCAGGAGCACTTCACCCTTTGGGAGAGCAGTCAATAGCTAGTGTTCTGTTGGTGATAGTTGGTAGTCTTTTTGCAGATTTTGAAACAAAATAACTCTCCGCTGTTCCCAGAGGCGAATGGGCACCAAGAGATTCTAAGCTGGCCATGTCCCAGAGCAGTGCAGCCCGTGTGATCTTATTGGTCCAAGCATTGTGTCAAAGTTTAAGTGTCATGGCAGTAGGACCCTATAAATCTGTATGTCGAGTCCCCCATATAAGGCCCGCTGATAACTCCCCGGGTGCATGACCAGTCTGTCCATCTGGTAACCAGGCTCGGTTGGCGGGAGATGCATCCAACAATGCATCACTGTTAGTCGAACTGCCCAATAATATTTCCAGATGTTGGGAGGGTAATGTCTCCATCACACCAGGAGTCTGACAATTTTCGGTAAGCAATATGGGTCGCAGCTCTGTCTCAGAGTACCAGTCATACCTTGTGTTTTATTTCTGTGAAATAGGACTCTAGGATCAGATAGGGGGTATTATGAAGTGTATACAAGAAGCGCAGGAGTGCCATCATCTTAAAAAGTGGTGCACTGCCCAACAATGAGTGAGGCAGCGTCCTCCAATGCTGGACATCTAGTTTAATCTGGGTCAGTAGCAGAGTTGGGTTGAGGGCGTCTAACTGTGTGGGATCTATCATGGCATCCGCAGATATCTGAATCCTTCCTGAACGATCTGGGCTTCACAACCGTAGAAGAGTCTCAGCACCTCCCCAAGAAGTATATATCTTAAAGATTTTTTCCAGTTGATGGTGTAACCAGAGTAGGTACCACATTGGGTAATGATATGCATGAGTCTGTCTAGGGTTAATTGTGGGTCAGACACATAGAGCAAGATGTCATCTGCATAAAGGGATATTCTGGCCTCCCAGTACTCTGTCCACTGAACTCCACAGACCAAGGGATCCTGTTGGATCCATGTCGCCAGTGATTCTAGAATGAGGGCGAAGATCAAAGGTGAAAGTGGGTAGCCCTGACAGGTGCCATAACAGAGGTAAAAAGTAGTTGACAGCCCTCCATTGACTGTGACTTGGGCCATTGGGTCAGTATATGGAAGCTTGACCCAACTCAGAAACCGCAAGCCAAAACCCATCTTACTAAGCACCTCAAATAAATAGGCCATTCGACCATATCAAAGGCCATCTTGGCATCTAAAGAGAGCACAATGGCATCTTCCCGTAGGGAGTCAATTTGTCCCAGGACCCAATGTAGACATCGTAAGTTACGTGCTGTGTTTCATCCTGGCATGAAGCCAGACTGGTCAGGATGAATGATTAGTGTAATTACTCACAGCAGTAAGGCGGCCTAGAGTTTAGCTAAGATCTTAACTTCTGTGTTTAACAGTGAAATGGGCCTGTATGAAGCACATTCATCCAGTGGTTTCCTGTCCTTGGGTATAGCAACAATAGTAGCTAGCCGTTGGTCTCTAGGAAGTATACCCAAGTCTCAACTCTTTTTAAACATTTTAAGGAGGTAGGGAGCAAGTTTAGATACTGTAAGTTTCTAATGTCAATAGGAATCCCCTTAGGGACCATAGCTCTACCAGAATTAAGGTCTTGTATCGCCTGAGTAACTTTCTCCACAGTTAAGTCTGCTTTAAGTAGGTCCTTGTTCTCACTGAACCCTCTGGGGTGTGTAATGTCAGCCAGCAATTTGCACAAATCAGCCACCATACCAGTAGTGACCGGCGAATATGGGTGGGCATAGCTGGCAGGGTAAACTGCTGCAACCAACCATCTTCCCCAAACCCACACACCAGTGTCAGTCTGCACCTCTGACACCCAGCGGTTCGCCCGGTCATGTCCATCACGCCAGACTAGAAGTTTCCCGACTTTGTCGCCAACCTCATAGAAGCGATTTTGTGTTGCACGATAGCTGGTATAGGAGGCATTGAGAGCTGGGTCCCTATACTCTTTCCGTTGAAGGCTCGAGGCATGTTGAGTGTTTCTGTCTGACTCTGTACCAAGTCTGAGCTCTAGTTGCTTAATTTCACGTCCGAGCATTTCTAGTCATGCCTGTTTGTCTTTTATATGGCCTGTAATCAGGGCGATACCTTGGCCTTTTATGACGGTTTTATATGCCTCCCACAGGGTTATCCCAGAGTCCATGGACCCCTTATTTTCATCAAAATGGTGTTCTGTGGCTGCACATAGACCCTCTTTCAATTTGGGTACCCTAAAAGACCAAGGCTTCAACACAAAATCGTGTTTGGACAATCCTCCCAAAAGACCATATGTTTCCCATATAGGCGAATGATCAGAAATGGCCAATTGACGGGTTCACTAAAGTCAGGGACCAAGTGTGCAATAGTAAAAATGTAGTCAATACCGGAGAGTTTCCCAAGCACCCTGGAGTGGAAAGTGTATTGTGTAGTCATTGGATTGTGAAAATGTGATACATTTGCCAGTCCCAGGGCCATCAGGGAGTCTGCCAACAATTAGCGAGAAGCCCCTCAAGGGGAAACTATCTAGGTTGTCGTTTAACGCTAAGTTAAAGTCGACCCCCTCAATAGTATGCTCTCCAGCATCTGGAGCAGTAGGGCAGTCAATTTCCAGAAGGTAAGGTCATGGAGGCGCGGCGCAATGTATACTGACAGTATGCTGACTAGGTTGTCTCCCTAGAGTCCCACAATTCTGCCTTATGGATCAGGCCAGGTGTGTTGGACCATCAAAGGTAGTGTTTTGCAGACAAGAATGCTCACTCCTCTGTAGCCAGTGGTGTGCCCCACATGCACCACTATCTTGTGTCCCCATCTGTTTAGGGCTTGGTGAGTGGTACCCTTGAGGTGAATCTCTTGGAATAAAATAAGGTCAGGGTTTGCCTCTTAACGTATTGCAGGGCCATCCTACATTTGTATTTGTCCCCTAACCCATTAACATTCCAAGACAGAAATTTGATTGACATCTCTGTCAGGTGTAGGACCATGTACGTCTCATAGCCTGTTGCAGGCCCTCTAAAACTCTCATAGTAAGTGGGCCATAAGTGTCAGTGGTGAGCAGCCTTTATGAGGGCAAGAAGTAGCACTGTTGAGACATTGTATAGCTGTGCTAACATGTGAAACTCAATTCAAACATAACAGCAAACATCCCATAACTAACCCGACCCTACCGCCCTGCATGCCGAACTTTGGATTGTCTACTCCCTCCAACTCTGCAGCGTGCCTGTCACCCCAGCACATTATATCAACAATGGGTGGTCATTACCAGCATCCAGCCCGCGTCCACCCATCGATTTTCCATAACTAAAATGTTCCCCATAAAAATGTTACCGAAGAGAAGTACCATTAATTGTACCCGCTTTCTGTCCGTTGAGTGCACTGCACTCAAGGGAGGACCGAGCTCCACTTGTGATCATTGCTGAACGTGGTCCTGAAGTGATCCAGAGCCACATTATGGCTTCTCAGGACTTTGAGTTTCTACCGCTTCCTCTCAGGTGTTCTTCTCAAATGAGGAAGGATGCTGTTGTTGTGATGTCTCAGATCTCTCCATCATTCCCGGCTGGTCTATATCTCACTCTTGTCATTTCCTGCGGGCCCCTGATCTGGGGCCAGCCACTGTCCTCCAGCCATCTAGCCACTCCCACGCATCTTCAGCCATTTGAAATACAAGGTCTTACCATCCACCACGACTCTCAGCTAAGCTGGGAAGATCATCAAGTATTTTATTTCTCGCTCCTTCAAGGCTCTTTTGACCGCCAGAAAACGGCACCAAAGCCATTGAACCTTCAAGGTAAAGTCTGGGAAGAAGGTTATGGTCAAGTTTTCATAAGTTAAGGGTGGAGCAGTTCAGGCAGTCTGTAAGATAACAGCGCAGTCAGTGTAATTGAAAATCTGTGCAATAATGGGATGCGGAAGCACTCCCAGCTGGGTGGAGTGCCCGGAACTCGGTGGACCCGTTCCACTGAGACATAGCTAGAGAGGCCTCTGGGTTGTAATATCTTGCGGATGAGTTCCTCGACAAAGTGGTAGACCGTTAGCCCCTAAGCTCTCTCCGGGACCCCTATGATCCAGATGTTGTTCCTTCTAGAGTGGTCTTCAAAGCCTTCCATTTGGTCCTCAAGTACCTTCGAGGCTGTCTTTAACTCTGTGACTTGGGTCTTCAGGGCCCTGTTTCTGTCTGGAGACTGACTACGACCGCCTCAACCTCAGTCAATTTAGTTCCCATGTTACGGAGGTCAGCTCTGAGCAATGTAACTTCCAAAGACATAGATTCAATCTTACTTTCTAGGGAGGTACGAACTCCTGTGATAATTGACAGAATGAAGAGAGAAAATAACCCACCTCCAATTCAGGTTCCAAGACTGGAATGCTTATCATGATTCCCAAAGCGTGAAGCTTAAACTTTATACATACAAAAACAACAATAAACATGATTGTTTTTATTTATACACATGCAAGTTATAATTCAATATCATTAAATGTCTTATTTCATAAATAGAAGGACCTATATTTGTACTCCCTATCGAAATCACTCATACCAACATACTCTCATCATGCTCACAGGTTAAAAAGCTGTAAAAATACAGATGGCCTAACAGATATTACTTGCATGATCCTCCACTAATAAAGGAGAACAATAACATAAATTGTTAAATATTTTGCTCAGAAATAATTTTCCAAATTTGACTATTGACACTTTATGTTCATACAAAGTCTTATTTTATTGCTATGAGTCAATCATAATATATTGATTCCATCCTTAACTCGTTGGGTGCCACAGATTTAACCATTAAGTCCTGCACCAGGCCCATGGGAAGAGTGCTAGCGCTCCCTCCATGGGCCTCCCACCAACCCCCCCAGGGCAGGGATGGAAGGGGAATCGCTTCCCTTCTGCCCCCGTTGACCCCCCCCCCAGTGACATCTGGGGGGGGCACGATCGCATGCTGACCTCATCAGAGGTTGCCTCCCATCACGCTAGAAGCTCAACTTCTAGTGCGACCAGTACGAGGGCAGGGGAGGTCAGGGAGGCATGAAAAGGGAGGAAAGGAGGAAAGGCTTTTACTTTCCTTTTCATGTCTCTCTGAGCATTCTTGCAGGAATGCCCACTAGACACCAGGGATTTTTGTTTTTTACAAAGGCAAGGGTCGCTCCCCAAGAGCAACTTATTATAAGGCCTTTTTCTGCCCCCCCCAGGGACAGATCGGCCTATTTTAATTAGGCCAATCTGCCCCCAGGGGGGCAGAAGCCACTAGACACCAGGGATTTTCTTATTGTTTACAATGATAAGGGGAGCGACCCCTTAGGCAAGGGGCCTTCCCCAGGGGGCAATTTTCCTATTAAGCCTTTTCTGCCCCCCTTTGGAGGCAGATCGCCCGATGTTAATAAGACTGATCTGCCCCCGGGGGGGCAGTAGCCACTAGACACCAGGGTCTTTTTTTGGGGGTGGACAATTTCAAAACAGTGGAGTGACCCCTTCGGCAAGTGTCGATCCCCTGGGGGGCAAATTTATTTTAGGCTATTTCTGCCCTCCTTGGGGGTAGATCGGCCTATTTTTCTTATTTTAGGCTAATCTGCCCCCAAGGGGGGCAGAAACCACTAGACACCAGGATTTTTATTTTTGCACCACTTTCATGCAAGGGTCGCTCCCCTGGGGGGAAAAATTATTTTAGGACTTTTCTGCCCCATTTGGGGTCAGATTGGCCTATTTTTGTAAGGCTCATCTGCCCCTCAGGGGGGCAGAAAGCCCACCAGTTATCAGCGTAAAATTGTTTTCATAAAAAGAGGGTGGGGGTATGGCCATATCCTCACCCCCAATAAATGCTGACAAAGTTGCTCTGCTCACCGGTGGGCAGATGGGGCAGTTACCCCCGATCCACTCCCTGGGGGGGGGGGAGGAACACTACTAGATGCCAGGGAGTAAAAAAATAAAAAAATGGGTTGGTGCTACCAACCAGTATGGGCATGGTTATGCCCCCTCCCCAACTGAAGGGGGTAACAGTCTTTCAGCTCTCCCCACGCATACTAAAAGATCTTATCCCAATGGCAAACAAGAGGACATTTGATTATTTACATTTAGGCCATGAGAGCTTGTCTAACTCTCAGAATCGTACCACTTGGAACGGTGAGGGCTGCACTTTTTGGACTTTGGAACTCTGCCATATAGAAAAATCTACGAGACCTAGACACATCTATAAACTAAACATCTGGGTGAGTCCAGGGTGGTGTGCTTCACATGCACCCCACACCATTTTCTTACCCACAATGCCCTGCAAACCTCCAACTTTGCTTGAAATCACACATTTCCCCCACATTTTTGTGATGGAACCTTCCAAAATCTGCAGGAACCCACAAAATTCCTACCACCCAGCATTGTCGCATTTATACTGATAAAAAGTATGCCCCACTTGTCGGCCTAAAAACATTTTTTTTCCAAACTGACCGTTTGGACCCGCTCTGGTTCCCCCTCAATTTCAACAAGTTTTTGCCTCTTACCTGTCATAGGAACTTGGCCCACCTACACAAGTGAGGTATCATTTTTATCAGGAGACTGAGGGGAATGTTGGATGGTAAGAAATGTGTGCCGGTGTGGTGATCCCACACAGAAATGTTAGAAATTTTTTATTTTTTTAGCTAAATTTGAGGTTTGCCAAGGATTCTGGGTAAGAAAACACTGGGGGATCCACGCAAGTCACACCTCCCTGGACTTTCTCGGGTGTCTAGTTTTCAGAAATATCTGGGTTTGGTAGGTTTCCCTAGATGGCTGCTGAGCACAGGACCAAAAACGCAGGTGCCCCCGCAAAAACAGGTAGTTTTGTGTTTGATAATTTTGATGTGTCCACGTAGTATTTTGGGGCATTTCCTGTTGCTGGCACTAGGCCTATCCACACAAGGGAGGTAAATAATTTTGGGGGAGATGTAGGGGAATGCTGGGTAGAAGGAAGTTTATGGCTCCCCTCAGATGCAGAACTTTTCAGCACCAAAATGTGAGTAAAAACTTTTTTTTTTCATAAAATGTTGAGGTTTGCAAAGGATTCTGGGTAACAGAACCTGGTGAGAACACCACAAGTCACCCCATTCTGAATTTTGCTAGGTGTCTAGTTTTAAAAAATTTATAGGTTTGCTAGTTTTTCCTATGTGCTGGATGAACTAGAGGCAAAACTCCACAGCTAAGAACTTTGCAAAAAACAAGTCTGTTTTCTTTGGGAAAATGTGATGTGTCCATGTTGTGTTTTGGGGCATTTCCTGTTGCGGGCACTAGGCCTATCCACACAAGTGAGGTAACAATTTTATCGGGAGACTTGGGGGAATGCTGGGTGGAAGGAAATTTGTGGCTTCTCCCAGATTCCAGAACTTTCTATCACCGAAATGTGATGAAAAAATGTTTTTTTCTGCCAAATTTTGAGGTTTGCAAAGGATTCTGGGTAACAGAACCTGGTGAGAGCTTCACTGGTCACCCCACCCTGGATTCCCCTAGGTGTCTACTTTTATAAAAATGGACAGGTTTGGTAGGCTTCCCTAGGTTCTGGCTGAGCTAGAGGCCAAAATCCACAGCTAGGCACTTTACAAAAAACACGTCAGATTTCAATTTAAAAATGTGATGTGTCCATGTTGCGTTTCTGTCGCGGGCATTAGGCCTACCCACGCAAGTGAGGAACCATTTTTATCGGGAGACTTGGGGAAACACAGAATAGCAGAACAAGTGTTATTGCCCATTGTCTTTCTCTACATTTTTTCCTTCCAAATGTAAGACAGTATGTAAAAAAGACGTCTATTTGAGAAATTCCCTGTAATTCACATGCTTATATGGGGACCCCGGAATTCAGAGATGTGCAAATAACCACTGCTTCTCAACACCTTATCTTGTGCCCACTTTGGAAATGCAAAGTTTTCCTTGATACCTATTTTTCGCTCTTTATATTTCACCAAATTAATTGCTGTATACCCGGTATACAATGAAAACCCATTGCAAAGTGCATGTCATTTATTGGCTCATTGTACCTAGGGTTCTTGATGAACCTACAAGCCCTATATATCCCCGCAACCAGAAAAGTCCAGCAGATATAACAGTATATTGCTTTCAAACATCCGCCATAACTGGAAATAGTTATAGAAGAAAACGTTGACAGAAATGGCTCTTTTTTTCACCTCAATTTCAATATTTATTTATTTTAGCTGTTTCTTTCTGTAGAAAGACTTTGAAGGAACTACACAAATGACACCTTGCTGAATTCAGTATACTTTTCAGAAATGCCAGCCAGGATCCAGCATTGGTTTAACACCCATTTCTGTCACTAAGTGGAAGGAGGCTGAAAGCACGAAAAATTGTAAAAATGGGGTATGTCCAAGTAAAATGCCAAAATTGTGTTAAAAAGTTAGGTTTTCTGATTAAAGTCTGCCTGTTCCTGAAAGCTGGAAAGATGGTGGTTTTAGCACTGTAAACCCTTTGTTGATGCCATTTTCAGGGAAAAGAACACATGCTTTCTTCTGCAGACCTTTTTTCCCATTTTTTTTAAATAAACAACGATGTTGCTGTATTTTGGCAAATTTCTTGGTCTCCTCCAGGGGAACTCACAAACTTTGGGTACCTCTAGAATCCCTAGGATGTTGGAAATAAATGATGCAAATTTCACTTGGGTAGCTTATGTGGACAAAAGGTTACGAGGGCATAAGCGCGAACTGCCCAAAATAGCCAAAAAAAGGCATGCCACCTGAGGGGGAAAAGGCCTGGCAGCGAAGGGTTTAAATGATTCGTCCTCAAATTGTCTAACTCTATTTAACGTATGCTGCAGGATCCAGAGAGAGAAACATCAGGTAGTTATATCCAGCCAAGAATCATGCCGACACGCATTTCGGTGTCATGTGACCAGCCGGTCACACACCTTCTTCAGGACACGTAAATATCCACTATCGCTAGTCAAAGACGCACACGGGGAAGTCTGTTCCTATCTTTGGCAAATCTATAACTCAATAAATCATAAAAAGCCAGGATAACTAATTTCTCGATCGAAGTACTGTCTTTGTGACTGTGGCCCTCATTATGACCCTGGCAGTCTACTGGCCGCTAGGGCCACGGGGGCGGTTTCCCTACTAACAGGCTGGCGGTGAAGACCGCCACATTATGAGTGTGGTCGGTTGGCCTCTGCCAACCCACCACATATCCACTCATACCGCAAGGGCTGTCGGACCCGCTGGGCCGGAGATGAGCATCTCCGATTTGGCGGTCCACAGAAGACCACCAGCAGTATTAAGAGCTGCCTTTCCACCAGGGTTTCCGCAGCGGTAGCACCCCCACGAAAACCCTGGTAGAAAGGCTACAGGTGACAGGGAATCTCTTCCCTGTCACCAGCAGACGACTCCCCCATCCCCCGCAAGCACAATCCCCCCCAAACCCTCTCCCTCCTCCAGGTAGATAGCTCTCCTACCTCCACCCCCCTTCCAGGTAGAGCATCCCCCTCCCCCGCATACATGTACACGCACACAGACACCCACATGCACTCCGCATACACTCATTCACCAACACTGACATACATTAATTCACTCACTTGCATCCATACACGTATTCACCACAACACTCATACATGCATTCACAACACTCATACACACATTCACCACAACGCTCATACACACATTCACCAACAACAACCACAACACTCATACTGGCATATGCACAGGCATACATACTTATATTCATACACACACTCACTTCTACATTTATACAAACATACAACCATGCATACACACATTCATGCACACAAGCAGACAACACCCACTCAAACACGCACAAACACCGCCCCCTACCCTCCCACCCCCCTCACCTGTCAGACGATCAACTTACTTGGTCCAGGGAAGAGGTCGTCCAGCCGGGAACGGGTGCTTCCACCTCCGGCGGTGCCCCGCCACCAGGACACCACCATGCCATATTATTGCACATAATACGGCAGGTGGAGTTCTTCTGGGGCAGTGCGGCTGGTGGTGGAACTGCCCCAGCGCCTCTGCCCACCAGCACGACTGCTGCTGGATTTCCTGCCAAAATGTGGCAGAAATCTAGAAGTACCCATAATATGGTGGGCGGAAGACCGCAAGCACTGGCGGTCTTCTGACGCCCGTGGCTTTGGCGGTCTTTGAAAGGGCCGTTAAAGTCATGATGAGGGCCTCTATCTTCAAACCATGTTAGTTAGTAGAGTGGACCCATTCTTGTCTGTGCTACATATAACTAATTTCAACCACAAGCGCCCCAGTCGTGTACACAATAGCAGCCAGTGAAGTTTCAGTGGCGATAGTTATAGTCCATCAGCAGCCACGAGCCTCTACAGTAAATTGTGGTCCTAATTTTTCGTACTGGCTTGATCGCCACTCATTTACTTCAAAATGTTCACCAAAAAATCAAACAGACAGTGATAAGTGATGACAAAATTACGAAAGCATACTCATAAGTGCTCTTCCAATGAAAGTGACCCTGGTATTTCATGCTTCAAAAGCTTATGTTAAGTAGAAAGGAATGAAATCCGGGGAAAGGAAATGGTAAAGAGAAGGGGAAAGGAAAGTCTGGGAGGGAAAAGGGAAAGGGATGGAAGAACGAAAGAAGGAAAAGCTCACCTACTGCTCCCTTGCAGTAAAGATCTCTGGCAAACCACAATTCCTTCCACAAATCGCAGCTTCTGATTAAAGCAAGATAAAGATCTAGAAACAGAAACAAAACGATCTCACTGCTTGATTCCACAGCCATTGCCTTCCTCAAAGACTGGCATGTCGCTAAATTAACATGAAACAATACTTCAGATCGCAATAGGTCAAATGGACAAGATATCTCTAATATAAATGAGTTAATATAGCATCTAAGTGACAGAGTAGCAATGACCTGCAAACCAGGAACCATTGGAAATGCTCCATAGAGTGTACTCAGAAGAATACTCAAATAAATACATACTGTAGGAAAGTGCCCTCTTTCTTGGCATGGTTACCCCCATTTTCTGTGTGTTTGGTTGTGTTCACTGGGGTCCTGCTGACCAGAACCCCAGTGATTATGTTCTCTCCATTCTCTTTTTCCCCACAATTGGCATACTGGTACACCCATTTAAGTCCATAGTATATGGTACCTAGGTACCCAGGGCATTGGGGTGCCAGGGGATCACTAAGGGCTGCAGCAGTTATTCTGCCACCCATAGGGAGCCCATGCAAAGGGTTCTGAAGGCCTGCCATTGCATTCCGCGTGAAACGGGTTCATGCACCGGTTTTCCCTACAGGTCACTGCACCAGGTCATTGTAAGTCACCCCTATGCTAGGCCCTCTCAACCCAGAGGGCAGGGTGCAGGTACCTGTATGTGAGGGCACCCCCGCACTAGCAGAGGTACCACCACAAACTCCAGATCCATTCTCCTTGACTTTGTGAGTGCTGGGATGCCATTTTACATGTGTACTGGACATAGGTCACTACCTATGTCCAGCTACATAATGGTAACTCCTAATCTGGGCATGGTTGGTGTCAAACATGTCGGAATCATACCCCAATACTTTTTCAAGTATTGGAAGTATGATTGCATGCACTCTGGGGGCTCCTTAGAGGACCCCCAGCATTGCTACCACCAGTCTTACAGGGTTTTCCGGGGAGCCCTAGCTGCTGCCACCCCTCAGACAGGTTTCTGCCCTCCTGCTGCTTGATCTGATCAAGCCCCGGAAGGCAGAACAAAGGATTTCCCTTTGAAGCGGGAGGTAACACACTCCCCCTTTGGAAATAGGTGTGACTGGCTTGGAGGGGTAGCCTCCCCAAGCCACTGGTATGCTTTAAAGGGCACATTTGGTGCCTTCCATGCATAAACCAGTCCACTCCAGTTCGGGGAGCCCCAGTACCTTCTCTGGAACGAAACTGTCCATCACCACCCCAGGGGTGGTGCTCAAAGCTCCTCCAGAGGGTCCCTGGGTTCTGCCATCTTGTTTCCAAGGTTGGTAGGTGTAGGAAAGTACCATCTTGCCTGGCATGTTACCCCATTTTTACTGTATGTATGTTTGTTTTTGCCTGTGTCACTGGGATCCTGCTAGCCATGACCCAAGTGCTCATCAAGTATGCCCTGTATGTGTTCCCTGTGTGGTGCCTAACTGTATCACTGAGGCTCTGCTAACCAGAACTTCAGTGTTTATGCTCTCTCTGCTTTTAAAATTGTCACTGCAGGATAGTGACTAATTTTACCAATTCTCATTGGCACACTGGAACACTCATATAATTCCCTAGTATATGGTACCTAGGTGCACAGGGTATTGGGGTTCCATGAGATCCCTATGGGCTGCAGCATTTATTTTGCCACCGATAGGGAGCTCAGACAATTCTTACACAGGCCTGCCACTGCAGCATGCGTGAAATAACGTCCACGTTATTTCACAGCCATTTTCACTACACTTAAGTAACTTATAAGTCACCTATATGTCCAACCCTTACCTGCTGAAGGTTAGGTGAAAAGTTACTAAGTGTGAGGGCACCCTGGCACTAGCCAAGATGCCCCCACATCGTTCAGGGCAAATTCCCCAGACTTTGTGATTGCGGGGACACCATTACACGCGTGCACTACTTATAGGTCAATACCTATATGTAGCGTCACAATGGTAACTCTGAACATGGCCATGTAACATGCCTAGGATCATGGAATTGTCACCCCAATACCATACTGGTATTTGGGGGACAATTCCATGCATCCCCGGGTTACCAACATAGAGCCCGGCCACTGCCAAACTAACTTTCTGGGGTTTTCTCTGCAGCTACCGCTGCTGCCAACCCTCAGACCGGTTTCTGCCCCCCTGGGGCCTGGGCAGCCCAGTCCCAGGAAGGCAGAACAAAGGATTTCCTCTGAGAGAGGGTGTTACACCCTCTCCCTTTGGAAATAGGGGTGAAGGGCCTTGGAGGAGTAGCCTCTCCTGGCCTCTGGAAATGCTTTGAAGGGCACATATGGTGCCCTCCTTGCATAAGCCAGTCTACACCGGTTCAGGGATCCCCCTAGCCCTGCTCTGGCGCGAAACTGGACAAAGGAAAGGGAAGTGACCACTCCCCTGACACGCACCTCCCAGGGGAGGTGCCCAGAGCTCCTCCAGTGTGTCCAAGACCTCTGCCATCTTGGATGCAGAGGTGTGAGGGCACAGTGGACAGCTCTGTGTGGCTAGTGCCAGCAGGTGACATCAGAGACCCCTCCTGATAGGTGCTTACCTTTCTCTGTAGCCAATCCTCCTCTGAGGGCTATTTAGGGACTCTCATGTAGGTATTTCACCAGATAACGAATGCAAGAGCTCACCAGAGTTCCTCTGCACTTCCCTCTTTGACTTCTGCCAAGGATCGACCGTTGACTGCTCCAGGACGCCTGCAACACAGCAACAAAGTAGCATGAAGACTACCAGCAACAGTGTAGTGCCTCATCCTGCCGGCTTTCTCGACTGTTTCCTGGCGGTGCATGCTCTGAGGGCTGTCTGCCTTCACCCTGCACTGGAAGCCAAGAAGAAATCTCCCGTGGGTCGACAGAATCTTCCCCCTGCCAACGCAGGCACCAAACTTCTGCATCACCGGTCCTCTGGGTCCCCTCTCATCCTGACGAGCGTGGTCCCTGGAACACAGGAGCTGGGTCCTAGTATCTTCGACAGTCCAGTGGCCCTTCTGTCTAAATTTGCACGAGGTAAGTCCTTGCCTCCCCACGCCAGACAGTAATCCTGTGTACTGCGTGAACTGCAGCTGCTCGGGCTTCTGTGCACTTTTTCAAGACTTCCTTTGTGCACAGCCTAGCCAAGGTCCCCAGCACTCCGTCCTGCATTGCACAACTCGCTGAGTTGGATTCTGACATCGTGCGACCCTCTTTCGTTGTTCTAAGTCAACCGTCGTCCTCAGATTTATAAGTGCCTGTTCAGGTGCTTCTGCGGGTGCTGCCTGCTTCTGCGTGGGCTCTCTGTGTTGCTGAGTGCCCCGTCTGTCTCCTCCTCCAAGGGGCGACCTCCTGGTCCTTCCTGGGCCTTGGCAGCACCCAAAATCCTCAACTGCAACTCTTGCAGCTAGCAAGGCTTTTTTGCGGTCTTTTTGTGTGGAAACTACTCTGCATCCTCCAGCACGCTGTGGGACATCTTCTGACCAAAGGAGAAGTTCCTGGCACCTTCCGTTGTTGCAGAATCTTCGGCTTCTTCCACCTGGAGGTATCCCTTTTGCACCTTCATCCGGAGTTTAGTGGGCTCGTGCCCCCCCGAACACTTGCGTGACTCTTGGACTTGGTCCCCTTCCTTTACAGGTCCTCAGGTCCAGGAATCCATCTTCAGTGTTTTGCAGTCAGTTGTCCTTGCAGAATCCCCTATCTCGACTTTACTGTCTTTCTGTGGTAGTAGGGTAACTTTACTCCTACTTTTCAGGGTCTTGGGGTGGGGTATCTTGGAAACCCTTAGTGTTTTCTTACTCTCTCAGCGACCCTCTACACACTACACTAGGGTCCATTTGTAGTTTGCATTCCACTTTTGGAGTATGTGGTTTGTGTTGCCCCTAGGCCTATTTCTCCCTATTGCATACAATTGTGTTCTACAGTGTTTGCACTACTTTTCTAACGGTTTACTTACCTGATTTGGTTTGTGTGTGTATATTTTGTGTATATTGCTTACCACCTAAGGGAGTATATTCTCTCAGATACTTTTGGCATATTGTCACAAAAATAAAGTACCTTTATTTTTATTAACTCTGAGTATTGTGTTTTCTTATGATATAGTGCTAAGTGATATAAGTGATATAGTAGGAGCTTTGCATGTCTCCTAGTTCAGCCTAAGCAGCTCTGCTATAGCTACCTCAATCAGCCTAAGCTGCTAGAACACCTCTAATCTACTAATAAGGGATACCTGGACCTTGCACAAGGTGTAAGTACCACAAGGTACCCACTATAAGCCAGGCCAGCCTCCTACAGTAGGGAACTCTGGGAGCATCTGTGTGGCCAGTCCAGACAGGTGATGTCAGAGCCCCCTGCTGATAGGTGGTTACCTGGCTAGGTGACCAATCCCCCGTTCAGGGCTATTTAGGGTCTCTCTCTTGGGTGGGTCCTCAGGTTCGGCTTGCAAGACTCCAGCAGCCTCCAGAATCCTCTGCAACCTCCATTTCAACTTTGGCTACTGGAACCACGACTGGACCCTCCAGGAACCGACAATGCTGCAATCAATGAAGAAGACTCTTCTGCAACTTTGTTTCCATGGCTCCTGCCAGCTTTGCAACATTTCCCCCACCATGCATCCTCAGAAGACAGCAACTCTTCAGTCTGCAAAAGAAGAAGAAGGAATTTCCCTTGGAGTGAAGGAGTCACTCCCCTGCATCTGCAGGCACCTGCTGCTACGACGACTGGCTGTATGGATCTCCCCTCATCTTGAGCTGCGTGAATCCTGCTTAATGGGTGGTGGTCCAAAGTAGTCCTCGTGGTCCTCTCTGCCAGCTGTCCAACTTTGGTGGAGGTAAGCCTTTGCCTTCCTACACAGGACAGTACCCTCATGCACTGTGTATCTTGCAGGTGTCCAGGCTCGTTTGCATCTCCTCCAAGGGATCTTCAGGCGATGTGTAGCTCCAGTGCCCAACACTCTTTCCTGTAATGTTAAGCCCTCTGCGTGTGGTTCTCCTGCGGTTTGGGACCCCTTTCTGTAGTGCTGTGTGAGCTCCTTCTGCGACTTCTGTGTCCCCATCCTGTGGCACTCCTGTGGGTGCTGCCCCTGCTCCTGTGGACTCTGAGGGTCCACTCTGACTCCTCTTCCTGGTTTGAGTCATCCTAGGTCTTGCTGGTCCCCAGCAGCACCACTTTTCCACTAACCACATATTTGCCTTTGCCAATGCTTGTTGGTGAATTCCCTGCACGACACCTGTCTGCAATCTTCCCTTAAGCGTGGGACATCTTCTGAATCCATTAGGAACTCTTCTCCGGCTCCAGGGCTGCAGTGCTGACCTGTTCTTCCTCACAGTCTACCAACTTCTGCAACTACAGCTGGGTGGGTAATAGCTCCTACTCCCCCTGGACTCCACTGTAACTCTTGGACTTGGTCCTTCTGTCCGCAGGTCTTCCTTCTTCAGGAATTATAGGGAAGTACCCTCTTTCTGCATGATGTCAGTGTGCTTGACTGTGTTCACTGGGATCCTGCTAACCAGGACCCCAGTGATCATGCTCTCTCTCCTCTAAATATTGTTGCTGCATAGAGGTAACCCAGTATTTCACCCAAATTTGGCATACTGGTGCCCCCTTATAAGTCCCTAGTATATGGTACCTGGGTACCCAGGGCATTGGGGTTCCAGAGGATCCCTATGGGCTGCAGCACCTCTTTTGCCACCCATAGGGAGCCCATGCAAAGGCTTCTGCAGGAATGCTATTGCAGCCTGCGTGAGAGGGTGCATGCGTGCTTTCACTGCCATTTACATTGCACCAGGTCACTTATAAGTCACCCTTATTGCAGGCCCTCCAGCCATGAGGGCAGGGTGCAGAGTACCTGTGTGTGAGGGCACCTCTGCACTAGCAGAGGTGCCCCAACGACCTCCAGGACCATTTTCCCGGACTTCGAGAGCGCAGGGACGCCATTTTACGCGTGTACTGGACATAGGTCACTACCTATGTCCAGCTACATAATGGTAACTCTGAACATAGACATGTTTGGTATCAAACATGTTGGAATCATACCCCAAGGCTTTTGCAAGCATTGGTTGTATGGTTACATGCACTCTGGAGGCTCCTTAGATGACCCCCTGCCATTCCAGACTTCTGAGGTTTTCCAGGCAGCCCCAGCTGCTGCCACCTCTCAGACAGATGTCTGCCCTCCTGTTGCTTGAGCAGCTCAAGCCCAGGAATGCAGAACAAAGGATTTTCTTTTGGAGAGGGGTGTTACACCCTCTCCCTTTGGAAATAGGTGTTACAGGCTTGGAAGGGATAGCATCCCCAAGCCACTGGAAATGCTTTGAAGGGCACATTTGGTGCCCTCCTTGCATAATCCAGTCTACACCAGTTCAAGGACCCCCAGTCCCTGCTCTCTTGCAAAACTGGACAAAAGAAAGGGGAGTGACCACTCCCCTGCCCATCGCCACCCTAGGGGTAGTGCTCAAAGCTCCTCCAGAGGGTCCCTGGGTTTTGCCATCTTGGATTCCAAGTTGGTAGGGAACTCTAGGAGCATCTTAGTGGCCAGTGCCAGCATGTGACATCAGAGCCCTCCCCTGATAGTTGCTTTCCTGTGGAGCTGACCAAACCCCCCTTCAGGGCTATTTCTGGTTCTTCAGATTCGTATTGCAAGACTCCAGCAAGAATCCTCTGCATTCTTTACTTCAACTTTCACCAAAGAAACTACATCTGGACCCTCCAGGAACTCTACAAACTGCAACAAAGAAGCAAAGATGACTTCTGCAACATTGTATCTTCAGCTCCTGCCAGCAATTGCAACTGTTTCCCAGTTGTGCATCCTCAGAGGACAGCCTGTCTTCAGCCTGCCCCAGAAGAATGAAGGAATCTCCCTTGGAGTGAAAGAGTCACTCCCCTGCTTCAGCAGGCACCTATCTGAATTGACCAACGGTTCGGTGGGTCCCCTTTCCTGACTAGTTGCATGGATCCTGCATCACGAGTCATGGACTGAAGTGGTCCTGATGGTCCTGACGTCCTACTGTCCAACTTCGGTGGAGATAGGAGCTTGCCAAGACAGTACCCCCATGCACTGCGTGCTTTGCAGTTGCCAAGGCTTGTTGGCATCCCTCCACAACGTTCTTCATGCACCATGCAGCTCCGGCCCCCAGCACTCCTTTCTGCAATGCACGCTTCCTAAGTGGTTCCTTTACCTTTATTTTTGTAACACTGAGTATTTTCTTTCATGTGTGTAAGTACTTTGGGCCTGATTCAGACCTTGGCGGGCGGCCGAGGCCGCCCGCCAAGGTCCCGCCGACAAATGACCGCACCGCGGTCAAAAGACCGCGGCGGCCATTCATACATTTCCGCTGGGCCGGCGGGCGCTCTCCAAAAGAGCGCCCGCCAGCCCAGCGGAAATGCCCCTGCAACGAGGATGCCGGCTCCGAATGGAGCCGGCGGAGTTGCAGGGGTGCGACGGGTGCAGTGGCACCCGTCACGTATTTCAGTGTCTGCATAGCAGACACTGAAATACTTTGTGGGGCCCTCTTACGGGGGCCCCCGCGGCACCCCCTACCGCCATCCTGTTCCTGGCAGGAGACCCGCCAGGAACAGGATGGCGGTAGGGGGTGTCAGAATCCCCATGGCGGCGGAGCGTGCTCCGCCGCCATGGAGGATTCTGCAGGGCAGCAGGAAACCGGCGGTCTCCCGCCGGTTTCCCGCATCTGACCGCGGCCGAACCGCAGCGGTCAGAATGCCCTGCGGGGCACCGCCGGTCTGTCGGCGGTGCTCCCGCCGACCCTGGCCCCGACGGTCAGAGACCGCCGGGGTCAGAATGACCCCCTTTGTGACTACAGTGGTATTGCATGAGCTTTGCATATCTCCTAGATAAGCCATGCCTGCTCAGCTACAGCTACCCCTAGAGAGCCTGGCTTCTAGATACTGCCTACATTTCACTAATAAGGGATAACTGGACCTGTTATTAGGTGTAAGTACCATAGGTACCCACTACAAACCAGGCCAGACTCCTACAGGAATCCACTGCTGGTTTCTTGCAGTCTTGTCTGGGTATCTTCTTTTTCTACTTTTCCTCCTTTTGGGTGGTTTGGAGAATATCCAGTAATTTACTCCTGCTTTCCTGGTCACTGGTGGGTACTGTGTTACTTACCTCTGTGGTTTTCTAGTAATCCCAGCTCCCCTCTACACATTCTACTTACCTAGGTGGGAGTCTTGTGTTCACATCCAGTTTTTTTTAATATATGGTTTGGGCTCCCCCTAGGGTCACTATTGGGTATTGCTATTTGCACTGTTTCTAATCTTTTCAATGTCTATTTCTGATTGCTAGTGTATATATTTAGTGTATTACTTACCTCCTATTGGAGGGCTGCCCTTCTAGTATTTTGTGGTATTGTGTTCCAAAAATAAAGTATCTTCATTTTTGTGCAACTGAGCGTTTTCTTTAATGTGTGTAAGTGCTGTGTGACTGCAGTGGTATTGCCTGAGCTTTGCATGTCTCCTAGATAAGCCTTGGCTGCTCATCCACAGCTACCTCTAGAGATCCTGGCTTCTAGACACTGCCTACACTTCACTAAGCGGGGATACCTGGACCTGATATAAGGTGTAAGTACCTTAGGTACCCACCACACACCAGGCCAACTTCCTACACACACAAATTGATTATTTGCAATTTTCCATTTACCAAAACACATTGCAGCAAAAAATATAAAAAAATTGGGTTACTGGTTGAAGGGGGTGAAACCCTACTCAAGCAGCAACCACAACACTTGCCATGGTGAGACACAAGCGAACCCCAAATTAACCTCTGCTCAACCCTCTGCTGGCTTGGCACAGAGAAGTCAGGATTAACTTAGAGGCAATGTGTAAAGTATCTATGCAGCACTTAAAATAGTAATAAAGTAAAAACACAACACAAACAAAATTCCACACCAATGTTGCAAAATAGAGTAAAATTGTATAAATAAATCAAGACCAAAATGGCAAAAATCCTATCAGTCGAACTGGATATATGCTATGATAAAGATTTAAGTAAAAATCGCACCACAAAGCTATGTGTTGTGTGAGACTTGGAGAAAGTCAAACGTTCAGGCCGACCGCCATGAAGTGCTCACATGAATAGAGGGGCAAGGTTAGACATGCTGAAATGTTACCTTTTCAGTCCTTCACAAAGAGTCTTGTTCTTGGTGGAGGAGGCTGCCAGGAGCAGAGAACCGTAGCAGACAGTCATTGTTGTAACCTGACGAGCAGGCCAGGCGTCCCAGATGGTCATCGCTGTAGCACATAGATCCTGTTGTTGTCAAGAACGGTCATGCCAGAGCTTTGCAGTGGCTCTCCCTCCAAGTAGTCAATGCTGTAGCATGAAAGTTCAGGCTGAAGGAACTTCCTGTTTGTGGGCAGTGCGAGCGACAAGGTTTTGGTGCCAACAGGCCTGTTCGCAGTCACAAAGAGCCAAATACTTCAAATCAGTTCTACTGAGGCCACACCCAAGGGTTCCTGACCTGGGCTGCACCACTTGGGGGTCAGCGGCTTGCCCAAGCTGAATCTTGGTGCTGGTTTAGGTGGCTGGAAGCCTGTTATGTCCTTGTGGCTCTGAACAGGATGCTAGCAGACAAGCCCTTGGAGTCACCCTGGTAGTAGTGTGTTCAGGTGCCACAAGTCCAAATCCCTCTGACTCAGGCAGGAGGGCAGCAGGATAGCAATCAAGCAAGGCAGCAGTACAACAAGGTAGTGGTCCAGAAGAGTGGCATTCCTTTCAGCAGCATAGCAGTCCTTCTTCTTCCTGGGAGAGTGTCCATAGGTTCAGACATGTACTGGAGAGTTGGTGTCTGAGACCAATATTTATACCAGATGCCCTCTTTGAAGTGGGAGAAACCTTTAGAGGATTTCCTTTAAAATGCACAGGATTCCTGTCTCCCATGCCCTGGCGCCAGACTAACTACAGGGGGTATGCAACCCTTTGTGTGGGGGCAAGACACAGGCTAGTCAAGTGCAAGTAGGGATGTGCCCTGCTCCACCCTCCTATTATGCCTGTGATGGCCCATCCAGGCAACTTAAGCCTGCTATAGTGTGTGGTTGTCTAGAGCCTACCATAATGGTAATATATATGTTAAAAAGGAAGGTTTGGGCCTGGCAAAAGGTTTATTTTGCCAGGTTGAAATTGGAGTTTAAATTGGAGTTTATTTTGCCAGGTCAAAATTGGAATAGCAGGCATGAGTCATGTTTACATGGATGGCACAATGAGTGCTGCAGGCCCACTAATAGCATTTAGTTTACAGGCTCTACATAGATGTAGTTCATTTTACTGGTGACTTACAGTAAATTAAATATGCCAATGCCAATTGGGTGTAAGTCATTTCCTCTGCGTTTAGAAAATAGAGAACACAAGCACTTTAGCACTGGTTAGAGTCCTAAAAGCCAACAAAATTGTTCAGAAAACAGGAGGGTGAAGGCAAAAAGTTTGGGGATGGTCCGTCAGAAAGGGCCAAGTCCAACAATTACTAAAGCCAGTTTGTCCCAAGACCCAAATAAAGTCAATGTCAAATACAGATTCTCTCTCTTCAAGACCACACAAGAATTTGCCACTTCAACTGCCACATAACACCTATTCTCCCACACTACACTTTCATGTCAGATCTAAACTAAAGATTATCCTCAATACCCACTCCCTAAACATAAATTTCCAAAGAAATTCCTTCCTTCTGTGGTAAAAACCATGAATGAAACCTGGAATAATGGTGCCACATACTTGACTGAGTAGATCAAATTGATGGTGTAAAACCTGGGGGCAAGCTGGAACACGGTGGAGCATCGTGTTCTGTGGCACTGTAGTCTAGTAACACTATTCACACCCCTTGAATGGGGCCGCATGGACGCACAGATGGCAGAGTCGAGATCATGATCTTCTTACTATAGCAAAGCTTCAATGTGCACAAACAGCATTATACTATGTCCACAACTTCATTTTCTGCTAGCAATGTGACTGATGGAAGAATGATGGTCCTCATCATCTAGTAAACCAGTAAGTCTCAGAGAAGGAGAGCCTAGGGAGCAAAGACTTGGAGACAACCATACCAAACGACTCAGTACCAACTTTAGGGCAATGCAACCGTTGCCATTGCCCCGGGCAACAAGCTGAAAGGGCACTGCATTTGAAAATATCTTACATGGTTGAAGGTGCCTGCTGCAGAGCTTGTTGTAAGGCAATAACAAAAATATTAAGATTACGCTGGTGATTAATGTACTCGCTTGAGTGAATTGAGTTTCCTCTAGCCACAGTTTGTACTCATTACAAAGTAGCATAGAGGGGTAATATTCCTGCTGTACAGAACAGCATAATATGCACATCTCAGATATGTGTTTTAAGTAGATGTCCCAGTGGGTTACTGCTTTTTCCACAGCAATCCTTTTGTTACTTCTAGGTCCTAATTTACAGTCCTTCCATTATAGCATAGTGAGCTGTGAACTGGTACCAAATAGCTTCTTGCAAGGCCTAAGTTTAGAACCTTATTTTTATTTTTTTCAATCCCTTGTTATTCTAAGATTGAGAAAAAGGGCTCCTTTGGATCCCAGAACATTCTGGTTCTTATTAGTGCAGACAACTGCAACCACAGCATTACATTTTAAAGCCTGTTTTTTTTTATTTTTCCAGACCAAGCACTCTCAACATGTAGGGCCTCATTACGACCCTGGCGATGGTAAGACCGCCAGGATTGCGGTGGCGGTCTGCCTGCTGCAAAGTGGTGGTCCGACCGTTTTGGCATTGGTCTGACTGCCACATTATGACCGTGTCAGTTGCGCCATGGTCGGACCTCCAGCACCGCCAGTTCTTCTCCACAGGAGGGACTGGCGGTGCTGGCAGTCCTAATCTGCCAGGGCTGTGCTGCAAGCAGTGCCGCCCTGGGGATTACGACCCCCCTCTCTGCCAGCTGTTATATTGTGGTAGCACCGCCATGTAAAGGCTGGCAGAGACTGGGTGCAGGGGGCCTCAGGGGGCCCCCACACTTCCTATGCACTTGGCATGGGCAGTGCAGGGGCACCCATGGCTAGCCCCGTTGTGCGGGTGCACCCTACGCACTGCAGCATTGCTTCCGGCTCAATTATGAGTCGGCATCATTGTTGTAGGCTGTTTCCTGCTGGGCCAGCTAATGGGGTCCACTGGAAGGCAGCCTCACTGGCGGCAACCTGACAGCATGAGTTTGGCAGATGGCTTTTTCCATCTGCCAAACTCATAATGACCCCCATAATGCCTACGGGTATGGATGATATGTAACCCCTGCTTCTTTCAACGATTAATGTCTTATGTAACTTTTCCTATACATTGACTTACACACTTGTGTGAATCATTGTCTCTGTATAATATGTGTGTGTTGTAAAGAGCTCGTAAACACTATTTTGGGATGAATAGTTCTATAAGATGAGGGGTACTGTTGGAGGATGGTAGTTAGGGATGCGTAGAGAAAGAGGTCATTGACTGGGTCCCCACAAAGATTGTTGTAACATCAGTTACCACCAGCACTAAACCCTGCCCCAGAAGAAGAAGGTCAGGGAGCCATGTGTCAAAGAATACAGTGGAGGGAACCAAGGGCCAGATGTAGGAAAAATCAAAATTGCGACTTGCAATTTGCGAGTCCCTGCGACTCGCAAATTGCAAGTCGCAATTTGGTATGCAGAAAGGTATCTCAGACAACTTCTGCAACTCGCAATGAGGTCGCAAAGACCCACCTCATTAATATTAATGAGATGGGTCGCAGTTTGCAACCCATTGCGAGTATGGGCACTCACGGGGATGGTGGCCTGCTTTCGCGTTTGCAAAATGGAATTGAATTACATTGCGAGTCGCAAATAGGAAGGGAACACCCCTTCCTATTTGCGAGTCGGAAATGCATTTTGCGAGTCGGATCCGACTCGCAAAATGCATTTCTGCATAGCAAAGAGGCAAACAGAGAAAGTCAAGTCAAGAACATAAACCAGAATAACATCTGAAGGCATGTTCGCAAATATAAAACCTATAGAACAGTGGATTAATTCCCATCAGAGGAAGGAGAAAAAGGTCAAGAAAGCAGGTGCTAGTAACTAGCACTTCCTCATTACACCAGGCCAGAGTTCACAAACAAGTATACAAGACAAGTAACAGTTCAGCCCCACTCCCCAAAAAAAACTACAATATGACTACTCTAAACATGCACCCATTGAGATTGGTTTGAAGGACACCAATTATGTTGCTCACACTAAGGATTGACACAACAAATAAATAAGTAAGGGTTGGTGGAGGAACTAAAACTCAACTGTGAACTAAGTTTGAGAGATAGCCCCTCACATATCACATTCAGAGGTATTAGAATGCAGAGTTTCTAGGCAAATCACAGCTCCAGTTGACAAGGCTCTCATGAATATCCTCCAGTGAGAAAACCCAGAGTTTCCGCCTATAGTCAGCAAATAAAAATAGAGGTGGTCATTACAACCCTGGCGGATGGTGTTAAAGCGGCAGTAAGACCGCCAACCGGCCGGCGGTAAAAAAATGGGAATTATGACCGTGGCGGAAACAGCCAACAAAGACAGCCACTTTAACTCTCTGACCGCCACGGCGGTACAGACAAACAGCGCGGCGGTCACCGCCAACAGACAGGCAGGAGACAAAGTACTGCCCACAGTATCACAACCTACCAATCCGCCACCTTTTCCGGGGAGGATTCACAGCGGATAAAAACACGGCGGAAACAGGAATTTCAAAGGGAAGACGCTCACCTCTGCACACTCCACGAGGAATGACAACACCATGGAGCCTGAACTCCATATTCTTCCAGCACTAGTCTTCCTGCTCCTATACGACAATCATCAACGCCGGCGGAGAAGACAACGGTGAGAAATGCACCTACGACATAGGGGAGGGGGAGGCAAAAGACAGGGGCACACACACGCAACACCCCTACCCCACCCCGTCCCTCACCCACTACAACACACACACCAATGCATATCCAAACATTACAGTAACAACCCCCAACCCCCAGAAGAATGCAAAGCCAAAAGGAAATGAGTGGAACCATTGTAATATATCAAAATACAGTAACCAAATAAATGCATATATAGATATACACATTAAACAAAATATACAACACGATTAGTAGTGCAGGTAATGCACCATTGATTGTCCGTGGACCACTGGGCCCAAAATGCATGGGTGAGGCCCACACTAGATACCAGATCAAAACAGAGAGAACACTGCTGGGGCATCAGATAGAAATACAACAGACACCTCAGGGGGAAGGGAAGGAGGGGCACCTCAGCCGGATGAGTGCACCACGCCAGATCCACGAGGGGGCTCCATGCGCATTGATGTATCCTGGGGAGTTCAAAGCCACAGTATCTCAAGTCTCTACAGTGGGTGGTTTGCCCACTGTACCATCCTGAGGAGTGCAAAGCCACAGTCTCTCAAGTCTCTACAGTGGGTGGTTTGCCCACTGTACCATCCTGGGGAGTGCAAAATCACAGTCTCTCAAGTCTCTACAGTGAGTGGTTTGCCCACTGTACCATCCTGGGGAGTGCAAAGCCACAGTATCTCAAGTCTCTACAGTGGGTGGGTTGCCCACTGTACCGTCCTGGGGAGTGCAAAGCCATAGTCTCTCAAGTCTCTACAGTGGGTGGTTTGCCCACTGTACCATCCTGGGGAGTGCAAAGCCACAGTCTCTCAAGTCTCTACAGTGGGTGGCTTGCCCACTGTTACATCCTGGGGAGTTCAAAGCCACAGTCTCTCAAGTGGATAACAGTCTCCACAGGTTCTGGAGGGGGACTGGTGCCCAGAGTGCTTCATCCTGTGAAGGACAGAGGTAGTAGATGCATGTCTCCACTGGTTCTGGAGGGGGACTGGAGCCTAGAGTGCATCATTTACCCCGTGACGGTCCCAGTAGCGTCACTGCCCCTGCCGCCCATGGGCTAGCGGGGCTTGAGTTGGCGGTCTTTGCCCTGTTCAGCGGAGCTTGCTATGGCTGTCTTTGCCCTGATAAGCGGTGCTTGAGTTTGCAGTTTCTGACCTGTTCAGCGGTGCTTGCCCTGTTCAGCAGTGCTTGCCATGGCGGTCTTTGCCCTGTTCAGCAGTGCTTGAGTTTGCAGTTTCTGACCTGTTCAGCGGTGCTTGCCCTGTTCAGCTGTGCTTGCCATGGCGGTCTTTTCCCTGTTCAGCAGTGCTTGCCATGGCGGTCTTTGCCCTGCTCAGCGGTGCTTGAGTTTGCAGTTTCTGACCTGTTCAGCGGTGCTTGCCCTCTTCAGCGGTGCTTGCCATGGTGGTCTTTGCCCTGTTCAGTGGTGCTTGAGTTAGCAGTTTCTGACCTGTTCAGCGGTGCTTGCCCTGTTCAGCGGTGCTTGCCATGGCGGTCTTTGCCCTGTTCAGCGGTGCTTGAGTTGGCAGTTTCTGTCCTGTTCAGCGGTGCTTGCCCTGTTCAGCGGTGCTTGCCATGGCGGTAATTGCCCTGTTCAGCGGTGCTTGAGTTTGCAGTTTCTGACCTGTTCAGCGGTGCTTGCCATGGCGGTCTTTGCCATGTTCAGCGGTGCTTGAGTTGGCAGTTTCTGACCTGTTCAGCGGTGCTTGCCCTGTTCAGCGTTGCTTGCCATGGCGGTCTTTGCCACGTTCAGCAGTGCTTGAGTTTGCAGTTTCTGACCTGTTCAGCAGTGCTTGCCCTGTTCAGCGGAGCTTGCCATGGCGCTCCTACATTGCCCAGCTGGGCTGGGGCTGGCGGTCCTTCATTGGGCAGCTGGGCTGTGGCTGGTGGTGGCCTCCTGGGCACTGACTCTGGCGGTGGCCTCCTGGCCAGTGACGATCGGGCTGCCCAGCCTCCTGGCCAGTGATGATCGGGCTGCCCTCCTGGGCACTGACTGTGGCGGTGGCCTCCTGGGCAGCGGGGATGATGGCGGTCTTCTCCGCCGTGCTGCTCCTCCCAGACTATGGTGATTTCTTCTGCCCCTTCCCCACCTTGGGAGGAGTCACAGCTGAGACGACACTCCCCCCGGGACCCTTGTGAGTGGCTTTGCTGGCTGGAGTCTTCACCCTCTCCCGCCGGGCACTGTCCAACTTCTGGTGCTTCACAGGGGGGGGACTGGCTGTGCTGTGGCTCCGTGTCACACTGGCTGCCCTGGTGCCCGGTGCACTCAACATACCTGTAACAACAGGCACCACTGGTCCCAGAGATTTTTTGGCTGAGGTGCTAGTACGGCACCTATGAATTGGAGGGGGGTGGGAAAGAGGTCAAGCTTGGTCAGGAAAAGTTTCTTAGGAACACTGGAACGGATAGCTGGAGGGGGTTTGGGAGTGGAGGAAGAGGTAGTGGTTGTAGGAGGTGTACGTTTGGTGACTTTGGGTGAAGGTGCATGCGCTGGAGGCTGTCGTGAGGTGGATGGCTGTTGGGTAGGTGTGTGCCTGCGTTTCTGTACTTTGGGAGGGGGCGTCACAGACACACTGGGAGAGGACACAGGGGATGTGTAAATGGTAGTGGGGGTGGTGAGTGCACGTGAGCGGGGTGTGGTGGTGGGTGTGCTGGTGCGGGACGTAGTGGCTGTAGTGGTAGTGCATGCAGGTGAGAGTGTAGACGAGACTGGGAGGGAGGAGGGAACGACGAGGAGGGGGACACAGTGGAGGCAGTGGATGTTGGTGAGTCTGTATGTGTGTGATGCTTGCGTGAGTGCCTGTGGGATGTGTGGTGCTTATGTTTGCCTGAGCTTCCCTTGTGTGTTGACGTGTGTGCATGCTGGTCTGATAGTGTGCTTGTGATAGGCTGGGGTACAGGGGATTACGTCTGGGTGGAGGAAGTTGGACGGAGGAGGCTAGAGACAAGAACAATGGCTGCCATCAGGGATGCGGCCAGAGCCTGGAATGATTTATGTCGGGCCGCCACACCAGAGAGAATGCCCTCAAGGAATGCATTTGTATGTGGCAAATGCCCTGCCAGGCCCTGGATGGCATTCACTATGGGTGACTGCCCAACAGAGATGGATCGCAGGAGGTCAATAGCCTCCTCACTCAGGGCAGCAGGGCTAACTGGGGCAGGGCCTGAGGTGCCTGTGGCGAAGGAGATGCCCACCCTCCTGGGTGAGCGTGCACAGGAAACTCACTGGAAGGGTGGTGCTGGTACCGTGGGTGGTAGCTGTACCTGTAGTTGGGGTGGCCACAGAGGTGTCTGCCACCACCAGGGAGCTTCCTTCAGAGGAGGTATCTCTTTCAGAACTGTCCCCTCCAGTCTCCGCTGTGGTGCTCCCCTCGCTCTCCATCCCACTGGTACCCTCACCGTCGGTGGATTCGGCCTCCTAGGCCTTGTGGGATGCAGCTCCCTCTGTCGCCAGTGCCTCTGCTCCTCCACCAGATGATGCTAATGCACAGAAGGACAGGGTGACAAAACAAAATGGAGGGGGAAGAGACAGAGGATACACTTGGTCAATGCCAGCAACAAAACTACTGTTGGCAACACAACACACATGGGAACAGCCCTACGCACTTGCCGATGCACTACCAGTCACAATGCTAGTCACCAGGCCATGGACAGTAATACCTAACGCGAGTTGCAGCATACCTGAGACCCACAGAGCCTTGCCCAGTAGTGACTACCCACTAGCTTGTTTGGGGGTGGAGTGCATCAGCGTCTGCCCAACATGGAACCTACCCTGCAATTTCCAGCCTTGCCTAGGGGCACCAACAGGCGCACATCCCCCACCCAGAGATAAGAGATAAGCACATTTTGGGACTACTGTTTCTGTCACAACATGCAATGCATTGTACATTGAGGAAATGTCGGAAACTGACCAGTTGCTCATCGTTTTGCTCCCTAGATTACAACCGCTGAGGAAGAATAGGAGATAGAGACATCCCTCTGTGTACAGGCCCCTGGTGGACTTGGCAACAATGGAGTGCAGGCACATTATCCTCAACTACAGACTTGATAGGGCCACAGTTCAAGAGCTGTGTGCCAAATTGGAGCCAGACCTGACCTCAGCTATCTGTCAGCCCACTGGGATCCCCCCTCTTGGGCAAGTCCTATCTGTGCTCCATTTCTTGGCAACTGGCTCCTTCCAAGTGACAGTGGCCTTGGCAGCAGGAATGTCACAGCCAATGTTCTCAAACGTGCTGACCAGAGTGTTGTCTGCTTTGATGAAACACATGCGCAGCTTCATCGTATTCCCCCAGGTGGATGATATGGCCACAGCGAAAGCTGACTTCTATGGGACATAACCCCAACATTGTTGGGGCTATTAATGGTACACATATTGCATTTGTCCTCCCTGGAGAAATTAACAGGTGTTTAGAAATCGAAAGAGCTTTCACTCATTGAATGTGCAGATAGTATGCCTGGTGGATCAGTACATCTCCCATGTGAATGCAAAGTATCCTGGGTCTGTGCATGATGCCTTTATCCTGAGGAATAGCAGCATCCCATATGTGATGGCTGAACTCCGGAGGCACAGGGTGTGGCTAATAGGTGAGCCCATGGTCCCCACCCAGTGTATGTTGGTATGTGGGTGTGGGGTTGGCCCTAAGGGTTAGTGTGTGGCTAACAGGTATCCCTCAATATTTACAGGTGACTCTGGTTATCCCAACCTCTCATGGCTACTGACCCCAGTGAGAAATGCCAGGATAAGGGCAGAGAAATGGTACAATGAGACACATGGGTGAACAAGAAGAATTATAGAGCGAACCTTTGGCCTCCTGAAGGCCAGGTTTCGGTGCCTCCATTTAACAGGAGGATCCCTATGCTACTCACCTAAGAAGGTGTGCCAGATCATCGTGGCATGATGCATATTGCACAACCTTGCCTTGAGATGCCAGTTACCTTTGCTGCAGGAGGATGAGGCTGGTGATGGGAGTGTGGCAGCAGTGGAGCCTGTGGACAGTGGCGAAGAGGAGGCAGAGGATAAGGATGTGGACAACAAAACATTTATAATTCAACATTACTTCCAGTGACACACAGGTAAGACACTGTGGGGGTCATTATGAACCTGGCGGTAGGCGGAGAAGCGGCGGTAAGACCGCCAACAGGCTGGCGGTCTTTTTTTTTGTATTATGACCATGGCGGTTACTGCCATGGTCATCCGCCGCTTCTCTGTTCCGCCCGCCAGGGCAGAGAAGACCGCCGGGCTGGAGACCTGGGTCTCCAGCCTGGCGGCTGTCACTATACCACCGCCAGTATTTTGACCCGGCTTACCGCTGTGGATTTCCTGCGGCAGGAACCGCCATGAAATCCATGGCGGTAAGCACTATCAGTGCCAGGGAATTCCTTCCCTGGCACTGATAGGGGTCTTCGACCACCCCCCAACCCCACCCCGACTCCCTCCCCTACACCCCCCACCACCCCTGCCACCCCCCAAAGGTGGCAGGGCCCCCCTCCCCACTCTGACCCCCAACATCACATAACTCACACACACACACGACACGCACGCAGACACCACCAACACACACACGCACACACACCGACATACATGCCTACATCCACACACTGAGTCAGACATGCACACCCATATACAAACATACACGCACAAATCCTTATAGACATACATACAGACATACACACACTCATTCCCAAAACACGCAACACCCCCGCAATCATACACGCACTCACACACCCCCTCTACATACACAGACACACTCCCCCATGCACCCACACAACACCCCCCCTCCCCTAACGGACGATTGACTTCCCTGTTCCGTCGATCCTCCGGGAGGGGACGGGAGCCATGGGGGCTGCTCCACCGACACCACACCGCCAACAGAACACCGCCGCGCCGAATCACAGGACGTGATTCGCTGGGCGGTGTTCTGTTGGCGGGGCGGTGGAGGTGGAGCAACCTCCACTTCCCCGCTACCCGCCAGTATGGCTGTGGGCGGCTCTCCGTCCGTAAAAGGACGGAGGGCAGCCAACAGTCATAATACGCTGAGCGGCAAACCGCCACTACTGGCGGTCTTCCGCATGGCGGTCCCTCAGCAGTCTTGTAAAAAGACCACCAAGGTTGTAAAGACCACCTGTAACTTTTTTGCAGTTTGGTGTTGTATATTTTAACTGGCAGGTTGATATTCCCATTACTGTGGCCACTTACTGTACCCTTTGACATGTCTATTCACAGATATCTGTGCCCTACCCTGGCTCCTGGTGTATTGACTGCAGCACAATATAGGTCATACCTATGTATACATTACTGTACAGTCTAATTGCAATGTCTACAGATTGTTAAAGGAATACATACTTAAATCATTTGACATACTACATACTTGTTTTTTTCAAAGGGTGTTTATTTAATTGCTGAGAAGTAAATAGGGAATTGCAATGGGCTTGGGTGATGGTGGAGGAGAGTCCAGGATAGAGTCCATTCTATTTGTATCACAGGTGCATTGTCAAAGGGGGCATAGGAAGTGGAACAATGACAGTTCAAGGTGGACAGGGTGACAGAGTGGGACACAAGGGTGACAATCAGGAGAGTCTTATTTCCTGGCGGGGTCTTGGCAATGTTCTCTGGCTTCTGCCTGGATCGCAGGGACCGTTTGGAGGGTGGTTCTCCTTCTGCAGGGAGAGGGGTGCTGGTGGCCTGTTGTTCCTGTGGCGAGGCCTCCTGTCCACTAGCGTCAGAGGAGGTGGAGGGCTGTTCATCGGTGTGGCTAGTGTCAGGGGAACCTTGGTGTGCCACTGCCTCCCTCGTGGTGTTGGCCATGTCTGCCAGCACCCCTGCAATGGTGACCAGGGTGGTGTGGATGTCCCTCAGGTACTCCCTGATCCCCAGGTACTGTCCCTCCTGCAGCCGCTGGGTCTCCTGCAACTTGCCCAGTATCTGGCCCATCGTCTCCTGGGAATGGTGGTATGCTCCCAGGATGTTGGTGAGTGCCTCGTGGAAAGTAGGTTCCCTGGGCCTGCCTCCCCCTGCCGCACAGCAGTCCTCCCAGCTTCCCTGTTGTCCTGTGCCTCTGTCCCCTGAACCTTGTGCCCACTGCCACTGACCCCAGGTCCCTGATCGTCCTGTGTTTGTGGGGTGGCCTGGGGTCCCTGTAGTGGTGGACACACTGCTGATTGACGTGTCCAGGGGACAGAGTAATGGTGGGTCCGCTGGCTGGGTGCTGTGGTGGTGTTTCCTGAGGGGGGAGGCTCTGTGGTGGTATGGGACTGTGCCTGGGTAACTGCCTGTACGGAGATCCCTGATGGGCCAGGTTGGTCATCCAGATCCAGGCAAGCAGAAATGCTGTCATCACTGTGGACCTCTTCGGGTGGGGGGGGACTAGTTGTTGCAGGCACCTGCTCTCCGTTGACATTGGGTGTGGGACCTGTGGGGGTGTAAATGCAGTGTTATTGTTTCTGCGTGTGATATCTTGTGCATGGGTGTATTGCCCTGTATGGTTGTGACTGCCCTGTCAGATTTGCCTTGTGTGAGTAGTCATTTTGTGGGCTAGCTGATTCTCTCTGGTGTGCATGCTGTGGTGATAGGTGTCCATGCAGGGCTGTGAGTGGTGTCCATGCATTATTGTTGCATGCAGGGGTGGGTTGTGAGGTGGGGTGTGTGGGAGGTGGTGGAGTGATGGGAGTGAGGGAGTGAGGGTGGGGTATGTGATGGCATGCAGGTAGGGGGGTGAAAGTAGGAAAGATTTGACTTACCAGAGTCCAGTACTCCTGCTAGTCCTGCCAGGCCCTCAGGATGCAGTATTGCCAAGACTTGCTCTTCCCATGCAGTTAGTTCTGGGGGAGGAGGTGGGGGTCCACCGCCAGTCCTCTGTACAGCTATCTGGTGTCTTGCAACCACGGAACGCATCTTCCCCTGTAGGTCATTTCTTGGGTGCTGTCCCACAGCGTTTACCCTGTCCACGATTCTCCGTAGCCGCCGTAGCTCCATCTTCCTTGCAATGGATGTCTGCTGCACCTGTGATCCGAATAGCTGTGACTCTACCCTGATGATTTCCTCCACCATGACCCTTAGCTCCTCCTCTGAGAACCTGTGGTGTCTTTGTGGTGTCATGGGTGCAGTGTGAGTGGTGTGTGTGAGGGTGTGTGGGGTGATGTGTTGGGCTGTGAGGTGCGTGGATGGTGTATGGTTGATGGTTTTCTGTGGCTCTGGTTCTGTGGGTGCTCCTGGTGTCTCTCTCTCTCTGTTGTCAATTGTTTTAGTCGTAAGGGGTTGTGGGTAGTGTTGGTGGGTGTTTTATAGTGTTGTGGGTGTGGTGTGTATATGAGTGTCAGGTGTGTGTAGTCTGAATTGTCCAATGTGGTGTTGTTTTGTATGTGTGTGTGTATTTTGAGCGCGGCGGTATGTACCGCCAATGGTTTACTGCGGTTGAATCTCCGCCATGGTCCTTCGTTGGTCATAATGTGATGGGCATAGTTCTGTTAGCGTAATGGTGTGGGTTTTGCTACCGCCATTTTATCACTGACCTCTGGGCTGGCGGACTTGTGTTTGTGTCTGTATAGTGACAGATTGCTATGTGTGGGGCATAATATGGGTAGCTGTATAACGCCACGCCAGTGGTATGTTGGCGGCAGTCGGCATGGTGGTAAGCGGGACTTACCACCAATGTCATAATGAGGGCCTAAGACTTCAATGTGACACATCATACAAGACACGCTAGCTTTGCTAGGGGATGTTTGGTACACATAATACCCCCATATACAGCCTGCTTAGTGCATACACACAACAGTTACCCCATCCACGCACTACCCACCTCAGCCTGTCCTCAATCCATTACCTCATGATCCCTAACTTTACAACAGCACAGTACAATATCAGTCCAACTCTCTTCCTGGCTTGAACTCTCTGCCCACCTCACCTTTCACCTCATCAACTCACCTTCCCTTTTCCTCACCAGTTGCTTCATACCATTCCCTGACTCTACCTCTTACCCTGTATACTGATAGTAATCAACACCACATCCTACAGCACACTGTACCAACACGGTTCACTGCACTGCACACCAGCTACTTGGTCACAGATTAGCACAAAGAGACCACTAATCACCACAATTAAAACACCACAAGCACCATCCCATATATTCTATAATACATTACTTTTCAAATCAGCATACCATGTCACAAATCATGTAAAACACTCTACACACCACACCATACAAATCATAATACCTTCTCTCCTCCAAATTAGATCATGACTAACCCTATAATAACTAAAACAACAAGTCACCCCTTCTTAAAAGCCACACCATCACCTAATTTGTTAAATCCTATGACTAGAAGGCTGGCCACCCATATAGCCCCCACTATTACTAAGTGCCCTTGTACTATGGGGGTCATTCCTACCCTGGCGGTCCGAGACCGCCAGGGTAGGTGACGGAGGAAGCACCGCCAACAGGCTGGCGGTGCTTCTGGGGCAATTCTGACCGAGGCGGTAAAGCCGCGGTCAGAAAAGGGAAGCTGGCGGTTTCCCGCCGGTTTCCCGCTGCCCTAGGGAATCCTCCACGGCAGCGCTGCAAGCAGCACCGCCATGGGTATTCCGACCCCCTTCCCGCGAGCCTGGTTCTGGCGGTTTTTACCGCCAGAACCAGGCTGGCGGGAACGGGTGTCGTGGGGCCCCTGGGGGCCCCTGCAGTGCCCATGCCACTGGCATGGGCACTGCAGGGGCCCCCTAACAGGGCCCCACATTGATTTTCAGTGTCTGCTTGGCAGACACTGAAAATCGCGACGGGTGCAACTGCACCCGTCGCACACCAGCAACTCCGCCGGCTCCATTCGGAGCCAGCTTCCTCGTTGCTGGTGCTTTCCCGCTGGGCGGGCGGGCGGCCTTTGCGCGGTCACCCGCCAGCCCAGCGGGAAAGTCAGAATGACCGCTGTGGTCTTTTGACCGCGGTACGGTCTTCTGGCGGGGGAACTTTGGCGGGCGGCCTCCGCCGCCCGCCGAAGTAGGAATGACCCCCTATGTCTCCTCATTCTGTGTAGGACAGGCTTCTTGATGCTGCAATGTGTGTGACCCTTTGGTGGTGAGTTTCGCTAGAGATTGTGCACCTGCACAGGTGGTGGATGTTTTAATGGCATACAATTGTTCTACAAACTGGGTGAGAGACCTCTTGCTTCCACAACCACAATTGGCCCAATTATACAACATTTGTGTCCGGCAAATGACAAATTACATGGGTTAACCAGAGATACATAGAAACTAAACTTCAGCTGTAAACTACCAGACAACCAGGGGTGACTCCTTCGCAGTGGTGAAGAATCATCGCCCCCCCTGGCTAAGCCAGCAGCAGAAAAATAAAACAATAGTTCACTATTGCTTCTTGAAGGGGGAGCAGGCTGGAACTGGGAAGGAAGAGGGAGTGCACCTAAATGTGCATGTGTGTTTGACCGCCCGTCTGAGGCCTGCCAAACACACGTGCCCATTTAGGTTTCTCCAGCCCGAGTGTGTTGAATAGCCAGGCAGGAGATACTGCACGTGTCCCAGAGTTGTGTCTGAGTGGCAGTCCAAGCCGTTCAGACCAATCCTGACACTGCTTTCATGCTAGCTCTAGCATGAAAACAATGCCAGGATTTCAGGGGAGCCCGTGCTAGTGTCCCAGTGAAAGCTGGGGCACCACATTGAGGGAAGAGGTGTGCGAGGCGGCAAGATATGGCGGCGTTCATTAAGGTAAGTTTATTTCTTTTTTATTTCTTTTTTATTTCCACCCCCCGTCTCCATAGCCCCCGCCCCTCCCTTTGAGATTTGCGGTGGACGCCGCTGCAGACAACACATTCCGAACTTAGCATTTACACAACATAGGTTGGAAGGATTCAAGTCTTTACCCCACAAAGAACAAATTCTTGTGAATAATAAGCACCCTCCAAACCACGCACCAAAGGCAGTTTGATGCAACAAACCCCCTGTGGATGTGGAGAAGCCAACCTTATAACTATGGGGGTCATTACAACATTGGCGGCAAAAGCTGCTTACCGCCGTGCAGAAGACCGCCAACACACCGCCGCGGCCGCGGAATTCCGCCACAGCTAGTATGACCCACATCTCGAAATCCGACAAAATTCAGACACCCACACAAGTCCGCCACACCAAAGGTCAGTGATAAACTGGCGAAAACAAAACCTCCACCGTCATGCCAACAGAAATACGCCCACACTATCACGACACGTGGCGGTCTTTCAACCACGGTATTCCATTGGCGGTACACACCGCCTCGCTCAAAATACACACACACATACAAAACACCGCCACATTGGACAATTCGAAAGACACACACCTGATACACATACACACACAGCACCCACACACCCAATACAATATAAAACACACACCCACATCACCCACAAACCCCTACTACCAAAAATTCAAAAAGAAGGCCAGAGAGAGACACCACCATCCACAAACTAGCAGCCACAGGCACTCAACACCATCACCCACACAACTTCCATGCACAAAACACCACACACCACTACATATCACCACACCTATTACCACACACACCACCCCACACATCACCAACACCACCCCATGGCACGGCAAAGACACCCCAGGTTCTCGGAGGAGGAGCTCAGGGTCATGGTGGAGGAAATCGTCCGGGTAGAGCCACAGCTATTCATAGCACAGGTGCAGCACACCTCCATTGCTAGGAAGATGGAGCTATGGAGGAGAATAGTCGACAGGGTCAACGCAGTGGGACAGCACCCAAGAAATCGGGACGACATCAGGAAGAGATGGAACGACCTACGGGGGAAGGTGCTTTCTGTGGTCTCAAGACACCACCTGGCGGTACAGCGGACTGCCGGCTGACCCCCACCTCCTCCCCCACAACTAACAACATGGGAGGAGCAGGTCTTGGCGATTCTGCATCCTGAGGGCCTCGCAGGACTCGGTGGAAGAATGGACTCTGGTAAGTCAAACCTTTAACTATCATATTCCCCACCCTACCTGCATGCTATCACAGCCCCCCACCCTCGCCCCCTCCCCTATCACTCCAACTCCTCACAAATGTACGAATAACACAAACCACACATCCCAACACCAAGCCCTTCATGACACAACAAAGCATGGACACCCATCACTAAAGCATGCCCACTGCACATACCCATAACACCCATCACACAAGCCCCCACACAGGAATGCTAGCACTGGGGTACACGCTCACCCACCCATTGCACACCATGACACACACAGATGCAATAATCATGCTTTTACACCCCTGCAGGACCACTACCCGACGTCACCAGACAGGAGGGTCCAGACATCTCCACGCCACCCACAAAAGAGGCCCACAGTGATGACAGCAGCTCTGTCCAACTGGATCCAGATGACCAGCCCGGACCATTGTGGGCCTCTGGACAGTCGGTTCCCCTCACACAGGCACAGACCACCACAGACCTTCCACCCTCTGGTAACACCAGCACAGCACCCACCCAGCGGGCCCATACCTTGGTCCCCAGGACACGTCAATCAGCTGTGTGTCCACCACTACAGGGAACTCAGGATAACCCACCACCCCAACAACAACAGGGACCTGGGGGCAGTGGCCGTGGGCACACGGTCCAGGGGACGGAGGCACAGGAACACAGGGGAACTGGGAGGGCTACCGTGCGACAGGGGGCGTACAGGCCAAGGGAACCCACTCTCCACGAGGCCCTCTCCTCCATCATGGGAGCATACCACCACTCCCAGGAGACGATGGCAACGGTCCTGGCCAAGTTTCAGGAGACCCAGCGAATGCAGGAGGAACAGTATTTGGGGTTCAGGGAGGAACTCAGAACCATCACCTCCGCCCTGGGCACCACCGTAGGGGTGCTGAAGGAAATACTTAACACCAGGAGGGACACTGTGGCACTACAAGGGGCCCCTGACACTAGCATGGATGATGAACTGCCCACCACCTCTGCCGGTGCTAGTGGACAGGAGGCACCGCCACAGGACGACCACACCAGCACCCCCCCTGCAGATGGAGAACCACCCCGCAAGCGGTCCCTGAGATCCAGGAACAAGACAGAGCACGATGCCAAGACCCCTGCCAAGAAATGAGACCACCCTGATTGGCAAACCACTGTCCCATTTTGTAACCCTGTCTATATCGGAACTGCCCCAGCTCCACTTCCTATGCCCATATGGGCAATGCACCTGTGCGTCTAATAGACTGGATTCTGCCATGGACATTCCTCCACCATCCCCCCTCACCATTTTACAACCCCCTCCAATATTGAGCACTTCAATAAACACCCTTGAAGCACAAAACAATCTGGAGTCGGTCTGCGATTTAGAAATTGTGTATTAGCAATAACAGTGACAAAATGGTTTTTCAAATGTAATGTCAACATACCTATGTCACACATCTCAAGTCCATGAGGAATCTAAGCAGATGACACACGTTGGAGACCACACCTGTGAAACCGTAAGGGAAAATGACAGCTCAGTGACCATACACTGTTTGAAACCGACAGACAGGATAGAGGTAGAAGTGTTAAAGTACTTGTAGTAGGCAGGAATGTTTTCTCACCTGTGTGTCACTGGAAATATTGCGGGATGACTGAGTCCCTGTTGTCAATGTCTTCTTCCTCTGCTTCCTCCTCATCACTGTCCACAGGCTCCACAGCTGCCACAACACCGCCATCTGGACCATCCTCATGCAGAAAAGGCACCTGTCGTCGCAAAGCCAAGTTGTGAAGCATACAGCAGGCCACGATGATCTGGTGCACCTTCTTTGGTGAGTAGAATAGGGAACCACCTGTCATATGGAGGCACCTGAACCTGGCCTTCAGGAGGCCGAAGGTGCGTTTGATCGCCCTCCTAGTCCGCCCATGGACCTCATTGTAGCTTTCCTCTGCCCTGGTCCTGGGATTCCTCACTGGGGTCAGTAGCCATGACAGGTTGGGGTAACCAGAGTCCCCTAATAGCCACACCTGGTGCCTCTGGAGTTGACCCATCACATAAGGGATGCCGCTATTCCGCAGGATGTAGGTGTCATGCACAGAGCCAGGGAACATAGCATTTACCTGGGAGATGAACAGGTCTGCCAAACATACCATCTGTACATTCATGGAATGATAACTCTTCTGGTTCCTGTACACCTGTTCACTCCTGTGGGGGGTGACCAAAGCTACGTGGGTCCCATCAATGGCACCTATGATGTTGGGGAAATGTCCAAGGGCATAGAAGTCACCTTTCACTGTAGGCAAATCCTCCATCTGAGGGAAAATGATATAGCTCAGCATGTGTTTCAGAAGGGCAGACAACACGTTGGAAAACATAGGCTGGGACATCCCTGATGCCATGGCCACTGTTGTTTGAAATGACCCACTTGCAAGGAAATGGAGCACTGATAGCACCTGCACTTGAGGGGGGATTCCTGTGGGATGGCGGATTGCTGACATCAGGTCAGGCTCCAACTGGGTACACAGTTCCTGGATTGTTGCACGGTCAAACCTGTATGTGATGATCAAACTTCTTTCCTCCATTGTCGACAGGTCCACCAGCGGTCGGTACACCGGAGGATGCCGCCATCTCCTCACATGTCCCAACGGACGGTTCCTATGAAGGACAACAGCGACCACAGTCAAACAACCCAGAGGTATGTACCCACAGTCTACACAGAACACCATCCGTACACAAAATGTGGCCTGTATTTGTGTTGTGAGACAAGGCCTAAGTATGTGTGACGCAGTTGGTAATCAGGCCATGTGGGCCCCTGAAATGGCGGCTGCCTGACCTCTAAACTGGGACAATGGGATGTGAGGTAACTGCGCTGGCGTTGTACACCGTCGCGGTAGGCGGTCGAAGAACGCAGTGCAATGCTGCATTGGTTAACATTAGACCCTATGGGTCCCAGGAGCCAATGACGATGTATGCCGGCGGATATGGTACGCACCGCCGCGGACGTGACCGCCACGGACGTGACCGCCATTTTCTAGCTGTCGAATCACTCGATACCTGATCGTCGACAGGAGAGGACCTACACTGCAGGTGCTGCTGTGACCTCGGTCTGGAAGAGACAATGGCTTGTGCGTCTGGGGAAAGGGCCCCTGCCTTCACTGCAGAGGAGTTGGAGAAGCTCGTCGACGGGGTCCTCCCCTAGTACACGCTACTCTACGGTCCTCCAGACCAACAGGTAAGTACACAGGGAGCTTGTTGTATGGGCTATGCCTGTGTGGAGAGGGCTGGTTGTAAGTAGGAAGGGGGCACAGTTCTGCGTGCATGAAGGACTGTGAATGCATGTGCCACATGGCAAGAGTAGGGATGTGGGCCACTCACTTTGACGGTGCAGTTGGTAATGACTTCTCTTCTTCCCATGTACATGTCATGTAGGTCATCGCCCACCAGAAGAAGGATATTTGGCGTGCCATTGCCAAGGACGTCCGGACCCTGGGGGTCCACCACAGACGGAGCACCCACTGCCGTAAAAGATGGAAGAACATTCGTCTCTGGAGCAAGAAGATGACGGAGGCTCAGCTGGGGATGGCCTCCCAACGTGGGAGGGGTGCCCGTTGAACCATGACCCCCCCTGATGTTTTGGATCCTGGCGGTGGCCTACCCTGAGTTGGATGGGTGCTTGAGGGCATCACAGCAGACACAATGGGGTGAGTGCACTATCATTCAGCGGACTTTGCGCGCAGTGAAGGTGTCTGGGTGGGGGAGGAGGGCTGTGGGTTTCCCTAGGCCAGGGCGAGTTCCGTAGGCTAGGCCTCTCTGTAAGGCAGGCCATGTGGCACCCCACCCCACCTCTGTAGAGTGCCAAGTACAGGTATTCATGCCCCTGTGTCATCTATGTGTGCAGATGTCGTCCACAGCCTTGTATGCCATTTCCCAGGAATTGCATCTGTAGAGCCCAACATCGCGACGTAGTGCAGGGGGCTTCTGTGTCTGTATTGTCCGCCAACGGTAGCGGTAAGCCATGCACTCAACCTGTCTTTCTTCTGTCGTCGTCCCCCTTTTTGTGGTCTCCCTGTTCTTGTGTGCATTAGCATCATCAGGCGGAGGCACAGTGGCACTGGAGCACAAGGGAGCTGCATCCCACATGGCCATGGAGGGCCACACTGGATCTGCAACCAGCGACACGGACTCATCCTCCGATGGGAGCTCCCTTGTGGTGGTGGCAACATCTGTGCCCCCCACTTCTACAGGTACAGCCACCACCCCCCCTACCAGCACCGCCCTCCCAGCAGCCCCTCAGCCTTCGCCCCGTGCCCGCTCACCCAGGAGGGTGGGCATCACCTTCGCCCCAGGCACCTCAGCCCCTGCCCCTGTCACCTCTGCTGCCCTCAGTGAGGAGGCCATTGACCTCCTCAGGTCCCTCACTGTTGGGAAGTCTAACATTTTGAATGCCATCCAGGGTGTAGAAAGGGAGTTGCAACACACAAATGCATTCCTGGAGGGCATTCATTCTGGTCAGGCTGCCCTTCATCGAACCCTTCAAACTCTGGCCTCAGCACTGATGGAAGCCATTGTCCCTGTGTCTAGCCTCCCCCCTCCAACTTCCTCCACCCAGACCCAATCCCCTGTACCTCTGCCTATCCGAAGCACACCATCAGACCAGCATGCACACACGTCAACACACAAGGGAAGCTCAGGCAAACATAAGCACCACACATTCCACAGGCACTCACACAAGCATCACACACATGCAGACTCACCAACATCCACTGCCTCCACTGTGTCCCCCTCCTCGTCGTCTCCCTCCTCCCTCCCAGTCTCGTCTACACTCACACCTGTATGCTCTACCTCTACAGCCACTACGTCCCTCACCAGCACACCCCGCTCACGTGCACTCACCACCCCCACTACCATTCACACGTCCCCTGTGTCCTCTCCCAGTGTGTCTGTGACGCCCCCTCCCAAAGTACACAAACGCAGGCACACACCCACCCAACAGCCATCCACCTCACGACAGCCTCCAGCCCATGCACCTGCACCTAAATCCACAAAAGTTACACCTCCTACAACCACCACCTCTTCCTCCACTCCCAAACCCCCTCCAGCTACCCGTCCCAGTGTCTCCCAAAAACTTTTCCTGTCCACCCTTAACCTATTCCCCCCCCCCGTCCACCTCATAGGTCCCGTACTAGCACCTCAGCCAAAAAATCTCCGGGACCAGTGGTGCCTGTTGTTACAGGTATGTGGAGTGCACCGGCCACCAGTCCAGCCAGTGTGGCACGGAGCCACAGCACAGCCAGTCCCCCCCGTGAAGCACCAGAAGTTGGACAGTGCCTGGGGGGAGAGGAGGAAAACTCCAGCCAGCCAACCCGCTCACAGCGGTCCAGGGGGGAGTGTTGACTCAGCTGTGAGTCATCCCAAGGTGGAGAAGGGGCAGAAGAAATCTCCAAAGTCTGGGAGGAGCAGCGCGGCGGTGAAGACCACCATCATCCCGCTGCCCAGGAGGCCTCCGCCAGCCCCATCGTCACTGCCCAGGAGGCCACCGCCAGCCCCATCGTCACTGCCCAGGAGGCCTCCGCCGGAGTCACTGCCCAGGGGGCCACCACCAGCCCCATCCTCACTGCCCAGGAGGCCACCGCCAGCCCCATCGTCACTGCCCAGGAGGCCATCGCCGGAGTCACTGCCCAGGAGGCCACCGCCAGCCCCATCGTCACTGCCCAGGAGGCCACCACCAGCCCCTTTGTCACTGCCCAGGAGGCCATCGCCAGCCCCATCGTCACTGCCCAGGAGGCCACCGCCAGACCCATCGTCACTGCCCAGGAGGCCACCACCGGAGTCACTGCCCAGGAGGCCTCTGCCAGCCCCATCGTCATTGCCCAGGAGGCCACCGCCAGCCTCATCGTCACTGCTCAGGAGGCCATCGCCAGAGTCACTGCCCAGGAGGCCACCGCCGGAGTCACTGTCCAGGAGACCACCGCCAGAGTCACTGCCCAGGAGGCCTCCGCCAGCCCCATCTTCACTGCCCAGGAGGCCAACGCCAGCCCCATCGTCACTGCCCAGGAGACCACTGCCAGAGTCACTGCCCAGGAGGCCACCGCCAGCCACAGCCCAGCTGACCAATGAAGGACCGCCAGCCACAGCCCTGCTGGGCAATGAAAGACCGCCTTGGCAAGGACCGCTGAACAGGGCAAAGACCGCCATGGAAAGCACTGGTAGCCCATTTGCGGCAGGGCCAGTGACGCAACTGGGACCGTCACGGGGTGTGTGCTGCACTCTGGGCACAAGTCCCCCTCCAGAACCAGTGGAGAAGAGCATACACTCCGTCTGTCCTTTCCAGGATGAAGCACTCTGGGCACCAGTCCCCCTCCAGAACCAGTGGAGACATCCATCCACTACCTCTGTCCTTCACAGAATGAAGCACTCTGGGCACCAGTCCCCCTCCAGAACCAGTGAAGAACAGCATCCACTACCTCTGTCCTTCACAGGATGAAGCACTCTGGGCACCAGTCCCCCTCCAGAACCAGTGGAGAACAACATCCACTTGAGAGACTGTGGCTTTGCACTCCCCAGGATTGAACAGTGGGCAACCCACCCACTGTAGAGACTTGAGAGACTGTGGCTTTGCACTCCCCAGGATGTAACAGTAGGCAACCCACCCACTGTAGAGACTTGAGAGACTGTGGCTTTGCACTCCCCAGGATTGAACAGTGGGCAAGCCACCCACTGTAGAGACTTGAGAGACTGTGGCTTTGCACTCCCAAAGATTGAACAGTGGGCAAGCCACCCACTGTAGAGACTTGAGAGACTGTGGATTTGCACTCCTTCGGATACATCAATGGGCATGGAGCCCCCTCGTGGATCTGGCGTGGTGCACTCATCTGGCTGAGGTGCCCCCCCCCTTCCCTTCCCCCTGAGGTGCCTTTTGTATTTCGATCTGATGCCCCTGCAGTGTTCTCTCCGTTTGGATCGGGTATCTTGTGTGGGCCTCGCCCATGCATTTTGGGCCCAGTGGTCCACGGACTATGAATGTTGCAATACCTGCACTACTAATCGTGGTGTATATTTTGTTTATTGTGTATATATATATATATGTATATTTGCTTACTGTATTTTGATATATTACAATGGTTCAACTCATTTCCTTTTGTCTTTGCATTCTTCTGGGGGGTTTGGGGGGTGTTACTGTAATGTATAGATATGCATTGGTGTGTGTGTTGTAGTGGGTGAGGGTCGGGTGGGGATTGGGGTGTGGAGTGTGTGTGTCCCTGTGTTTTTGCCTCCCTCCTCCCCTATGTCGTAGGTGCAGTACTCACCGTGGTCTTCGCCGCCGGCGTTGATGATCCTCGTAGAGGAGCAGGAAGACTAGCGCTGGCAGAATATGGAGTTCCGGCTCCATGGTGCCCTCCTTCCTCGTGGAGTGTGTAGAGATGAACGTTTTCCATTTTAAATGGCTGTTTCAGCCGTGTTTCTATCTGTGGTGAATCCGCCCCGGAAAAGGTGGCGGATTGGTAGGTTGTGATACTGTGGGCGGTACATTGTCTCCCGCCTGTCTGTTGGCGGTGACCGCCACGCTATTTGTTTATACCGCCGTGGCAGTCGGAGTGTTAAAGTGGCTTTCTTTGTTGGCGGTTTCCGCCACGGTCATAATAGCTAGTTTTTTACCGCTGGCCTGTTGGCGGTCTTACCGCCGCTTTAACACCGTCCGCCAGGGTTGTAATGACCACCTATATCTTTTTATAGCATCATGGGGCTAAATACTTGGTGAATGCTGATCTATATAAAGACACAACATAAATAAACAATCGGATGATTCTGTACATGCAATTAAATAATAATGGTTTTACTAATAATGAATCAAGAGTGATTTTTAAAATGTTTCTTTTTCAGTGCATTTTAAAATCCATGTGAAAACTGGGTTGCTTGGATGTCGGAGCATATTATGTGTGTGCTGGTGTACATTTGCACATGAATGTATACATACATTCATGCCTCTGTGAACAAGTGCAGGTGACTTTCTTTTGTCTCTTAGGAAACGTATATTAGTGAACAGGTGTACCCCCAGTGGTCTGCTCTTGTTTAGCCACATCAGGTTACCCCTTTCTCTAGTGTAAGCCAGGAGTGACAGCTTAAATGGAGCCTCATTAAAAGAATAACTTGCTAGTGCAATCTTCCTCTACTTGAGAGTTGTCACTCTGGAGGGAAGGGTCTAATGAGCTCAAGCAGATCTCTGTGGTACAGTGTTTTCACTAACATTAATTTCAGTGACAGGGTGGAACAATAGAGCACTGGATACAGCAGACGGTTGGGCTTTCCAAAACAGCATTCTGAAAGAACCTGCCAGTATTGGAAAATCAATAAAGTTACTTGCCTTTAGGCAAGTACTCATGTGCACTACTGTGTATATTGATTAATACTTGCACAAAAACACTGTGGATACCATACATTAGATAGATTATATTTCCCTCCATTACTAAAATAAAACCTGGGGGGTATTTCCAATATAGATTGTATTGAACATCATTGAATATGTAGCCTTTTTCACAAATCACTTTCATTTAAGTTATTCTCTTGCAATTCTGCTTTTTTTGCTGTAAGCAATGTCCAGGACTAGGCTAGGGTATTAATGTATTAAAGCCTTTTAAAATACACAGTGTGAATGTATTATCTGTTCATCATTGTGGGAAGAAGGCTCTTGACTCCACCTATAAATAATCCTGTAGGCTAACAGGACTCGATATTACCCATCAGGGGCTGATCCTTCGCTATGGCGAAGGAGCATCGCCCCACTGGCTGTGCCAGAAGCAGCCAAATAAAACGATTAATCATCAGTGCAGGGAGAGGCGAGGCTGCGCCATAGGAGTGGGGAAGGGGCATCAGGGGAGAGTACACCTAAGTGCGCATGTGCGTTTGGCTGGCTGTCTGAGGCCGGCCAAACACACATGTGAACTAAGGTTTCTCCAGCCTGGCTGTGTTGAACAGCTGGGCTGGAGAAACAGCACAGACCCCGAGGCTGTGTTTGAGCATCAGTTGCTCAGACCAATCCTGGTGCTGCTTTCATGCAAGATTTTGGATTGTCAGGATTGCTGGGGAGCCTCTGCTGGTGTCCCAGTGAATGCTGGGACACCAGACAAAGAGAAGTGTGAGGTGGCAGACACAGAGGCAAGATAAGCTCTTTTTTAAATTATTTTCACAATGTCTGTCACCCCCACCCCTCCCCTTGCGTTGTGCGATGGCCGTTGCTCTTACCCATAACATACCTTATCCCAATAGAAGTTGGAGGGAAAGTGGGTTGCAGTCAGCCTGATTTTCTTTCTCATAACTCTAATTTTAGCACAACCTTGAAGCTAGGGACATATTTATCTTACAAAGGTTGAGAAATGTAATACCTTCTTATTGAGATTCAGAAAGTGTCACAACCCCCCTTTTTGGGATTTTGGAAGGTATTTCTGAATCACAAAACAGGTTACGTACATTGTAAAAAAATGCTTCTACAAACATGGTGATTTTATGAATTGCAGGGTCTATGACTGTAAAATGGCTGCTTACTCCAAGAAGCATTGATCTTCCCCTGCCACTTTAGCCAGTGAGCTAAAGCGGGAGGTGAAACAGGACTTGGGCATTTCTGGTAGGAAACTAGATGTTGAGAAACTCCTAAGGGATGCAAACAAGCATATCAGGATACTTATTCTTTCAAACAAAGGAAGAAACAAAACAGAGCATGACATAGACAAACTGGGTATTCCACAAAGGACAATATTGTTTTAGTACATGTGAAAGTGAAACATAATCAGCCGAGACTCTCAGCTCTGAGAAGATGTCTACCTAGAGCATGGACCCTCCTCATTGCTGGACCTCAACTTAGCCGTGTCCAGTTGAATTTGCAGCCCTGGTGACACTGACTGTCAGAAGCTGCCTTTCAATTTGGAAAATTGGCTATATCAATCACATCTGTTCAAATGGGATGGATGTTCATAGTATAATACCATTTAAAGAAAGGGCAGATGTGTCTGTAGTTCCTCCATCTTCCACGCGCTGCAGTATTTTTTTCAGGAGGCTACCAAGCTCCCTCAAAATTCCTCAGATCTGGCATCTATCTAGAAAATCAAACAAGGACTGAGAGTTAGGGAGTTGTCCAGAACAAGAAAATGAAGCTTGGCCACACGGTTCCTGTAAGGAATTGGGAGCATTAGTTGAGGAGTACCCACTTCAAGTAATAATCATAATCCTTGTCAGAGTAAACTGCTAAAGTCACTAAATTAATCTGAGCTCAACCCTGGTAGCTGTGGCACAGAGCAGACAGGCTTAACAGAGAGACAATGTCCCCCAAAAATGTTCTCCAGCACTCAAACTGTAATAAAGTCAAAACAAAACACATGCAAAATACCAAACCTATGTAGAAATCAAATTATGAATTTTTAAAGTTGAAATGTAAAAAAAGCACCAAAAAGTGTTAAGAGCCAAACGATGTTAATTGATTGTACCTAGATGCAAGTTTACCTTCTGACTGTTTGTGTAATGGAAGTCAAAAGCCTTCAGCATGGAAAGGAAACAAACTGTAGACAAGGCTCCACATCATCGGATAACTGCTAGATGAGGTCTTGGTGAAGCCGTTGACTTTAGGCGGGAAAGCTGCGAGCAGTAGAAATTTGAATTTGACGTGCAGGGAAGGTCCCTCACTGCTACATACTTTTAGTGCCTTTGTCCGGTGAAGATTTCTACCTTCCAAAGTAATAACTTTTTTGGAGCTCAGATCCTTCTAGCGGCGTATTGCTGCTGGCTCTCAAAGAAGAGATCACCACAACAATGAATACCTTCTCTGCAAGATCTCACTAAATTAGATGTGTTGCTCCATAAAAGCTCTGAGAGGTATGAATCAGAATATTTGACCCACTGGAAACACATATACATGGGATCAGCATGGCAGGTTGGTCCCAGTGTCTTGACATCTTTCTAGCCAAAAAGTCTCAGGTTTCAGGATGTGTTAGGAGGAATACACTTCAACACCAACAAGGGGTCCAGGACCTTGGATAGAGCAACTTGTTGTCAAGATTCAATCCATCAGAGGCCAGTGACATTTTCCAGGGAAGGTGCAATTGCAAGAGGTCTGCAGGGAAATTGCAGTGTAGGTCTATTGTAACTCATTTTGACCATGTAGCTGAAATAGGAGGTCAGCCTTATGACCCTTGGAGTCCACATCATTGCCCCACCTCCACGTTGGAGAGCAAGTGCAGTCTTTCTGGCTCTTCTCAGGTCACAGATAGCAGGTCCTCCACTGTTCTTCCACCGGTCCAGAAAGTGTTCTGAGGAGGGTACTGTGGGTGCCGCATGTATGCCTGGCACTAGCCTGTGAGTGGTGCTAACTCCTGGCCCCTTCCTACCCACTGGATGGAAGTTCCCTGGGGCAACTCTACCCAATTTGCAGCACTTCTTGTGTGTCCTACAGCAAAGAAACCCATAGTGCCCCTCTCTGCCCTAAACCACTATGGCACAAACATTCTTCCCCTGTGCAGAGCTCTTGCAGAGGTGTGGCCAGGACATGAGCAACACCTCCCATATGGTCACCATAAACCAGTTCTGGGGCAGCTTGTCTCTCACTGGAGCTAGTACCTGACTGGCTTACATCTACCTGTGATGTGGAAGGCCTTTTTGAAGATAATTAAGTTCCTGGACACAGTCCAGGTGATCAGCTAGCCAGAGGAACAGACCAGCACCGCACACCAAAGGCTTTGTCTCAGCTCTGGGAGCAAGTTCATCCCTCATCAATGGAGCTGTTTGCTGCTGGGTGACAGGTTTTTCTTTCAGTAGCAACTTACACTCAGATTTTGTTAATAAACAAAAAGTAGTCAACTTACTAAAAAGTATAAATTACTCAAACGTGTAAGTTACCTTTATGAATCAGGCCTTAGGTGCTCCCCTAAACATCCTTGACCTTATTATCAAAGTCAATTGCCAGTTTATTACAGAAGATATGGGATTTAAGATTCTTGAGCAATAAACTGATTGAAACAATTGGGAATGCCTTTTAAGTTCTGCCTGTTCAATACAGAAAGGGAGTATGTAAATAGTGCTTCACGCTCACAAGATCTTAAACTTCTCTATTAAAGTTAAACTGCATGTATGGTTGGGTTAAGTCAACAAACTTTTGAATGTTACTTTAATAGTGCCTTCAGTCTTGGGTGTAGTGTAGTCTGCTACTTCCATTGCCAGCAATTGCACTCTGAATAACTTGAATACAGGCAACATATAGTCAGATACAAAGACATCTAATCACAATTTAGTACTAGTCCTATTTGAGGCTCTTTATGTCACTGTAGGAGGCTGGCCTGGCTTATAGTGGGTACCAATGGTACTTACACCTTGTGCCAGCTCCAGTTATCCCTTATTAGTAGATTAGTAGTGTTCTGGCAGCTTAGGCTGATAGAGGTAGCTATAGCAGAGCAGCTTAGGCTGAACTAGGATACATGCAAATCTCCTACTATACCACTTATATCACATAGGTACTATCTCATAAGAAAGGCAATACTCAGAGTTCCTAAAAATAAAGGTACTTTATTTTAGTGACAATGTGCCAAAAATATCTCGGAGGATATACTTCTTTTAGGAGGTAAGTAAAACACACAAAATATGCACACAATCCAAAATCAGGTAAGTAAAACAGTCAGAAAGTAGTGCAAACACTGTAGAATACAATAGGATGCAATAGGCCGAGGGGCAACACAAACCATATACTAAGAAAGTGGAATGTGAACCACAAATGGACCCCTAGGCTGTTGTAGTCTGTAGAGGATCGCTGGGAGTGTAAGAAAACATTAAGGGTGTCCAAGATACCCCACCCCAAAACCCTGGAAAGTAGGAGTAAAGTACTACTATTTCCCCAGACACTCACTAAAGTCGTGATAGAGGATTTTGCAAAGACCACAACAGGCTGCAAAGCACTGAAGAAGGATTCCTGGACCTGAGGACCTGCAATGGAAGGGGACCAAGTCCAAGAGTCACAAAAGTGTCCAGGGGGGCAGGAGCCCACTAAACCCCGGATGAAGGTGCAAAATGGCTGCCTCTGGATGGAAGAAGCTGAAGATTCTGCAACAACGAAAAATGCTAGGAACTTCTCCTTCATGCAGAAGATGTCCCACAGAGTGCTGGAGGATGCAGAGTTGTTTCCTTGGAAAAATACTGCAAACAAACCTTGCTAACTGCAAGAGTCACGCTTAAAGAAAAAGGGTGCTGCCCGGGACCAGGAAGGACCAGAATGTTGCCACTTGGAGAGGAGACAGAGGGGGCCCTCAGCAACATAGAGAGTCCATGCACAAGAAGGTACCACCCGCAGAAGTCCTTGAACATGGGTTTAAGAAGTCTGAACATGGCGGTCATCTCAACACTGCAAAAGAGGGTCCTACAACACCGGAGATCAACTCAGAGAGCTGAGCATCACAGGACAGAGTGCTGGGGACCTAGGCTTGGCCGTGCATGCAGGATTTCATGGAAATGTGCACAGAAGCCCTTGTAGCTGCATTTCACACGGTACACAGGATTACTGTCTGGAGAGGGGAGGCAAGGTCTTACCGCCTCCAAATTTGGAAAGTTGGACCACTGGACAGTCTGGGTCACTTGGGTCCTGTTCCAGGGGCCATGCTCGTCAGGTTGAGAGGGGTACCAGTGTACCAGTGACGCTGAAGTTTGTTGCCTGCTGAAGCAGGGTGAAGATTCCGTCGACCCACGTCAGATTTCTTCGTGGCTTCCAGTGCAGGATGAAGGCAGGCAGCCCCCAAAGCATGCACCACCAGGAAACAGTCGAGAAAGACATCAGGATTAGGCCCTACAATATCGCTAGCAGTCTTCTTGCTACTTTGTTGCAGTTTTGCATTCGTCCTGGAGTAGACAGCAGTCGATCCGTGGCAGAAGTCAAAGACAGAGATGCAGAGGAACTCTGGGGAATTCTTGCAAGTCATTATCTGAGGAAAAGCCCACTGGAGAGACCCTAAATAGCCCTCAGAGGAGGATTGGCCACCTAATCAGGTAAGCACCTATCAGGAGGGGTCTCTGATGTCACCTGCTGCCATTGGCCTCTCAGAGGCCTCCAGGGTGCCCTCACACCCCTGGATCCAAGATGGCAGAGGTCTGGGACACACTGGAGGAGCTCTGGGCACCACCCCTGGGGTGGTGATGGACAGGGGAGTGGTTAATCCCCTTTCCTTTGTCCAGTTTCGTGCCAGAGCAGGGACTGGGGGTTCCCTAAACCGGTGTAGACTGGCTTATGCAAGGAGGGCACCATCTGTGCCCTTCAAAGCATTTCCAGAGGCTGGGAGAGGCTACCATTCCCCAGCCTCTAACACCCATTTCCAAAGGGAGAGGGTGTAACACCCTCTCTCAGAGAACATTCTTTGTTCTGCCTTCCTGGGACTGGGCTGCCCAGACCCCAAGAGGGCAGAACCCTATCTGTGGGGTGGCAGCAGCGGTAGTTGCAGAGAAAACCCCAGAGCGCTGGTTTGTCAGTACCCGGGGTCCATAGTGGAGCCCCGGGGATGCATGGAATTTGCACCCCAATACCAGATTTGGCATGGGGGGACAATTGCATGATCTTAGACATGTTACATGGCCATACTCGGAGTTATCATTGTGAAGCTACACATAGGTATTGACCTATTTGTAGTGCACGCGTGTAATGATGTCCCCACACTCACAAAGTCCGGGGAAATGGCCCTGAACTACGTGGAGGCACGTTTGCTAGTGCAAGGGTGCCCTCACACTTAGTAACTCTGCACCTAACCTTCAGCAAGTGAAGGTTAGACATATAGGTGACTTATAAGTTACTTAAGTGCAGTGAAAATGGCTGTGAAATAACATGTGCGTTATTTCACTCAGGCTGCAGTGGCCGTCCTGTGTAAAGGTTTGTCTGAGCTTCCTATGGGTGGCAAAAGAAATGGTGCAGCCCATAGGGATCTCCTGGAACCCCAGTACCCTGGGTACCTAGGTACCACATACTAGGGAATTGTAAGGGTGTGGCAGTGTGCCAATTGAAATTGGTAAAAGTGGTCACTAGCCTATAGTGACAATTTTAAAAGCAGAGAGAGCATAAACACTGAGGTTCTGATTAGAAGAGCCTCAGTGACACAGCTAGTCACTACACAGGTACACACTTTCAGGCCACAAACTATGACCACCGGGGTCCTGGCTAGCAGGATCCCAGTGAGACAGGCAAAAACAAACTGACATACATGTAACAATGGGGGTAACATGCCAGGCACAATGGTACTTTCCTACAGTCACTTGTTGCTTAAAAAGGGTTTTAAGGTTATTGCATGTCCATGAATTATATATTTTAGGAACATGGTCAGTTAATGCATTTGGGGTTACCATAATAGACCAGAAAGGGCAATAGGGGTCCAAGTTTAAGTAGTGGCCAACTGTATCTGGCATCTAAAGTTTGACAAGCTGTACATGTAGGAACTTCAATTAATTGGTCCAACCAGCAGCCACTGCAGTGAGTATTAACTTAGATGAGTGTTCATCAGACACTTTTTCTCAGTGCATATTGATATCACCCACAATCACCAGGTATGTAATATTCATGGTGAGCGCTGATACAAGCGAGACACGTTCTGAGATACATGATGCAGATATTTCCAGAAGTCAGTATAACAGCATTATCGTAATGGTGTATTAGATGAAAGAGTTGGGAGTTACCATAATTCCATGATTAATCTACTTTAGATGTTTAGTGTTAGAAGTTATGAAACCTTTCATCTAGATAGAAGCAATTCAACCAGCATGTCTCTCTCCTGCCTGCCATGAATCAAGATTGCATAATTGTGCTGTAAATTGTCAGGATTAGCGGAATCATCCCAGTCTTCGAGCCAAGTCTCAGTATTAAATAGGGTATAAATTGTATGCAGGTAAAATATGTATAATTTCTGTAGAATGTGTTGTTCAGAAATTAATAAATTCCTAGTTATTTTTATCAGGATGCAGAATATAATCTGTGGGAAATTGGGACGGAGAGGGGAGATTCTTTGAGGAAGAGTTGCTTGCATTCAGTTCCAGTATGTTAATTGAGTTAAGCAGAGTCACGGTCTCCTCACAAATTGTAGGTGATACTGTTTTAAAGGGTGATGAGCTCTACCATAGAGTAAGATGAGCAGACAGCAATGGATTCGGGTGTGTTCATTTTTTGCGATAATGGATCATCATAATTTCTGGACGCCGCTTCCAGTCGGGCATGGAGGAGACAATGTGTGCTTGCCTTTGATGTGCCTTTGGCATGCTGCTCATGCGCTTGCCGCACATGCAATCAGAATATTTAAATGGGTTGTGTAGGTAGACTTATGACCCACCCAAAACTAGAACAAGGCATTTCCTACCCCCAAGATGGCAGCTGTGAACGAAAAAGGGGCCCGCAGCAGAAATGAATTAACGAAAAACGGTGGTCACTGTACCTGGGCTGAAGCTTCGTGGCACATGGGTGACTCTTTCAACTACAGAGAAACTAATATATGAAAGTTAAAGTCCCCTAAGGTAAAGTTACTGCACTAAGTGCACCTATTAGGCATGTCAAATTTAGAGGAAAGTTAAAAAATTGATTGGCAAAGATTGCAATTTTTTTAAACTAAATACACAGGTGCACAAAAGTGATAATAAAATCAGTAGCAAATCCGTAAATGATATATACTTTCTGAAAATACTACGAAGCACTTTGGATTACTACTCATATCCTGGATGATTCCAACCAGAAATTTGCGCTTTGACTTTGGGGACATCATTGCCGGCAAGAATTCAAGCCCTTTCAAGTTGATAGAAGGGGTACCATATTTTAGAGCAGATTTGTCATTATTAATGATTTGCAACCAAAATGAAATTTGACCTCTTTATAATACTATGGGCCTCATTACGAGTATGGTGGTCTACTGACTGCCAGACTCGCTGTGGTGGTCGGACTGCCGCCAATTCTGAGGTCCGAGTGCCTCATTATAACCACGGCTGTCGTACAGCAGTCAGACCACCAGCACTGCCAGGGTTAGTCGTCCAGGCGGTCTGGTGGACGCGGCGGTCCTAATCCACCAAGGCAGAGCTGCAAGCAGCACTGCCCTGGGGGTTACGACTCCCTTCTCCGCCAGTGATTTCATAGCAGTAACACCGCCATGAAAAGACTGGTGAAGAGAGGGTGCAGGGGGCCCCATGGGAACCCCTGCACTACCCATGCACTTAGCATGGGCAGTGGAGGGGTTCCCCGTCCAGCACTGTCACAATATTTACTGTCTGCTTTGCAGACAATGGACATTGTGATGCGTGCTAGTGCACTCTATGCCCTACACCATTGCCACTGGTTCTGTTATGAGCTGGAGACAATGCTGTAGGCTGTTTCCCACTAGGCCAGAGGGTGAAAACTGAGGTTCCGCTGGTGACCCAGTGGGAAACTTGTAATGGGCCCCGCCGCGAGGTAGCCACAATGACGGCAACCTCCCCATCAGAATTTCGGCTGACGGGCTTTTCCTTCCACCAAAATCATAATGAGGCCCTATGACTTCTTAGCTTGGCCAAACTAGGTCCAGACTCCATCTTGAATCCTAAATACTAAATACGGCTCTTAATATTGTTGACTTAGGCTTTTATTGTTACATCAGGAGGACATCATATGGTCTTGCTCACCGCACGAGGTCATAGTTATTTCCTAGCAATGGTTATATGAAATGATGAATGATGTCAATAATAGCAACCAATCAGCAGGACTTCAGAAGTGCAACTGACTGCAAGTGAAATGCCTTCACTATGAATTACATGATCCTGTCCTTGTAACATTGCCTGTCTTGGACCAGCCCCACACAGAGAATATAGCAATGATCTCAAGGGACAGATTTTCAATGGGATTTCACTTTACTTTCATTGATCACTAAGGGCCTCATTATGACATTGGTGGTCTGAGGACCGTCAATGCTGCAGTGGTGGTCAGACTGCCGCACTCCAGGAGGTCTGACCATCACATTATGACCACAAGGGACCCCAGTAACATGGTACTCGACAGGCTAATGGCAGTCGCACTCATGTTCAGCTACAGTGGTGCTGAGTTCTGCACCACTGTGCTGAGCATGAGTCCCCTTTCCACCAGCCTTTCCGGTGTCACAGGGGGGCCTCTGCACTGCCCACACTATGTCTTCCCTGTCCCCCAGACCCCCTGCCCAGCACCCTCAGGATGTGCACTGACTGCTTTGCAGGTGCTTTAGAGGTGCTGTAGTGCTACGGTAGTGGCCTCAGCTCCCTTAAGGGAGCTGAGGCCAATACCGTAGCACTGTTCCCGGTGGTCAGCCCAGCGGGAACATCGTAATGCGACAGGGGGTGAGGCTACCAGGTAGACGTAGGTCTCATCCCCACGAGATTGGTGTTTGGCTCATCTGGCCGTCAAACTCATAACGAGTTTTAAAAGTCAAGTTTTTGGGCACATTAGCTACTGAGATATTCATTTTTTGGCATTTATTTGAGCAATTTTCCTCACCTATTTGACGTTGATCATTGGGGTACGTAGGGAATGATCCAGGTACCATATCATTATTTCACCCCATGGAAAGACATATGGTTCATTTTCCCCCAGTGCAACATTATCACCTCATTCTGAAGATTTTGTGCTTAAAGTGGAGGGTAACCTTTAGTAGAGTTGATGCACCCGATTGCTGCAGATTTTTCCTCTTGCCTACTAGATTTTCAACTGCTAATTTCAACTGGGTTTCCTAGCAAAATCTGTATGGAGAAAACTTGCATGTGTGGCAATTATGCATAACTTGCAATGATGCTCCAGGCGTTGATATTATTCTGCATCTTTGGATGGCCTCCAGATTTATGGTCAATCATGTGTGCAAATAAATTAAACCAGCACCATATTTAGATACATTGATCAATACATAGCAGCAATGAACGGGACCGTTTTTTTAACTAGGATATTTTTTATATTGTCTTTTTATTGTGTTTTAAACATTTTGTATTGTGCTGTTGCTTCGATTGTAATTATGCCTCTTTTATAGTGAATAGCCGAAATAAAGAATTTCTGACTGATAGCAGCAATGTGGCTTAGAAAATACGCATAGAAATCCCAGTAATGACCAATTAAGGGACACGATTTTATTTGTGTAATGTTAAAGATGAGACAGAAATCCAATCACATCTCTAAAAGGAGATGGCATGTGTCTCTGGGTATTCAACAGCACTTCATTATAATGTCTTAATCACCACAAATGAGTTGATGAGCCTGGGGCTGGCACCTGCTGGGACCCTTGAGACGAGTTCTCGGTGGGAGGGACATTCATTTAAATACTTGGACTAAATGAGAACTGCTGAAACAGAAGAGCTGGGGAGGCGCTATGAAGACTGGAAGTTCGAATATCAGATCTAGAACCAGCCTCATCCCATTAAAATAAAGAAGGTGAAAAGCATCCAACACAAATCAGCATCCTCGTCTGGTGAGGTGTGCAACTTAGGTATGTGAGGGGTGTGTGTAAACAATGAGCAACATAACCAGGGCCGCTTTGGCATTGGTAGCGCCTGGTGCGAGAATGCTTGTTGGCGCCACTCCATGACCTCCTTCTGCAAGGATTCCATAATCACCCCCTTCCAAGGGGGCCCTCATTTATTCATAGCCCCTCCTCACATTTATTATTTAATTTCTTTTACGCTGCTACTCGTTCCAAGTAGGGTGTCTGGGCACTTTACATGACGCACGTGTTATGCAGAAACCATGATTCATACAAGTGTGACCATCAATGTATAGGAAAGGAGTGGGAGTCACGTGCATTGTGTGCTGGTAGGCATTCTATGCTACGAATGTTTAGTGTAGAAGAAGACAATCTCAGGATTTGGTACGTAACACATTAGTTGGGGTTGGGTTGGGGTCACTAATAAGAATGTATCACTACCTAAAGGTACAGTATTTAGTATCTTAGAACGAGGAGAGATTGAAAAAAATAACTTTCTGAACTCACCCCTAGCAGTTGCATTCAGTTCTTTGATGCAGGCTCATTACTCACTGTGTTATATTCAAACAATTGCAACTTATGAAATGTAAGTAACAAAATGATCTCTGTGACAAAACCCATTGATCTATCTACAAACAGGGATGACTCCTCAATGAGGGCAGAGGAGCGTCAGCCCCCCACCCCGCCAGCAGCGACAGCTACAAAACGTTTGCCAAACAACGATAACAAACTGTGTTTATTATCATTGTTTGGTAAAAGGGGCAGGCCACGGGGTGACGTGTTTTAGGGGGAGTGCTCAGCACTGCCCCTTTACAGTGCATATGTGTCTCAGGCCGGCCAAACATACATGCACTGTAGACTTTCTCCAGCCCAGCAACACAGTTTCCGGGCTGGAGAGAGCCTGCACAGGCTCCCAGTCTGGCTGGGAGCGCAATGGCTGGGTGCTCCCAACCAATCCTGATGCTGCTTTGAGCAGCGTCAGGATTGGCTGCAGGGCAGGCTGGGAGCCTGTGCCTGCAGTCAACGAGAAACAGAGGAGCGGCGCACAGCGGAGGAGGTAAGTGTTTTTTTTCTTTTAAAGTAATTCCCCCTCCCCCGCACACCGCCCTGCCCCTGCACCTTGCCGCCTGCCGCTCCTGCCTACAAGTAAATACAAATCTGTGCTAGGCATGGTGCAAGTTGTGTTTGCGGCAGGCACCTTAATGCTAATACATGATGAGTGAAAACTATGACTAGCAAAACACAGGCCTCTTCATCAAGTAAGTTAACCACCAGAGTTATCGTGCCATTGTTATTATACTCTGACAATTGCTGCTCACACAAAGATCTCTGCAGCAGGTGCCTTAACACTGCAAGATATTTTAAAATGCACCTTCTTTGAAATCCAATTAAGTACAACCAGCAAACACATTACTCAATAAAAGTGCTCTTCCTCAACTTACAGGAGCTCACTCATGGCTGGGAGGCACCACAGCAAGTTGGTGCAGGTCATTGAGTGATGTCCTGGATCGGGTCGCCGGTGGTGCCCACTGCAGTTAATAGTGGCGTTGGGTGAGAGGTTGTTGTGTGGGTAAGATCCATAATGTTACCTAGTAGCCCAAACTTTCATCCTTCTAATGTTAATAAAGCGAAGACTGCTGGTTAATAGCTGACCCTATTTTAAATAATGATAATAGCAGCTGACAGCTTAGCTATTTCACAATGCACTCCAAGTTCTCAGACCACGAGGGTGAAAAATCTCTCACATTCCACATTCAAATGCTAGAATTTTAAAAACCATGAAGAAGAAAACTGAGGAAGCCAGACCTGATGATACAGTAAAACCACAAGAGTGGCCTGGAGGGCCTCGTGCGGTTGCGGGGGTCGCTAAACATCCAGACTGGTCAAAATAATGAAATAACTCTTTCTAATTAAGTGAAATACTTATAGTGCAAGTGTATGTAAACTTTTCAGGTGTGCAAAACACAGGACTGATTTATTTGTGCAACATTTTTAGTAAGTGTGTTGTAGGGCATTGGTCAACAAGCTTTGCTTCAGTAAATTTGATATTAAGGTCGTGAAACATGTTACAAGAAAAAGTGAGAAAGCAGAATTTATCCCATATTTTCAATTTTTTTTCACTGGAAAGCAACATGAATAGTGCAAAATTCACTGAAACATATTAAAACAATAGTTACATAGAGGGCTAGGACCTTTTTGCTCTAAAATATTTCAAATCGATAATTAGTTCACATAGTTTTCAGTGGCTCTGTAATACGTCCCCTCTTTGACATCCAGGTACAAAAGTCTTCAATATTGATTGGACCAAAATCCCTTTTCTCTAGTCTTTAATAGGCAAGCAGCAAGAATAATACAAACGAGAACCCACCCCCCATATTTGAAAAAGGGCAAAATGTTGGGGATAGACACCGTAATTCTAGTGAAATTTGCATTCTGCAGTTCCCGACTGCATGAGGTGGAAGGGGGTGCAGCGGGGGCAGCATGCTTTGTGGAGAGCTGTGCGTGACCTGCACGCAACCGATCCGAGTATAACAGCTCAGAGGGTTAACACCCTTGCTGCAGAGCTTAGCTGTGTAACTTCCAGTTTACCTGTGCCAATCCCGTTAAAATAGCTTGCTGACAGATTCCAGGTCCACTAAGTGTACTAGACATGGCACAACACTACTCACAAAAGGATCTGGTAAAAGGCAGAGTTGACTCAGCAATAGGATAGGCAGTCATAACTGCTGTTATTAAAAGCGCCAAGAAACCACAGCGTTCGCGCTGCATATTATAGGCGAAGGCGAGCTCATCGTCACCCAGGAGGGCCTCGAGGATGCAGGTAATGGGAGGGGAGCCAAGTGTCACAATACCGGGGAGGAGGATGGTGGATGCTTCAGGTACAAGCAGAGGGTGGTCTGAGTTAGTAATCGGGGCACGGGTGGGAACGGTGCAAGATGTAGCGGTGCTGCAACGCGCCTCCATTACCAGCTCCAGAGGAGCGGCTCATAGATCAGGGGTGGGGGCGGAACGGTGGGAGATGGTGCGTTTTTTTGGAACATGAAAGAAGCTCTGGCTCGAAAACTGAAAAGCAACTGGAAGAAATAAAATGGCATTAGGGGATCTGTTTGAAAATATCGAGAAATGTGTGTAAAGTGAAAGCACTCCTGCCTTTCCGATAGCAACTGGTAAAATCAGTGCTTGAAGTGGAAAAATAGAAGTGCAGGCACTCTATACCAAAGCACCTGCTTGTTTCTGAGAAGTGCCGGGATTCGCCAATGAAAAGTGTGACGTTTTTCTTGAGAAGTGCAGGTAGTCTCCCTCTTAAAATAAAAATGTGCCGGTGCTCAGTACCGGACAGTACTGGCCTATTTAAAGCACTGGGTAAAATTGCAAGTCTGCACGCAGGTATTCCCCCACCCCTGTGTGGGAACGGCCTTTGTGCTGCACCTCACAGCCCGCGGACTAGATAGGTTTATTTTGGAAGCTTAGCAGTCATTGTTTACCCATGGAAGTGACTCTTTTTGTGGAGATATGAAGAATATTAGCTGAGAAGGCCATTTGAAATGCACACCGCTAGCGCGTGAGCAGCGTTGTCTGTCTTTTATTTCCACGAGGTTGTGGAAATGATAAGTGGTAACGGCAATCAGTTCTGGCAGAGTGCAAATGGTGCCCCTGACCTGGGCACCCGGTGCGACGGCAGCGGTCGCACCGCCCTAAAGCCGCTCTGATACATAACCAATGGGATCTAAGAAGTTTAAAGCCCAAGAGAGTGAAAACGGGGCTCATAGTCTGAGGCAAGCTTGGAATATAGAAAGAGAGTTATGAGAATACCAAAGTTAAATTTGAAAAACAAAATGGAGTACAGTGGTTCAAGTTTTACTTGGACCATCCTGCCAGCACTGCTGAATGTTGATTCCACCTAAAGGATCTTTCTCCCACCACTCTAGGCTGCCTCGCTCTCTCTATCTTTTTTAGGTTCTTTTTCATTCTTGCTTTCTCCTCTTCCCCTTGTCACTATTTTCTATATTTTTCATTGCTTGATTATCCGTGTCCCACATATCTCTCATGTTCTGGTGATGAAAATTAAGCCTGTGGTCCCACAAAAGAGTGCTAGAGTCGACCAGTGCAGCCACCGGCACAAATTAAGCACGGGAGAGGACAACTATAGCAAATCTTGGTGCGACTGGAAACATAGAAATTATGTTTTAATAAATATCACTCATAAATCGATGATCTGCTAACGTGGATGACGTGGTAATTACCACCAGCCCACACATTTGCCCCGTTATCCCCAGGAGGTGAGAGTAGCATGGTATTGTGGACCCCCTGCAGTGAAGCGATGGAACTCCAGAGGGCGCCCACGTCTTCCGGATCACAGTGTTCATGTAATACAAGGAGTCAGATGCGATCCAAACACAGGTAGAGCAGGTATCCTGGTGCGTTAGCAGAGCTGACCCAGGCCAATGGGGAGCCCTCTGTACACCACTGATAGACATGTGAGAAGCAGGGGGCGGGAATGAAGACCACTGCACACCTATGTGAGGTCACTGAGCCCTTTCTACAAGTTGGATTATATGCCAGTGGTGTGTGCTAAACGGTGGGTGCCATATATTCACATATTTGATAGTGCACATATAAAGGAGTGATGTTTTCTGAACATGGTTGGTGATGCACATGACACACTGTTACATTGTCTTTAAGGGGTGTGTTCTATACAGTTTCATAGGGCATGCATGCAGTGCTGTCCACTGGGAGAACCTCACTGCATTTTTATGGCAGGCTACTCTCTGTCGCCAAGAAAGCCAGGGGACAGCCCCATGGTGGAGGTGAAGACCTCATCATCATTGACAGTGCAGCGTTAGCGCCTACACCCCAAAACTATACTTTGGTTAAACATGTTTTACCGATGTGAATGTTCAGCCTTGTGCTTCAGTTATGTTGGGCGATCGTAGTGTTATTGTGAAGCTGTTTTTTTGTGTGCCACGCCATGCAGAGAGTGTAGGAAAGTTGTTGTTTTGTGTCATGAAGTGATGATGGGTGTTGGGAGCCAGCAAAAGCGAAATATAGGTGTGAACAAGGTGCATAATTGGTAAATAAAAACGTGCCTGTGCCTCTTAAACATATGGCTGCTGCAATTAAGTGTGCGAATAGGGAATACTGAGGCAGCGTAACCCTGAAGCCATCGCAGGCCTCCTCGATCCATGTAAAGCCACACCCTGCCCCTTCAGCTCACTCTTACAGCTTTCTGTTTTCTCCCATTGTGACGCTTTTACGTTTTTCTCTTCCTCCGTCTTTCCCATATGTGTCTTTTGCTCGCAGCAAATGCTTGAGGCAGAAACATAAGCACCGGAAACAATAAGCACAAATTAGTCACTGGTTTCGGCAAAAATATGCCTCGTTCACAGGAGAACAGTTGTTCGATTTATGTAACGGGATAGTCCGTCCCGTTGTGAAGCCGCCCTGCAAGGCTGGGGGCCACTTGGATAGAGGTGGGTGCAGTGTATTTTTTTTTTTTTACCATCAAATGGGCTGCAATATAATTCCAAATTTCGATAAAGATACGTGGCGAAGCAAAATCCTATTTAACTAACCCAGTCGATAAATTCAAACTCCAACTGACTGGCCAGCAGGGTACCCAATTGTGATCGGCATTTCAAAATTTATGGAAGGCTAATATTGAATCTGTGTACCCAAAAGGGTCATCAATAAAGCGAGGGATTCTCGATTCAAGGCCCCTTGTCCTAAGGATTGATTTTACTGAGCTGGTATAATTACATTACCAAGTATGCCTGAATATGTTGAGGAGTGTCCAAGTCTCGATTAACTCATATCACAGCTCTGGTGTCCTACTGAGTTATTTGGGGTGGTTATTGGATAGCGGTAACAAGTGGTAAGTGGTAATTAATGGAATGGGTGTGCTGGATGGCTGTTTTTAATATATCATTGCATGTTCTATGGTCAGTCACTGAGGGTGTAGTTTGAGCCAGCTACCATCTGTGTGGTGGTGCTACAAGAAATACTAGGTAACCTTCACACGCAAAATTGCTACATGCAATCAAGTGAAAATGGAAAATGAGAACTTGAAAGACAAGGTGGAAGTTTAGAACCGTGGCTTTAGCTTCAGATATTTATATACTTTTGTTTGTGCACAATTACAGTGCATTTTTCTCCTTCCTGGCAGCCAAGACCTGGAACTCCCTCCCCACCAGCCTCAGGACCACCCAGGACCACTCCGCATTCCAGAGACTCCTAAAAACCTGGCTTTTCGAGCAGCAGTAACCCCCCCCTTTCCCCTAGCGCCTTGAGACCCGCACGGGTGAGTAGCGCGCTTTATAAATGTTAATGATTTGATTTGATTCCTATGACAATAGCACCACAGTGTGTGCAGTGTGGAGAGAAGTGGTTATAATGTGTCAAGAAGTTGCAGGGAAAGGTAGGGATGGATGTGGAACGACATGAAAAAGCATAAAAAAAGAGAAGTTATGCAGGAGAAAGGGCTGTGGAGCAAGCGTCAAGCAGAGAGGGTTCAGGCATGGATGAGGGGACGTGGCCAGTGGTGGGGTAAGGTTGGTTCAAGGTTGGGGGAACTTTTCAAGTGCTTTAAGTAACCAAGAAATTTCACTGCAATGAGGTGCTCCTTGAAGAGGGGGGTCTTGAGGCTAAGAAGGGGTGGAGTCTATGGGACTGCCACTTGGATGGAGTTCCAAGCCCTTGGAGGGTTGCTGGAGAATACCTGTTATTTGGTTTGGCTTTCAAGGTCTAGTTTGTAGCTGGTTTCATGGTACTGATGGAGACGGTGTGCACATAAACCGCTAGAGCCAGAATGCAATGAAATACTGATAGATACAAATAAGATATGATGTGCTGGATTGACCTTGTAGGAACTGCCACAGTACTGTTACCAAGAGGAGATGATAGTTTTGAATTTTATCAAGTCTCCTGAATGAATTCTGCCTAAAACTCCCAACATCTCAATACGGGAACCAAAGCTAAATCAGGGTAATCTGCAGCATAATTAGAGGTCCCGGTTTTATTGTATTTTTTAACATTTCTTTCTGTATTAATCAATATTCTTTTTTCCCCATCTTATTGGTATTTATCTATATTTATTTTGTGTTCTCTCAATAAAAGATGACTGTTGTGCTATAGCACATCAAGCAGCCAAATGTAACAACGCACACACAGGTAAATATTAGAATTACATTACAATTGTATGTATACATGAGCTGTTATTTAAGGAGATTTCATCCAGTTTGTTAATCCTCCATGCTGCCTATCTGCTCAGTTCTTGGCCTGAAATTCACATAAAAAAGAGCAGGGAGAGTCACTTCAAAGAAGCCCAATTTTCTGTATGTACGCAGATGCATATAGATAGGATACACATTATTTTCTGTGTGTATTTATCTGTAAAATTCAGTAAAAACTGAAAACTTGGAGCCTTAAGCACAATACAATACCTCATTACCACCTGGTCCGGTTTTGCCATTTCCAGCCAATTTTGTGATGAGGTTCCTCAATGGATGTAGCTGGGAAGAGGGCTCTCTTAGCCTGTCTACCTTTCAATGCTAACATTTTGCCCTCCTCTTCTCCTGATGATCCTGCCTATTTACCAAGGATGTCAGCCTGTAAAAAAGCTAAAAAAACACAAACTCAAATTCCAGCTCCAAGGTGTTAAGAAGGAAATAAGGGCAGGCCAAGAGAAAGAGGAAATGGGCGAGGAAAGCTAGGACTGAAGTTAATGAAGATTACTCTTGAGCAATCTGTGCGTGTGTGAATAAAGGAAAAACATGAATTAACATTATCAGTTGCCTTTGAATACGGTATAAGATACATTAATGAATGGTTAACGACGTTAACGTCATGTTTACAAAGCTTTACTAACCCAGAGAGACAGCCATAACATGGGCAGCAGCGCGCTTGCGCGCGCACGCACATGCACACACACACACACACATATTACAGATTGATCAGTGCTTAATCTGTGAAAAAAACACAAGTGGAGCGTGGGGTAAAGTTGAAGCCCACTGCCAAATTGCAGGGTTGCCGAATTCCAAGGATCGCTAGTCATGATTCTACTTCCTGCACTTTTCTAACAAAACCCATCACTTCCTGTCTCTTTATCAAGCAGTGGAGGTTCATTCTATCCAGCTTTTCTCACTTTGTTGCTGTTTTCATATCTTTCACTCCCTCCTTCTTTCTCCCCTTTCTCTTGGTTAAAGTGTGATGATGAAAGCCCCCAAAATGAAGTGCAAGTGGCCACCAACTACAAACACCGGCACATATTAAGCTGCAGGTGAAACATAAACAGCAGCATAATGGCGACGGGTGCGTCTGACCGAACCTCCTTGAATTAGTTGTTCTTACTATCCAACTGAATATTTGCTGTGTCAATAATTTTTCAGCTCATTACTAGAAGCACAAATGTATCTTTACTATGCCTTTAGAAAGCCCTGGTGAATGCACCCCATAGGGCGAAACACGTGTTGGCTGAATTCCTACTCTGTTCTACGATTCAATCAATTATGTACAATATGGAGTCATTTACTTCTACTTAATAAATCCCAAACTGGATCACTCATTCTGAAGTACCTTCTAATTTCTTAAGGAACTTTATTGAATAATTGCCAATTGGAACCCTTAAATTACTGTTACTAAAGTGGGAACCTACCATATACCAGTGAGTTTACTTCATGTATGGGGGATTAGGGTCCATTTCCTCCGGTTTACGTTCCCACGTTTGTTGAACAAACAGGCATTTTGTATGGGAAGTATTCTAATTGGACCCTTTCGTATGTTTCAATGAACAGCAGCAGTGCGTGATTCCTCTCGTACACAGGACAGGTGCAGCAGGTTGATGTCCTCACAAACACAGTCCGGGCTTCCTTGACCACACAGGGTACAACCTGCAGTAGCATTGTAAGCGTCTGTGTGTGATGTGTGTGTGTGTGATACATGTGTCTTCTTTGTGTGTGTGAGAAAGAGAGAGAGATGATGCATGTGTTGTTCTGTGTGAGGGGATTTTAATATAAAACATTAGTGTCTGTTGATGTAGAGAAAATGAAATGGCGATATGGTGGGGTGGGGCTGGAAGAAGGAGGTGAAAGAGTGTGGAAGATGAGGCAAAGAGAGTAGGTGTTCCTGTTGGAGCAGGCTTAGATGCGGAAAGAAGAGAGACACAGAGGGTGTGTGGTAGATAAGAGAGTACAGGGAATGACCAAGCTGTGGTGACAAATAGGAGGGCGATGATGCAGAAAACAGAGTGAGGCTGAGAAAGGGTGACAGAGAGGCAGCAGTGGTCAGAGGGGCGGGGCACCTGTATAAGTACCAAATTATGAGAATGACCATTGATTATGTAAATTAGATCTATTTATATTATTTGCTCGTAAGTATTGTGAATACCATGCAAGGACTGTGACCATGTGGGCCTCTGGTGGATCCCCCTTCAGTCAGTCTCATCATGGGAAGTCACTCTGGGTCACCTCTAACTTCCTCTCCTCCTAGAAACCTTCACCCTTCAGAAAACATGATATCAACTACAATTCCGCCACAAAGGAACTACTCCTTATAGGTCTGTATTGTATTGTATTGTCTGTCATGACAAATGATCATTCTGCTGTTGAAGAAAACTGCCAAGAATGGCCTTTCCTGCTTTCCACTTATGACAACTCTAGAATACGGTTGTAATTACAAAAACACAACAGCTGGAGCTTGTTAAATGTCAAACATCTGTGGCAAAAACATTGGGGCAATTCTTTTGTAAACTGTATTTAGGACACAGTTTATTAGTCAGATGATGGTTTGGTATCATGTCACTGTACCTCCTTCTGATTAGTTTTTTCCTACCCGAGGGCACATAATTAGTCAGCATCTGGTGCTTTGATGGCTTGATGACCTTCAATAATAAACCAATGGTGGCAGTGTGTGTGCCTTATCCTGTTGGGTCTGTAATTTTCAAGAGGGATCAGTGCTACTGCCTGTTCCACTTGGAAGGACAAACCAGTACACAGACAAAAACACCTTTGTTTGTCACCCAGTCATACAATCACCACAAATAAGCATTCTCGTATGTTGCTTTGTTTGATGATGCTAGCTGGCAATGAAACTTATTGTGACATAGTTCATTGGCCCTTAAACTTGTACGTCCACTTGATGTTGAAGCTTATCAGATATGTTTAATGACATTTTCTAGGCGGAATGGTCAGAGTTGTTCACTCTTAATGGATTCAGACCCAGATTTTAACTTTGTAATATGATATGAATGTCCAACTGCTGTTACTAACTGGGTGTCTCAAAGTTTCATATGCTAAACACTGATAAAACTGAGATTGTGGTTGTAGAAGTTGCAAACAACAAAGAGAGAAAGGGTATTTGTCCAGAAACTCCAGGGACTTGACCTATCCCTTACCAACATGTAACAACAGTGTTTAGGGTGAATACAAATTTTATGTACTTTGAGCACCTCTTGCTGGCCACAAGTGGGCAAAAAAGGGGAAATTCAATATGCTCTATTTCTCCCCTTCGAGGTATCCATGACAAGAGCATGCCCGCTACCAGGGATTGGCGAAAGGTTTGATTTCTGAGATCTAAGGCTCCTACACAACACTGAATATACCTCCCAACCCACAAGCGATCCAAGAAGGACTGAAAGTCTTTGTGTTCCTTAATCCTAATCAGTGGAATTCAGTCCGCACCATTAAATACACAGTGGATCTCCCTACTGTCAGCAAGGGAATATAGTGAAGGGGTGCTACTGAAAAAAGCTTTGTGAAAGTAAATAAACTTGTAAAGCAAATAATGAACTCTAAGCGTATAGTGTTGCAAACATTTTTAATTATGTGAAGTGCAACATGAGAAATTATGTGAATAAAAGTGTTTCTGAATTTTTGCAAAAAAAAACTTGCAGAAAGGCAAAAAATAGTTTCCACCCCAGTTCAACTTGATGTTTGATTATATTAATGGCACATGACCCAGATGGGATGGCACTGCAAACACGTGAAAGTACTCAGAGTGGAAAATCCCCTGCCTTATGGGATATAATAGTCAAGAGTTACCAGAGGTGGTGGCAAATCATGTGATGCAGATGTGTGTGTTCACACAATAGTTTCAGTTTTGCAATGCTAGCAATAATGTACATGTGATGCAGTCACCATAGAGTCTTACATGGATGGGTAGAAAGTTTCACACTAAAGAATCGAGGTGGAGTGTGTTTTTCGAAACAAGGGGATCGTGTACACCGTGTACAAGTTTTATGCTCAGACCTTACTTGTGTTCCTCCACAAACAGCAGCAGAGGTAGAACTATGCACATAAAATACAAGTGTGTAGATCTGGAATACTAAAGGGTACATTTAGGTGCCTTTCTGTAGTTTGATCCTGTGACCTTGTGCAAAGTCATAGCCCCATTCAGTGCTAAATTACATAATCTTACCATTCCTAGGCCAGTGACATCTGAGATGACAAATACATAATACAAAGACTGAAAAGTAACTGTACAATTGATGGCACAATGGAAAGCTCAGAACAAAAGAATAAAGGAGCGTATATTTTCAAGGCCCTAGCGCCATATTTACAAGGCAACGTTAAGCTTCTTTTTGTGTCTTAGTAAGTATGGGCCACTCCGGCGCAGTTTTCTGCAGCAAAGGGGTGTGCAATGAGTGTTGCTGTTGGCGTTCCACTGCAACACCCATTACTTTTGACGCTGCACCAAATGTACAAGGAAACGTTAATCTGAGGCAGCGCCAACAACTAAAGCCACCCCAGGGGTGGCGTTAGCATGGCGCAATGAGGAGAAATACTTTTATTTCTCCTTGCTTTTTCTTTTTCTTTGTGTGTTGCATTCTGCAGCACACATAGAAAGAGCAAAATGCCATGAATGATTGTTTATGTGGAGGAAGGTGTCACTTCCTGCACATAAACAATCTTTAAAAAATTACGATTTTCTACTTGTATGTGTGCTGCATTTTACAGCATACATAGAAGTAACAAATCTCCATAATTGATTGTTTATGTGCAGGACGGGACACCTTCCTGCACATAAACAATCATTCCCTTCAATGCAGACACCTTTGCACTATGGTGCAAGGGTGCCTGTGTTGGCACTAAGCAGCTAAATTTAGTGCCAGCGCTAGGGGAAGTACAGGGGGGGTTGTATTTTTATAAATACTGTGCATCCCTACATTTCAGCAGTGACACAGCACTGCCAGTTTTGATGCAGCCCTGCGCCACTTTGTAGTAAATATGCCCAAAGAGATTTTGATATTGGTGAAGTTGCAGCATTTCATCATCTGATTACTGACATGTTGCAGTGCCCTGACATCCATTCTATTTTTTTCACAGGTACTGAATGAAACAGAACAGAAAGAAAGAAACAACTGCCCGTTTACTGCTTGATATCACCACCGTCACAGATAAATGAGTCAATAATAATTTAAAAAATAAAAAAGTAACACATGCAATCGCCAAGAGAATATTGGAAGTATGTCTTGTGGACTTCTTGCGCTTGTCAATGAGACATGGGTGGGCAGGAAGCTGCTTACATTCACTTTAATGTGTGTTATGTTATGTTATTTGAATTTGTAGAGCACAAGGTATCACCCAAGAGGTATCCCGGCGCTGGAGCATGTGTGAAGGTCAACTGCAGCGTTTTAGTTGAAGAGCAGGTCTTCAGCTTCTTGCAGGATTCCAGAAGTGAGGAGGAGGCCCTTAACTGTAGTGCGAGGTTGTGCCACCTTTTGGGTGCTAGGTAAGAAAAAGCTAGGCCTCCTTGCTGTTCTGCTTTTGTGGGTGCTGGGAGTGTGTGTGTGTGGGAGAGAGGCAGAGTATAAGTGTCTGATGGGCGTGGATATTGTTTCACCAAAGCAGGAGTAGTTTGTTTGTTTTTAGAAAGAATAATCCTGTGCATAGCTTTGTATTTGTGCATACTTTGTCACCTGACGTTCAGAGTTGCATTTCAGAAGAATGCTTACCGTTTGTTTGTTTTATGCATAATTAAGAAATTGTCGAATTTTCCAGTTAAACAATCATAGGCTACAGAATCTCTAGATGAAAAAAAAATCTTGCTTAAATTAAAATGACTAAAAATACAGCAACATGTTGCCACTTAGAGGAAGGCCCTTTGCAAAGGTTGGCGGATCCAATATGATCTAGCAATGTAACTGAAACTGAGCACCGTTTTAACAGCTGTATGTGTGCAGTGGCTGAGTGGATGAACAAAAGTAAGCTCAAGTTCAATTCTGATAAAACCTAAGGTCCTTCTTTTTGGCATGGACACCACCTTCTGGGACCAATTATGATGGCCTCGATCTCTGGGCTCTCCTCCCAATCCGAAATCTCCAGTTAGGAATTTGGGGATGATTTTTAATTCCAGTCTTTCTATTTATGCCCAGGTAAATAAACTCAGTCCATCAAGTTCGCCTCTTTTTACCCTATAAGCTACAGAAGTCAGTGGTTACAGCGTTGGTCTTGACCAGCCTGGACTAATGTAATCACTTATAGTTAGGCATTCATTAATGAGCATCAAAGAGACTTCAAACTCTGCAGAATGCTCTAGCCCGACTCCTTAGGAGGGTCCCCAAGTTTAAGTCGGTTTTATTGGTTATGGTGTAGCTTCATTGGCTCCCAGTCAAGAACAGAATTGCTTTCAAGGCACTCTGATTGGCAAACCAGGCTTTGCATGGCAGAGGTCCTGATCATTTAGAGAGGAGCTTCTCCTGTTACATTCCCAGAAGAAACCTACACTTGGCCACCTCCAGAACTATTAATGTTCCTAAAATTAAGAAAAGAACTTGGGTGGCAGAAGTTTTGTCTGCATCACATGCCGCCATTGGAACAATCTTCTGGCACATCTTAGAACTCAAGCTAACCTGCTTAGTTTGAGGAAACATCTTAAGACTTGTCTGTTCTCTCCCCCACTGATATCCTCTCATATAAGCTTCTGCCTCAGTGTTTATGTTTTTCTAGCAGACTCTAGCGCCAAGATGCCCTAGGGCAGTGGTTCCCAACCTGTGGTCCGGGGACCCTTGGGGGTCCGCAAAGCCTCCTCAGGGGGTCCACGACTGCTTAGAAAATTAAATATTCTTAACAGATTAGGTCCCCAGCTTTAAGTAATGGCTCAGTGAGAGATCCTCGGATTCCAATAATGATTAAGTAGGGGTCCCCAGGTTCCTTTAATGATAAAGTGGGGGTCCACAGAAGTCAAAAGGTTGGGAACCACTGCCCCTAGGGCATTTGCACTATATAAAACTATTCAATTCAATTCAATTTCTGTTGCTTATTGGCATTTTTGGGGTGGTAAAACCATATGAATGAGGTGAAACTTTTGTCTCGAGAGTGTTAAACTGTGCATGAATGACAAAATAAGGAAGTAATATAGTCACAAAATGTGGTACATTATGCTGCTTAATTTGGCTTTTCTTGACACATAATTTGTCAGCCCTGCCTCATAATTTGGCTTCACTGCCCCATAATACCAGTAGCCCTACCTATGTATTCATTGTATTATTTTTGTCATGCACAGTGTGGATGTTGCATAGCCACATTGTCACATCAAATAGATCTACTGTGTGAGCTGCTGCACACCATGGCTGTGGTCAAACTGCTCATGACACTCAGGGCAATTATGTGTGTGTTCTGAAGCTTCATTATATGCATTCTTGTGGATCTGGCATAATCACTTTAGTATATTGTGTTTGCTCTACTTTGGATATTCCATGCCATACTCAATATAAAATTGCTTTATGTGCATTTTGGATGTTTTGTGTTGTTTTATAGACTATTCTCTGCCTTTTGTTTTCATGCATTGTCTGGTGGAGTCTGTCTTTATATATGTTATAGCCATACTTGAGTGTGTGTATGTGTGTGAGATGAGCTGTGTGTTGATTCAGCTTTACATGTTTGTGAGCCAGATTTTAGGTTTAACTTTGAGTCATTCAGTGATTATTTTGAGCATTTGCTGTGGTCAGGGGTGTTTGTCGAATGTCAGTCTTCATGCACATATTGGGCATCTTGCTTATGGGTTTGTTTGTTCCTGATGTGCTCCTGCATGTTACTTCCACCATGTGGATCCATCTTGCATAGTGGGTAGCTGCTGTTCTGCCCCAGATGTGATACATAAGGTTTTGCAGAGAGAGTCATGAGTTTATTTTGTTGGAACAACTGGGTTATGTATGTTGTAGTAGATTTTCTTTGGGGTCTTTAATTTATTTATTTATTTCTAAAAAAAAGGAGGTTTTTTGTGTCCTGTTAGCCATTGGTCTGTGTCTTACATCTTGATGCCTCTGCCTTGTACTAAGTAGGAGTTATGTGTGTGCTGAAGATTAGTACATTGAAAGTTCCATATGTCATATGTGGATGGGCTGAGTGGGCGTTAGGAATGTTCCTGGTGTGGTATTAGGTGTAGTTGATGATTCATGTAACTACTTTGGAGTTTTCTCTAATAAACATCCTTATGTCTACTTTATCTTCCTGGGTCTTTTTAACCTGACACAGACCAAAGCCGGAAAAGAAAGAAAGAAACACGAACAGGCACAAGCAATATTAACAAAATCAAATTGGCAAAGCCTCACACACAAACATAATCAAACACACAGGATGAGCCCAACCACAAAGCCAGTAAGTATATTGACACTCAACCAATTCCTGACATCCATTATCAAGGGTATTCATTTGGGTGGTATTTGATAGTCAAGCTAGGTGCAAAGTTTGACTTTCTGTCCATCAATTTTCTTTGTGGGATCACAGAAACCGATGTATGAATCTATCTCTGTTTTATTTAATACAATATCATCCACCCCTTAAGTTGACTGTTGACTTCTAGGTACTCCCAGTGACAAGCGTTCATCATTCGATTCATAAGAAACAGTATAAGCGTATTTGATTATTCAGGTGCTGATATGTTATCCATTCATCCTTTCCTCAGGAATCCTGTAATCATTATTTGCTTTCTCACATTCCAAGGAATGGTTCCAATGGACTAGGGGATGGAGAGGCTCCACCTCGGATTTACAGCTCTGGTGATCACAATTTTCTGAAAGTTTAAAAAGTGGAAGTTCCTTAACCATGAGGCCACGTGGACATCAATAACTTATGTCAGGTGCTGAAGTCCTGTGAAAGAGTATGGAAGTCTTAAACCCAGTACCATAAACCATATCAGCTACCACCTGCAAGGTGGAATCAGGAGTCTGACTCTACATGCCCTCCAATAAAAGTAGTGCATGCCATGCACTCTTAAGTCTATTAGCCATTTCTGGATTATTTGTGTCAGGCACTATCTTTTCAAAATGCTCAGTTCAAATCAACATATCATTTATCTTACTTAAACAGTGAGGCTCCACTATCTCTAGTCCAATTCAGTAGCCCACAAGAAATTACAGTGTTACTTAGGGCCCGATTATAAGTCTGGCAGTCTGAAGACTGCCAGACTCACGGTGGAGGTCGAACCACTGTGACTGTGGCAGTCCGGCAGCCACATTACGAGATTGGCAGTCGGTGACGCCAACAGACCGCCGTCACAGAGAGGATCATTGATCCCCATGGCATGGGAAGGGCAGGGGCCCCCCTCACCATTACCTTCAGAATGAGCACTGTCTGCTCTGCAGACAGTGTGCCTTCTGAGGGTGCTAGGAGGGCCCACTTTGTGACGGCCTACGGCTCGGCTCCATGTAGAGCCGAGTCCAACGGCGCCACACGTTTTCCACTGGGATGAACAGCGAAACCATGGAAACGAGGGCTCCCGGGCTTGTTTAAAAGAAGTCCCCAAGTTGTCCAGGTCCCAGGGGCATTGAAATTTTGAATGTGGGGGGCTGCTTCGCACCCCATGGAGCCCCAGGTAAAACCTTCTCCCTGGTGCTAATAACTAATTGAATGTAGGATGGCCGTCCGACACCCCCACAGCCCTGAATATCATCATCTTCCCATGGCAGAATATATAATGAAATGCAGGGGGCCGCCCTGACCCACAGCCTCAAGGACAGTCACTTCCCCGGGGATAACATGTAATTAAATGTGGCGGGCCGACTGGTCCACAGCAGCTCCAGGGACTGCTACCTCCCCTGGGCAGAGTGTCAACATCAGGGCAGTGCGCGCTCTACGGGCGACTAGAATGCAAAAACCTAACAATTTCAAGCTAACATAATTTATGTATTGTGCTGAAATGATGTTGTTTAACCTTTTGCATTGCACAGTTTAATCTTGAAGACTTATGTTCAGCATGCATATAAATACTGTTCACATGTAATGTACTGCTGCAGGCTTTCAGACTGTGTGAGGGTGTGGTCCCCTTCCAGGGCCTTCTAGAAGCTTTCCCTGCAGCATGCCTGGGTGTGGTTTGTGGACTGGGCCAAGACTCTATATAAGGGAGTCAGCCCAGCTCCAGGTGCACACTATTCAGAGGTCCCGGTGCAGAGCAGCAGCAACTTCCTGAGCTCCTGTTCCGGTGGCCTACTTTGATCCTCCAGACCTTGCCCTTTTCACTTTAATTGGTGATCCTAGATCAGGGCGGTAAGGTGGAGGTCGGGCTGGGCCCCCGACCCCATTATCGAAGACTCTTGAGTTCTTGGGCCTAATCTTTGCCTGATAAACAATTTTACTCTTGTGCGTGTGAATGTGCGCTTGGTCGTTTCGTAGCATTTGCATGCTGATACTCGAATCGGCAAGACACGTGATTTATTTTCTTGTGCTTTAACCCTTGATATTCAGTGTGCGCTACCATTCCTTGGTAGTTACATGGTGGCATTCGAATCAGCAAGACGTGCGATTCGTTTTCTTGTGCTTTAACCCTTGATATTCATTGTGCGCTACCATTCCTTGGCAGTTTCCTGTTGGCATTCGAATCGGCAAGACGCGCGATTCTTTTCTCATGCTTAATTCATGTTATTCTTTGTGCGCTACCATTCCTTGGCAGTTACATGGTGGCCTTTGAATCGGCAAGACGTGCGATTCGTTTTCTTGTGCTTTCACCTTTGAGATTCATTGTGCGCTAACATTCCTTGGCAGTTACATGGTGGTACTCTAATCGGCAAGACGCGCAATTCATTTCCTGTGTGTAATTCATGTTACTCATTGTACGCTACCATTTCCTGACATTTATTTGGTGACATTCGAATCGGCAAGCAGTGCGATTCCCTTTCTGTGTTTAAAATCACGGTGTTCATTATGCGCTACCATTTTAAGGCATTTACTTGGTGGTTTTCGAGTTGGCAAGTCGCGTGATTTATTTCTCGAATCTAATCTGTGCTATTCATGGTGCACAATCATTCTATGGTATTTACTACTCATGTAAAAATCTGCAATGTGCGCAATTCATGTTCCGGAAATTTGAGAGAACAAAAAAGCCAGAGTTCTAGATGTAATGTTGTGTGTTCCTAGTATGTTTCTCAAACACGATTCATATGATGGCTTAGAAATCATTCAGATGGTTTCCTGATCCTCATGCAAAGGACAATACTTGAATTTGAAAGTTGCATTTAACCTTTCTTGGTTTCCTCACAGGTATCCAGTCATCTTGAAGTCTAGTCATTTTAAGTCTATCCTTAGGTTGTTCATGTTTTCAGAATGACAATGCTTAGAGTCATAGCCTAGTATTGATTCATATGATGTACTCTTGATATTGTGTGTTTTAACCTTTTTGCTTCCTACAGGTCTCCTTCCCAGCTGTTCCCTTCCTAATCCCCTTTTCCCCACTTGGACTCTCTTAGACTTTGTGACAATTCAAATCAGAGTATTGGAGCTGTTTTGTGGTGGAAGTGTTGGGAATGTGCACAGACCCCGAGGATCTGGTGACTCTGACACAGAGTATATAATGAAATGTAGGGGGGCACCCAGCATCGCAGCAACCCCCGGGGACCCCCACCTCCCTGAGACTTATATTTAATTATATGAGGAGGGCGACTAGTTCCCCGCAGCCCTGTGGACTGCCACTTCCCAGGGGCAGAATATATCATGAAATTCTGAGGGCGTCAGCACCCCCCCCCCACAGCCACAGGGACCGCTATCTCCCCGAGGCTAAACTTAAATAAGGGGAGGTCTGTTTCGGACCCCCAGCACCACGGACTACCACCTTCCTAGGGCTAATTGAAACATTGGTGGGAGCTGCGCAGCCCCCCCTTGAGGAGCCAATGATGGCCCTGGGGACCGCCACCCCCCAGGGCCGGCTATTGCAATGTCCCAGGGTGCCCACCCCTGGGACATAGCTGTTTGCTCTGACTTGGCGAGGGCTTTGACATCTCCCTCCAAGTCAGAACAAACACTCCACTTTCTGCAAATGAGAGCTCTCAAACAGCCCTTGCTAGCAAAAAGCAGAGTTTTCATCTCTGTCCCTGCACGCAGGGGAGCAGATGAAAACATTGCTCCTGTAAGCAAGCAGGGGCGCAAAGGCTTCACGACCCCTCCCTATGTGGTGCTGAGATCTGATTGGCTTCCAAAACGTCAACAAGAAAGTGTTGGCAGCCATGTTGGGACTCTGCTTCAGCGAAGTCCCAGAAGAAAAAGATTAAAAAAAGAAAAGGGGGCAGGGTAGGTACACCCTGAACCCTTAGCTGTGGTGCAGAGGGTTCTCAACCCTGATCAAAAAAGCATTTTTTTAAAAATACTTTCAGCAGGATTCACAGCAGATCCGCCAACATAAAAAAAAAAAAAAAAGTGTGGGCTCCTGTGCTTGTTTAAATGAAGCCCCTTATTGGCCAGGTCCCGGGTGAATTGATATTTTGAATGCTGGGGGGCAGCTCAGTCCCCCTCAGCCGCCACAGGGACCGTCACCTCCCCAGGGCTAATGCAGTTAAATGCAGGGGGGCACCTGGCAGCTCTGGGGACTGCCACCTCCCTGGGGCTAATTTTAAATAAGATAGGGAGCCGTTTTGGACCCCTGGCCTCAGGGATCACCACTTCCCCGGGGCTAATAGAAACATTACAGGGGGGCTGTGTGGCCCTCAAGGAGCCAATGATGGCCATGGAGACCGACACCCCGCAGGGCTGGCTCCTGCCATCGTCATGCTTACTCGAACTCTGAGCTTGCTCCCACAAGCAGGGATCTGCTATTTAAAGTCAGACCGTCAGTGCTGCAGCAGTGATTCTGACGACGCTGACCTGGCGGTACCAAAACCGCCAAACTCATAATCAGGCCCTAAATCTTTTGCTGTCAAAATGTATCTACTAGTTTTTTAGCTATGTACAATACAGGTAGAGAAAGTTGATTTTTTGGAAATAGATATTTCACTTCAATATTTTTGTAGCTAGATATTTTTATAATCAATATTGCGTTATACTATCTTAGCTAATATTGCTTTACCTGAGTCATTTGATGATTTTCACCATCATCTCATAGGTCTGGCCTATTTAGCCCCTCTGTATCAATTAGTCAGAAAGAGAAGTTAATGTAAAAATGTTAAGACTAGGAATGTTTTATACCTCTGTCTAAGAATCTCATTATGAGTTTGGCGGTCTTCAGACTGCCAAACTCGCGGTGTCAGTCAGGACCACCGCTTTTGCGGCGCTCTGACCACCACATAAAAACCCTGGGGGTCGGACCGCCAGGGTTCCACCAGCACTGCCAGGATCCAGGACCCCGGTGGCCTGGCAGTGGCGGAGATCGTGATCCGCAGGGCAGTGCTGTAAGTCCGCCATAAAGAGGCTGGCGGAGAACAGGTGCAGAGGGCCACAGGGGGGACCCTCACAGCTCATGTACTTTGCATGGGCAGTGCAGGGACCCCCATGCCCATCACCCTTGCAATGTTCACTGTCTGCCTGGCAGACAGTGAACATTGCAAGGGTGTTGGTGCACCCTGCAGGCTACAGAATTGCCGCTGGCTCGATTGCAGGCTGATGACAATGCTGTAGCCTGTTTCCCGCCAGGTCGGCGGGCGCAAACTGAGGTTTACGCCTGTCGACCTAGCGGGAAACTCTTAATAACTCTGGTGGGGTGTTCGCCACAAGGAGACTGCCACCCTGTCAGGAGTTTGGGGGATGGGCTTTCCCATCCACCAAACTTTTAATTAGGCCCTACGTGATGATCACACTCGTCAGTAGAAATCTAAATCATTCTCCTCTGAGTTCTCTAAAGTTGCTGTAGATTACCCTCTTACATGATTGGTCCTGATTTAATTAGCATATTCTCTGCTATTCTCTGCTTTATTATTCAATAAAGTACTGGCGATGTATTGACATAACCTTAGGGAAAAAGAAAGGAATGTGTGCAACAGTCCCCCAGAAATATAAAGTGGGAAAAGAAGGAAATGTTGGAAATGTTTCTGAGAAGACCTCCACAAGTTCTCTAGCCACTCTAATAGGAAAGGCTGAAAAGTCTTAGCATCCATTGCTGTCCTGAGATGGTTTTCAAATATTTGTGAATTTTGAACTTTGAGTGACGTATTGATCAGAGATCAACTTGAGAGGTGCACATGCAGTCCACACAATTCACAGAGCTGTTAGCTGAAAATCTTTATGTAAAGGAGGCTGGCACAATAGCAGAAGGTATTGAACACATAACTGATTGCATAAACAAGATAAAACGGGGAGATAAGCCTAATGTTTATGTAGTGGAAGCATGATACATCCTGGGAGAAGCTAGAGGGTATTTTAGGAGCGGTCAACTGGGTAACTGCCACCGCCAACTAGGCATAGCCAGGCAAGATAATAAACCAGTGGAATAAAATAATAGAGAACGTTCTAACAAGAACATTCTATTACAACTTCTATTTCTACTACAAGGATCATACTAACATTTATGACTGGAAGAGAGGAGAGAGAGAGAGAGAGAGAGAGAGAGAGAGAGATGGATCTTATTAAGCACAAACATTCACTCAGGACGTGCACCTTGGCACTATGAGGGTCAAGCAATGTGCATCTGCGGTAAAGAGTAAAATTACCATCTCTTTAACAGAAGAGGAAGATTTTGAGAGAGTTCCAAAACCATAATGGGATAAAAGAGACTTTAAACATATTTGCAGTACATTTTATGGTTTCTTGCTGAACACCAAGAGGGGCCTCCTACCGGTCTTTGATATTTTGAATCTGAAAACAGAGGATAGCATAGACCCTTACGAACATAGGCTCCTTCTCAATATCTATTTGGGAATAAGCAATCTGCAAGGGAAAATTTGGGTCCTACTTACCTATTTCATTAAAGAAAAAGGGTCAAATGAATATATTAGTGGTAAGGATACTCTGTGGCAATGAGTATCCCAAGATAATGGGATGCCCACTAAATTTATATGCGGGTGGACCTTTGGTTTAATCATGGTGAAGACTTCTCCACCTCTTTCGTGATTAAACCTCTTTGGCGGCCTGCAGGAGTACAGGCCACCAGAGATTGACCCTAATTCTGGCCACCTAATTTTACTGAGCAGAATTAGAGGTCATCATTGAAGATAACTCTTATTGCGAGGAGAACATTTTCTTTTTTCTTGTCAAAAAAGTAAATCCCGCTTTGCAATTTTCTTTTTGAAAAAAAAAGTGTTTGATGGACGTTGTGTTGACAGAGCAGTGCACCAAACTTTAAACAACATTGATAGGAATTGCTGTGACTGACAGACCAATGGAGATTACCTCGTCCACCGAATATTAAGTCAGGCACCAAATTCTCATCCTAATAAATGAGGTCATGAATTAGGGGTCTGATTTAAGGTATGGCGGCCAGACCATCATCCGTCATAGAGGTCATTACCTGCATTGCCTGACAGTATACCCATCTGCTATATATTGAATCCCCTGCCAGGCTTGCTGTGATCTCTGTGCCTCCACAGGAGCTGCCTCCACTCCTGCCACTCTGGTGTAGGCACAAAAAGATTGGTGCAGTCTGTCATTTTTCTGACAGTGGGTGTGCACCAGATATTTTTGTTTTCAGAAATAAACTCCCAAAGTGGGAGTTTGTTACTAAAAAAAACAAAAACAAATGATGGCACCCACACACTTACAGTTTTCTCTCAGGAATGGGGTTAATTTTTGTTTTTGTTCATGACTGCTAGGTTTCACCTGGTGGTGAACCCTACTCCACGGATTCATAATTTGTCATGTGCGATAAGTACCTGTCAATGAAAACTTTTTGGAGAATAACATGCAAATGTTGTGCTTATGGCACAAAATTTCACAAGTTCATTTAAATACGGAGTATTTTACGCACAATTAACCTGCCACAATTTATCACTAAACCCATAAATGTGATATGTGCAGTAACAGGTTCAACTGCATGCCTTGCAATTAACCAGACCGCTTGTAAAGAGAGCCAAACTGAAAGACAAGAACTACATTATGTAAATGTAGCATGGGCTAATGGAGAGGTAAGAACAGACTACTACACAGGCATTTGTAGATTTATTCTGACTTGCAGTGTGCTATAATACATGCACATCCCAACATGCAGTACAAGTCCAGAGTAATGTATATATATATATATTTTTTGCAACATTTATTTATTTATTCAGTAGCGATACAAGAGGTTATAATGAACAGTAGACTCTGTGGGGGGACCATATTCCCAGAGAGCATTCAAGAAGCGACCTCTCGACACAGTGAGTGTATATGAAGTAACGAAAGGAAGAAAAACCAGCAGCAACAGTAATAGGATTATAGTCCCTTGGGAGGTAATTGTGGCAGGGGCGACTGGTGTTCCTGGGCAAAAAAAGGGCATTGCCCTGCCAACCTCCGGGGAGAGGCAAGAACAGGGAAACAAATGCAGAACAGCTGAAAATAAATCACTGCTCCTTGCCAGTGTGCCAGTGTGCTGAATCTCTTGGATGAACTCTAGTGAACTTTGCAGATGTATTACTGCACATCTGCCAGCCAGGTGAGGTTTTCTTTGACCTGCAGGCACAAGCTACTGCAGTGACATCACTGGAGAGGGAGTGTTGGATTAGAATGCAAGTGATCAAGTTGCTTTGGGGGTTCATAAACAGTGGACTATTTATAGGTCCTGAAGAAGCGGCACGGGATCCAGCTGGACTGTTACAGACGCAAAACATGTTGACCATTTTCCAGGGAGGTCTAGTTAGTTCCTCACCCCCTTGTTCTAACAAGTTTTGACTGAGAGTGATTGATCATTATATCTGCTTCACTCTCCTTATCGGTTTTTTATCTTGGCCTGTACCCACTAGCGGCTGATTAAAGGAGTATTCCTAGGTTGGGTCTTGAGCCAATTTTAACTCTTAGTGTGTCTCTCCTTTTCTCATTTCTCTTTCAAACTCACTCTTGGGGTCTTGGCGTCATCGAGAAAAGATATCCGGCAAAGAGCCCCCCTACGGGGGGTGCCCGTCAGACATTGCAGCACCGGTCTGACGAGGAGCAACTCCGATGATGAAGCATGACACCCATTTGGATGTGTGAGGACTCTTGCTCCTAGAATTAGGACTTCCTTCTGTTCTTTCTCTTGTCACTTTCTTCTTTTTTGGAACAGTGTATTATATTGTTGCAGCATGCCTAGATGTTAGAAATGGGGTTCCTGGTTGCCAAGGAAAGGCACCTAAGCCAGGCAGGAACCACCACTGTAGTCAGGGTAATGGAGCTACACACCTAAGATAGCCCTCCTCACACCCTTGATAGCTGTGTGTAAAGCATTTGTACAACACACTCACACTAGTGACACAATAAATACACCACAAAAGAGACTTCACAAACAAGATATATAAAATATAAACGGTATTCCATAATACCTAAATACTGTAGACCAACTAAACATAAATCAGTAATATTGTGCAAAGCAAGCAGTTGTCAGATCATCATCGTTATGAATGCAAAAATCAGGAGAACCATTTCTGTGTTGCATAAGTCATAAAACATTACCCTCCCACTGCATATGTCATCATAAAACCCTCCTTCCTAACGCATGTACTGCAGACCCTGCAATGCTCCTCATTACAATACAGCAAAAGGGCATAGCAAACCACTTCAGGTCGTACTCATACAGCATAAAATGAGCATGAGAGCATAAAACATATTAGGGAAATGTAGAACATTCAAGGCTCCTCTCAACACCTTTTCTACAGCGGTCACAAGGCATTTTGCACTCCTTCTGGGAAGTATACAGTGGATCACTCTCCACTATGTCGAGGCCAGGAACTTCTGCGCTCCTATTAGGCGAAATACATTAGGGAAGGCCAAGCTACCAGGTCAAATCCAAGAGCTCCTGCGTTCCTGTTAGGCGATATATGTTAATTTTGCAGAAAGCAGGGGGAGGCAAAATTGGGACCTCTGTGAAAAATCTGCCCATCCTTCCAACCAGACCCAGTGCTCCAGCCCAGGTATAAACAAATATGGGGGGAGAGGGCACGCACTTTGAGGAGCCCCACGGGTAAAATACCTTACGGGCAGCTCCCCGGGGCACTCAGGACAGCTGTCAGCACTTCACAGGGAAAATGCTGGGAAGGTCCTTGGCAGTGTTGGGGAGTGCGCTCAAGCCTGTGGGCTCTGGTGTGGCTCTCATTGGTTACTACGGCACCAATGACAACAGGAACCCCCTCGGAACGAGGCCAACGCACATTAAGAAAACAGCCCTCCCACTCTCCTTGACATGTGGGTGGGGGCAAATGCCACTTCTCAGGTTCCCAGGTCAGCAAGAGAGCTGGTAACAGCGCCAACGTATGGTGGTCCCAGCTACAGGACAGAGGCAAGGTGTTCTCCAGGGCAGGGCCCACTCGTGTGGGCAGAGGTTACCTTCAGGAGTCAGGGAGCTGGCTCCAGTCCGGGTCCCAGAGATACGACGCCAGGCTTCTTGTGCAAATGGAGTGTCGCTGTGGACAGGGGATGGGGTGGCCGCTCCAGGGTGATCGTAGTGGTGTGGCCACAGGGAGGAGGTCATCCTGCCCCACGCTCTCCTTCAGCGAGGGAATTCTCAGTGCTGTTGCCCAGAAGGAGAGAGGGCTTCGCAGAGGAGGGTTTCCTCCGACTGGCTGCGGGGTACTGAAGGTGAAAATGAAGCACACTTCACACACTACCAGCAGGCATAAATGTAAACGTATAGCACTACACAGACACTATATTGGCAGGACCAGGAGCAGCCAGCCAGCATCACTGATCGCACTCTGGCCCCTTAGAGAACACGATGTCTGGGGGCAAATCAGGCAGGCCAGCACATCAGGGCAATAATGGTGGTTCCCCCTAGCAGTCCCACAGAACCAGAGTCCAGAGTCAGGGAACAGGCTGGCAGCAGGGCAACCAGCAGAAAAGCAATTAAGATGAGTCCTTTGTGCCATCCAGCAGACACCAGGCAGAAGGACAACAAACAGAAGAGGTGCCCAGATGAGTCCTTTGGTGCAGTCCAGCGGTCCTTCTGACAAAGGTTTAGTCCAAGTTGCAAAAGTGCTCGCCAATCTGGGGCAGAGTCCCTATACTTATTTTCAAAAATGCCTTTGTTCAGGGAGTAACTTCAAAAGAGCCTTTTCAATTGAAGCACAACACCATTTCAGCCCAACCCTGTCTCCAGACATCAGTAGGGGGTAATCAGTCCTTTGTGTGAGGGCAGGACACAGCCTATTGACATGTAAGGTGTGAAGTACCATCCCTCTCCCCAGCCCAGGAAGACTATCAGTATGCAGATGCCTCCTCTGTCACACCCAGCACTTCCTGTATGATGGCTGTGTGGAAATTATGAACCAAGTGGAGCTGTCACTCTATCCCAGACGTGGATTGGAGTTAGGCTGCAAAGCACTAGAGTTATAAGCACAGAGTAGCATTTCTAAAATAGTAACAAAAAATCCACCTACACCAGTAAGCAGGATTTCAGATGCACTTTAGCACTGATTAGAAGTGGTAAAGTGCCCAGAGCCATAAAGCCAACAAAAAGGGGGTCAGAAAAATAGGAGGAGAAAGGCAAAATGTTTGAGGATGACCCTGCAGAAAGGGCCATTTCCAACCCAAGGCAATAATCAGAACCAGGCCCTAATGACAACATTTCGGTATGGTGTGTAAACCATAGCCCATACCCAAGCACCCACATGAGCCATGCATAGGTACCACAGGCTACAAGAGCAGGGATAGGCCAACTCCACATCTTTCCCACCATAAATGCTCTGTTGGGAATGGAACTGTAGGGCCAGGGGAGCTGTCAGGGAGGGCTGGCGTGAACAGCAGAGCGTTCCCTAATACTCAAGAAGAGTATACAATGTGAAGTGGAAGGGGATCTTCAGTCATGGAGTCATCTCATCGGGAGCAGAGTATAATGGTCACTGAGGGGTGTGGTAGAATAATGTATATTAATTCCCTCTGCAGTGCACACACAGCAGAAGATGGTCTATCATCTAGCTGCTCGTTGGCACTACCTGTTACCAGCAAAACAGGATTAGCCTGAAAGATGACAAGATAGACATGCAACATTGCAATTCACCTGTACAGTTGATACTCTGCACATGACAAGCGTATACTCTGAAACAGCTACCTAGCGGTTGCTGCACATAATAGACCCAACATTCTTGACTTGTTGCTATTGAGTGCTTGTCGTCTTTCATAGCTAAAACTGACGAGAATGTTAAGCAATGATGTGTATTGAAATCCATACCAATGTAAGTTGCTGCATTCTGATTCTGATTAAAATGACTACTCAAATGGCATGGGCTTCCAAATCACTGCTGAAAATAAGTACAATAACTATGTCTTTCCAATGGGATGATGTTGTACATCGACCACCCAAACAATGCACACAGTGGCATGGTCATCCTTTCCACTACTCAACAGATGCCTGGATTACAGGTGCATTAGTATTCACTGGTGTTGATACCTGGCCATAGAGCATGCAACACCTCAGTCTGCTGAGACATATAGGCCCTCAGTCTGCGGAGACATGTAGGCCCTGGCAGTGAGTGATAAAGTGGCAGTAATCCCGCCAACAGGCTGGTGGTAATTAACACCAAATTATGACTATGGCGGTGATAACTCCTATAGACAGCCAATGTACCACACCAACCGCCAGGGCAGAAACAACACTCACCACAGCGGTAGCCAACAACAGCCAGGTGGAAGACAAAGTACCACCCACAATATTATGACATAGGAAACCTTCACCTTTTCTGTGCGGTCCCAAGGCCAGCAAAAGCCTGACAGAAACAGAGCTCAGAAGTGAAAGGACTCACCATTGGAGACACAGGGAAGAACCACGCCGCCATGGACACCGAACTGCAAGTTTTCCCGATGATCTTCTACGTTATGCTCCACCTGGAACACCAACGCCGACGAAGACGACGACGGTGAGTACAGCCGCCTAGCAAACAAGGGCGGTGGGAGGAAAACGAGAGTGACACACACACACACACGACACACCATCCTCACACACACCATACACACAACCAGCTACACACGTAAACCAATGGCACAGGAACACGGTATAGTAAAACATGTACCAGATTGCTGGAGTACTGAGAATGTATTAGCATAGCAAAACCCACCACACAAATCAAATATATTTACAGATGTACATAAAGGGCCAATGCCCAGTCTAAAGTCATAAGGGCACACAAGACCACAGGGCAAAGTCCAAAGCCCAACCTGTATCCTGACACATCTGTAGAGAACACTGCAGGGGCATCATTTTGCAAGTGGGAAGGCACCGCAGGGGTATGAGGGGATTGGCACCTCAGCCAAATACAGGAACTTCACCACTGGTTCTGGAGGGGGCTCCATGCCCATTGCTCTGTCCTGAGGAGTGCAAGGCCACAGACTCTGGAGTGGTTGTCTTGCCCACTATTTCTGGAGGGTGCTCCATGCCCATTGCTCTGTCCTGGGGAGTGCAAGGCCAAAGTCTCTCAGGTGGGTGACTTGCCCACTGGTTCAGGAGGGGGTAACATGCCCATTGCTCTGTCCTGGGGAGTGCAAGGCCACAGTCTCTGGAGTGGCTGACTTCCCCACTGATTCTGGAGTGGTCAACATGCCCATTGCTCTGTCCTGGGGAGTGAAAGGCCACAGTCTCTCAGGTGGGTGACTTGCCCACTGGTTCTGGAGGGGGAAACTCGCATAGCAGCCCCTGGAGTGAGGCCTACATGGCGCCCACTAGCAGTGACGGCTGCACTGTGGTTGTGGATGGAGGAGCCTCCTGGGCAGCCTCTTCACTCGCTGATGGCTGCTCTGTGATGGTGGATGGAGGAGCCTCCTGGCCAGCCTCTGCACTCTCTGATGGCTGCACTCTGGTGGTGGATGGAGGAGCCTCCTGGCCAGCCTCTGCACTCTCTGATGGCTGCACTTCCTCAGCTGGTAGTGGGGGCCCCATGACAGCTGGTGGTGGTGGAGGTGTCAGCCTGACAGCCTCCGCTGGCTTAGAGTGCTTCGGCTCCTCCTGTACATGGGGTATGGATCCCTTAGCCTTACTGGCAGGGGTGGATGGGCTCTTCTCCTCTCTGCCTGATGGTGCAGGCTCCTTCCCCTTCTTCACCGGTGGTGTAGGCCCCTTCCCCTTCTTTCCATGTGGTGCAGGCTCCTTCCCCTTCTTTACAGGTGGTGCAGGCTCCTTTCCCTTCTTTACAGGTGGTGCAGGCCCCTTTCCCTTCTTCCCTGGTGGTGCTGGCTCCTTCCCCTACTGCGATGGAGGTGTGGAATCCTTACCACCACCAGTAGGTGGTGCTACCACTGTGCCCGTGGACTGTTTGGCTGAGGTGCTGGGCTGTGTCCTTGGTCCCCTGCCCATAAGGGCAGGACGGTGGGGGAGGGGTAAGGAAGAGGTCAAATTGGGAAAGGAAAAGCTTTTTACGGACGGTGGGGCGGGAGGAGGGAGGAGTAATGGGAGTGGAGGATGAGGGAGTAGTTGTTGGAGATGTATCTCTGCTGAACCTGGATGCAGGTGCATGGGCAGTATGCTGGTCTGAGGTGGATTGCTGTTGTGAGTGAATGCTTGTGTTTGTGTCCTTTAGAAGAGGGGGGACAGACATGGTGGGAGAGGACAGAGGGGACGCGTGCATGGCTGTTGTGGAGGTGTCTGCCAGTGAGGTGTGTGTTCCGCTTGATGTGGTGACGCTGGTAGTGGATGTTGATGTAGTGCATGCAGGTGTGAGTGTGGACGTGACTGGTAGGGCAGTGGAGGAGGAGGGGAAGACAGTGGAGGCAGTGGATGTTGTTGTGTCTGCAACTGTATGGTGTTTGCATGAGTGCCTGTGGGATGAAGTGTGGTGCTTGTGTTTGCCTGTGGCACACTTGTGTGTTGTCTTGTGTGCATGACCGTCTGTATGTGTGCCTGGGATGGGTTGGGGTTGAGGAGAGTGGGACTGGGAGGTGGAAGTTGGAGGGGGACGGTAGAAACAGGCACAATGACTGCCATCAGAGAGGAGGCCAGAGCCTCCATCAATCTCTGTTGTGCCGCCAATCCACTGTGAATGCCGTCCAGGAATGCATTGCTTTGCTCCATCTGGGATGCCAGCCCCTAGATGGCATTCACAATGATTGACTGCCATACGAGATGGATCTCAGGAGATCAATAGCCTCCTCACTCAGGGCAGCAGGGCTCACTGATGCGAGGCCTGAGGTGCCTGGAGCAAAGGAGATGCCCGCCCTCCTGGGTGAGTGGGCACAGGCAACTTGCTAAGGGGCTACTGGGAGGACGGTGCTGGTACGAAGTGTGGCGGCTGTACCTTCAGCTGGGGTGGTCACAGAGGTGTTCGCTACCACCAGGAAGCCCCCATCGGAGGAGGTTTCCTTGTCTGCGTTGTCTACTCAGTCTCCGCTGTGGTGCTCCCCTCGCCCTCCGTCCCACTGGTTCCCTCGGCGTTGGTGGACTCTGCCTCCAGGGTCCTGTGGGATGCAGCTCCCTCTGTTGCCGGGACGCCTGCTCCTCCGCCAGATGATGCTAATGCACACAAGGACAGGATGACAAAACAAGAAAGGGGGAGACAAAGGATACACTTGGTCAATGACTGCACCAACACCACTATTGGCATGTACATCACCGTCACACACAGGGAAAAGGCCTAAGCACTATGTATCGCACTACCAGTGATATGGCCAGTCACCAAGGCAAGATGAGGAGCACAGACCGCCAACTGCAGCACACCTGGGACCCACGATTCCCTGCCTGAAAGGGACTAATAACAAGCTAGGTTACCTGTATTTGCCATGCAACTTTAACCTAGAGATGACCCACGCTGCAACGTCTGGCCTGGCCTTAGGGGCACCCACTAACATACAACCACCACTCGGACACCACCCCACCAGCCAAAATATGTAATGAAATACACTGTACTCACCCCCTTGTGGCTGATGTGATTCCCTCAAGTGCCCATCCAGCTCTGGGTAGGCCACTGCCAGTATGTGAGCCATCAGGGGGGTCAGGGTTCGACTGGCACCCCTTCCTCATTGGGAGGCCATCCCCAGCTGGGCCTCCGTGGTCTTCCATGCCCAGCCTCTCAGGTCCTCCCACCGTTTCCGACAGTGGGTGCTCCGCCTGCCATAGACCCCCAGTGTCCGCAGGTCCTTGGCGATGGCACGCTATAATAACTTCTTTTGATGGGCGCTGACCTGCAGAGGTAATACATACAGGAGAACTCTATGAAACAGTCCAGCCTGTCACACACATGGCCCACCATACCCGATTCCATCACCATTGGCAGGCACATAAGCCATCTCACAACATGTACACTGGCGACAGAGGATCCCCCACCCTTACACAATGCCTTCACACACATCTCCATGCATCCATGCCACATGCATCATGCCCAAAGTGTACTCACCTGTTGGTCTGGAGGCCCATACAGCTGTCCATACTAGGGTAGGACCCCATCCACCAGTCGCTCCAACTCCACCGAAGTGAAGGCTGGGGCCCTTTCCCTGGTCACACGGGCCATGGTAGGTTCCAGACACAGGTCACAGCAGCGCACGCAGTATAGGTGTTCTCCTGTTGCTGGTCAGGAAACAAGTGAGGATTGAGTTAGAAAATGGCAGTCATGTCCGTGGCAGTGTACACCGACACTGTCGGCCTACAACCCCATTGGCCACTGTACTCCCTAGGGCCCAATATTATCCAATGAGGAATTGCCCTGCGGTGCAAGACCGCCTACTGCCACGATGCCCAACGTCGTTGGAATTACCTCACTTCCACATGTCCCTCCATACAGGACAGGCGGTCGCCATTAAAGGGGGGCAACAGTTCTATCAACAGTTACTGCGTCACAGGTTATAAAGGCACATACTTCGACATTTACACTGTCCCAATACCTAGGTGCACCATGGGACTGGTGTTGTGGTTTAGTTGTTCAAATTGTGTCAGCCTACTCACTCTTGTGTCTCTTAGATACCTACTGCTGCGGATGAATGGGAGGTGGATACAAAATCCCATGTACAGACCCCTGGTGGACTTAGCTACACTGGAGGACAGGCACATTATCCTCAACTATCGACTGGACAAGGCTACAATCACAGAGCTATGTTCCCAGTTGAAGCCTGACCTGATCTCATCTATCCGTCATCCAACTGGGATCCCCCCTCTTGTGCAAGTGCTATCAGTGCTCCATTTCCTGGCGACAGGTTCTTTCCAAGTGACAGTGGGCTTGGCAGCAGGAATGTCACAGCCAATGTTCTCAATCGTGCTGGCACGAGTATTGTCTGCCCTGGTAAAACACATGTGCAGCTACATAGCTACCCAGGTGGAAGATTTGGCCACTATGCAGGCCGGATTCTATGCAATGGGACATATCCCCAATATTACTGGGGCGATTGACTGGACACATATTGCGTTTGCCCCCCCACCACCAGAATAAACAGGTGTACAGGAATCGTATGAGTTTCCATTCCATGAATGTGCAGATGGTGTGCCTGGCAGACCAGTACATCTCCCACGTCATTACTAAGTATCCTGGGTCGGTGCATGATGCCTTTGTCCTGAGGAATAGCAGCATCCCAAATGTGATGGCCCAACTACAGAGGCACAGGGTGTGGATTACAGGTGAGCCTTGGTCCCCACCCAGTGTATGTTAGTGTATGCATCTGATGTTGACCTCATAGGATAGTGTGTGGCTAAATGATGTCCCTCAATACCTGCAGGTGACTCTGGCTACCCAAACCTATTGTGGCTGCTGACCCCTGTGAGGAATACCAGGACAACGGCTGAAGAACGTTATAATGAGGCACATGGGTGAACCAGGAGGATCATCAAGAGAACCTTCGGCCTCCTGAAGGGCAGGTTCAGGTGCCTCCATTTGACAGGTGGATCCCTGTGCTACTCACCCGAGAAGGTCTGCCAGATAGTCGTGTACCTTTTCTGCAGGAGGAGGAGACTGGAGATGCCCCTGTGGCCGCAGTAGACCCTGATGACAGTGAGGATTAAAAGGCTGAAGATGAGGATGAGGACAACAGGACCACAGTTATCCGTCAGTACTTCCAATGACACATAGGTGAGTCAGTGCAACGTCACATCTAAATGACTATTGGTATATTCTGTGTGGCTGTGGCATGATGGGATTACCCACTTTTTACTGCTACTTACTGTCACCTATACATTCTCATTTTACAGATGTTAGTGCAATGACATCTGTGTACTGATGTGCTGACTACAGCCAGTTACAGGTCATTATTTCTATGCTCTGACACTGTACAGTTCATTTGCAACAAATATAACTGTTTCTATTAATACACAGTTTCAACACATGACATACAAGTATTTGAGTTGTATTCAAGGGTGTTTATTGCAGTGCTAAGAAACTGAGGGGAAGGTGCAATGGAATGGGGTGATGATGGAAGAAAGTCCAGGGTATTGTTCCAGTCTGTTTGTAGCACAGGTGCAGTGTCCAAGTGTCCATAGGAAGGGGAGCAAAAGCAATTCAAGGTGGACAAGGTGGCAGTGTGGGTCACAAGGGGGACAATCAGGAGAGTCTCATTTCCTGGCCGTGGTCTTGGCAAGTGTCTCTGGCTTCTGTCTGGGTCGCAGGGAAAGTTTGCGGGTTGGTTCACCTTCTGCAGGCGGAGGAATGCTGGTGGCCTGTGGGTCTTGTTGCAGGGCTTCCTGGCCATTAGTGGCAGTGGAAGTGGAGGGCTGTTCATTTGACTGGCTAGTGGTAGGGGCCCGCTGCTGTGCTGTTGCCTCCCTCATGATGTTGGCCATGTCTGCCAGCACCCCACTATGGAGATCAGGATGGTGTTGATGGCCTGCAAGTCCCCCCTGATCCCCTGATACAGTCCCTCCTGCAGCCGCCTGTTTTCCTGCTCGTTTTCAAGGATCTGGCCCATCATATCCTGGGAATGTTGGTAAGCTCCCAGGATCGCAGAGTGTGCCTCCTGGAGCGTCGGTTCCCTGGTTCTGTCCTCCCCCTGGCGCACAGCAATCCTCCCAGTTTCCCTGTTGGCCTGTGACCCTGTCCCCTGAACGGTGTGCCCACTGCCACTGACTCCAGGTCCCTGACTGTCTTGGGGGTGAGATGCAGCCTGGGGTCCCTGTACAGGTGGGCACACTGCTGATTGACGTGTCCTGGGGACAGAGATGTGGGTATGCTGGGTGGGTGCTGTGGTGTTGGATCCTGATGGGGGAGGCTCCGTGGTGGACTGTGATTGTGCTTGGGTGACCGGCTGTCCAGTGGTCCCTGATGGGCCAGGTTGGTCATCCAGATCCTGAAGTCCAGAGTTACTGTCATCACTAGGGCCATCTTCTATTGGGGGACTGGATAGTGGTGGCACCTCCTCTTCACTGACATTGGCTGGGGTACCAGTCGGGATGTAAATGATGTATTATGCTTCATGTGTATGACATATTGTACATCCGTGGCTTCCCCTCTATTGTTGGTGTTGCCCTGCCACCTTTTGCTTGTGTATGGTGATGTATTGTGGGAATGTTAGTTTCCCTATGCTGTGCATGCTTTAGTGATGAGGTCCATTCAGGGCTGGGAGGGGTGTCCATGCATTGGTATGGCATGCAGGGCTTGGCATTGTGGTTAGTCATTTGTGTACGTACAGTGTGTGGGATGGAGTGGAGTGATGGGAGTGAGGGTGAGGGGGTGTGATGGCATGCAGTTATGGGGGATGATAAGTGTTAAATGTTGACTTACCAGTGTCCAGTCCTCTGCCTACTCCAGCGAGTCCCTTAGGATGCAGGATTGCCAAGACTTGCTCCTCCCATGTTGTGAGCTGTGGAGGAGGAGGTGTGGGTCCGCCCCAGTCCTCTGCATGGCGAGCTGGTGTCTTGCTGCTATGTAACATACCTTACCCCGTGGGTCGTTCCACCTCTTCCTGATGTCGTCCCTTCTTCTTGGGTGCTGTCCCACGGCATTCACCCTGTCCCCATTCCCGCCATAGCTCCATCTTCCTTGCAATGGATATCTGCTGTACCTGTGCTCCAAACAGCTGTGGCTCTACCCTGACAATTTCCTCCACCATGACCCTTAACTCCTCCTCAGTGAAACGGGGGTGCCTTTGTGGTGCCATGGGTGATGTGTGGTGTGTGTTGGTGAGAGTGTGTTGAGTAATGTGGTGGGGTGTGTGATGTGGAGTGCGTGAGGGATGTATGGATGTGAGTGGTAGGTGTGTCTAGTTGTCTCTGTGCTGTTCGTGTCAGTCTCCTGGCAGTAATTGTTGTTGGTAAAGGGTTGTGGGTAATGTGGGTGTGTGCTTTATAGTGGTGTGGGTGTGTGGGTGTGGTGTGTGAATCAGTGTCAGGTGTGTGTTTTTAGTATTGGCCAATGTAGTGTTGTTTTGTATGTGGGTGTCCATTCTGAGCGCGGCAGTGTGTACTGCCAATGGTTTACCGCCGTTGAATGTCCGCCGTGTTGATTCATGGGTCATAATGTGATGGGCGTTGTTTTGTTGGTGTAACGGCATGAGTGTTGGGTCCGCCAATTTAGCACTGACCTTTGGTCTGGCGGATTTGTCTATGTGGCTGTATTCTGTCGGATTGGTGTGTGTGTGTCACAATATGGTGAAAAGATATCTGCCACCGCAGCTGAATGTTGGCATTTACCACCAATGTCATAATGAGGGCCATAATGTATGCTACACCTCAGTCTGCAGACATGTAAAATGAATGCTGCACCTCCATCTGTGGAGACATATAGCGCATGCTACATCTCAGTCTGCATAGAAATTAAGGGCATTCAACACCTCTGTCTGCGTAGACGTGTAGTGCATGTGATACCCCTGTCTGCAGAGACATATAGTGCATATGACTCTTTAGTCTGCGGAGATGTTTAGTGCATGCAACATCTCTGTCTGCCGAGAAGTATAGTGCATGTAACACCTCCATCTGCAGAGATATACACTGCATGCGACACCTCCATCTGCAGAGATGTATAGTGCATGCAACACCTCCATCTACAGAGATGAATAGTGCATACTACACCTTAGTCTGCTGAGACATATAGGCCCTCATTCTGACCTTGGCGGGCGGCGGAGGCCGCCCGCAAAAGTCCCGCCGTCAGGTTACCGTTCCGCGGTCGAAAGACCGCGGCGGTAATTCTGACTTTCCCGCTGGGCTGGCGGGCGGTCGCCTTCAGACCGCCAGCCAGCCCAGCGGGAAAGAGGCTTCCACGATGAAGCCGGCTCGGAATCGAGCCGGCGGAGTGGAAGCTGTGCGACGGGTGCAGTTGCACCCGTCGCGTATTTCACTGTCTGCGCAGCAGACAGTGAAATACATGTAGGGGCCCTCTTACGGGGGCCCCTGCAATGCCCATGCCAGTGGCATGGGCACTGCAGGGGCCCCCAGGGGCCCCGCGACCCCCCCTACCGCCATCCGGATCTCGGCGGTCCGACCGCCGGGATCTGGATGGCGGTAGGGGGGGTCGGAATCCCCGCGGCGGTGCAGCAAGCTGCGCCGCCGCGGAGGATTCAATGGGGCCGCGGTACACTGGCGGGACCCCGCCAGTGGTGCCGGTCCGACCGCGGCTTTACCGCCGCGGTCGGAATCCCCATTGGAGCACCGCCGGTCTGTCGGCGGTGCTCCCGCTGTCCTCCGCCCTGGCGGTCAAAGACCGCCAGGGTCAGAATGACCACCATAGTGTATCCTGCACCTCCTTTTATAGAGATGTATAGTGCATGCTGAGTCTCACTCTATAGAGAAGTATAGTGCATGCTGCACCTCAGTCTATAGAGATGTATAATGCATGCTGCACCTCAGTCTGCGGGGACATGTAGTGCATGCTACACTTCAGTCTGTGGAGATGTATAGTGCATTCAACACCTCTGTCTGCAGAGATATAGAGTGCATGCTACACCTCAGTCTGTGGAGACGTATAATTCATGCTATACCTCTGTCTGTAGAGAGGTATAGTACATGTGACATCTCTGTCTGGGGAGATGTATACTGAAGGCATCAAGCTTGTCTGCATAGACGTATAGGGGGTCATTCTGACCCTGCCGGTCACCGACCACCAGGGCCAACGACCACGGAAGCACCGCCAACAGGCTGGCGGTGCTTCCTGGGCCATTCTGACCGCGGCGGTAAAGCCGCGGTCAGAAAAGGGGAACCAGCGGTTTCCCGCCGATTTACCCCTGGCCCAGGGAATCCTCCATGGCGGCGCTGCTTGCAGCGCCGCCATGGGGATTCCGACCCCCTTCCCGCCATCCTGTTCCTGGCGGTTTTTACCGCCAGGAACAGGATGGCGAGAACAGGTGTTGTGGGGCCCCTGGGGGCCCCTGCACTGCCCATGCCACCGGCATGGGCAGTGCAGGGGCCCCCTAACAGGGCCCCACAAAGATTTTCAGTGTCTGCTTTGCAGACACTGAAAATCGCGACGGGTGCATCTGCACCCGTCGCACCCCTGCAAATCCGCCGGCTCCATTCGGAGCTGGCTTCCTCTTTGCAGGGGCTTTCCCGCTGGGCCGGCGGGCGATCTATTGGAGATCGCCCGCCGGCCCAGCGGGAAAGTTAGAATGACCGCCGCGGTCATTTGCCCGCGGTGCGGTCTTTTGGCGGTTTCCGCCCGGCGGGCGGCGCCCGCCGCCCGCCGGAGTCAGAATGACGCCCATAGTGCCTTCAATACCTCTGTCTACGGAGACGGATAATGCATACTACACCTCAGTCTGCAGAGACTCATAGCACACGCTACACCACAGTCTGTGGAGAAGTATAGTGTATGTGACTCCTCAGTCTGCGGCAACATATAGTGCATGCTACACCTCTGCCTGCAAATGTATATTGCATGGAACACCTCTATCTGTGGAAAATTATAGTGCATGATACACCTCTGTCGGCAGATGTATAGTGCACACAACACCTACGTCTGTGGAAAATTATAGTGCATGAAACATCTCCATCTGCGGAGATGTATAGTGCATGCAACACCTTCATCTATGCGGGTGAATAGTGCATGCTATACTTCACCCTGCGGAGACGTATACTGCATGTGACACCTCTGTTTGAAGAGAGGTATAGTGCATGGGACATCTCAGTCTGAAGAGACATATAGTGCATGCAACACCTCTGTCTGTGGAGCGGTATAGTGCATGAGACTCTTCAGTCTGCAGAGATGTACAGTGCATGTGATACAGCTGTCTGTGGAGAGGTATAGTGGATGCAATACCTCCATCTACGGAGATGAATAGTGCACGCTACACCTTAGTCTGTGGAGACATATAGGGGGTCATTCCGACCCTGGCGGTCCATGACCGCCAGGGCCGGGGACCGCGGAAGCACCGCCAACAGGCTGGCGATGCTTCCTGGGCTATTCTGACCGCGGCGGTAAAGCCGCGGTCAGAAAAGGGGAACCGGCGGTTTCCTGCCGGTTTCCTGCCGGTTTCCCGCCGGTTTTTCCCTGGCCCAGGGAATCCTCCATGGGGATTCCGACCCCCTTCCCGCCACCCTGTTTCTGGCGGTTTTGACCGCCAGGAACAGGATGGTGGGAACAGGTGTCGTGGGGCCCCTGGGGGCCCCTTCACTGCCCATGCCACTGGCATGGGCAGTGCAGGGTCCCCCTAACAGGGCCCCATAATGACTTTCAGTGTCTGCTTTGCAGACACTGAAAACCGCGACGGGTGCCACTGCACCCGTCGCACCCCAGCAACTCCTTCGGCTCCATTCGGAGCCGGCTTCATCGTTGCTGGGTCTTTCCCGCTGGGCCGGCGGGCGGCCTTTTGGCGGTCGCCCGCCGGCCCAGCGGGAAAGCCAGAATGACCGCCGCGGTCTTTTGACCGCGGTGCGGTCATTCGGCGGTTCCCGCCAGGCGGGCGGCTACCGCCGCCCGCCGCGGTTGGAACGACCGCCATAGTGCATGCTACACCTCTGTCTGTGGAGAAGTGTAGTGGGTGTGACACCTCCACCTACAGAGATGAAATTTATGGATATGAGCACCAATGTAGCGAGTGCATGATCATGAGCATAGCACAGCCCTGGGTGATGCATATGAGAGTAGTGCCTCACAAACGAGCCCATGTACTCACAAGGCAAAGTGATAACAGGGACACCATCAACTGGCAATGAGGGTTGTCCCTAGTATGCATAGGGCTCAGGGAAACATTGAGGATGCCATGACCTGATGGGGACAGAGGAAGGATGGCAACTGGAACATTCAACTGCACTGGCCGCTAAATATACCAGGCTGATGGCCTATGGCGTAGGTATACCATCATGACCCATATGGGAGAGAATGCTGACTGCAAGAAGACTTAACAGTTGAGTCCTGGTAGAGTGCAATGTACCAGGAGCAACACAACATCAAAATATCCAGGTGGTATCAACAAAGACCGAAGCTGGAGTTGCCACTTATGGGCCAAGAGGCCATTCAAGGCAACTGAAGTCTCCACTACATCCTGCCAGTGGTTGAGTTTATCTCAAACATTCAACTGATCACTCTTTCATTTCGCTCAGTAAAAGTATAAGCATTAGAGACGTGATATTCGGGAATATGCAGGCAGGGCGAGAGAGACTGGAATCAAACATAATACCCAGATTAGGAACTGAATACTCAATTTTTGAAGTAAAACCCCAGCTAAAACCACTGCAGGCTCAACAGTCAACAGGGTCCACGTCCAAGATCAAACGCACCTTTTTTAATATTCAGAGAAATTAGATACCCAAGTCAAGTGTAAAGGATGTTATTGGTTTTTGCATCGGGCAAGTTCTCTCATGTTTTTGTGTAAACCTTTCTCCTACAAGTGTGGTTTTCGTCTATTGTGGTTGGGAGTCCTCGGTGGCAGGGGAAGTTTTGTCATGAGCATTAAAGTCCTGAGAAAAGGTACCAGTGTGATGTGAGGCTGGATGCTGGCTCCCAGGCCACAAGTGGGGGGGGGGGGGGCACATGAGGCCTATTAGTACAACCTGGTGCACACTGCAGTGCGAAAACTCCTCACGATTCCGAAGTTTACACCAGGAGTGAGGAGACTCCACACTGGTAACTTTACGAGTCGTAAGTCCGTATGTGAATTGGGCCCTAAATGTTTAGCAGCCACTATAGAAAGGATGTTATTGGGCTGTTTGTCTTATTAAACTTCTAATGCCTTAGTTTCATTTCCAGCACCCCTGATATGTATGGAACAATACAGATATTATACTGCTTTCTGTAACTACAGACCACAATTACACTCTTTAGTAGCCCTAATAAGGGCCATTACCTTTTAGACAAATCCTAAAGTGTACTCTATGTGTGATGTTGTTCAGAACATTTACCAAATTATTCTTTCCCATTAGAATGCTGCCCTTATGAAGGCTCTGCTGCTTACCAATCAATTTAGGAAATGAGAGAACGAGAGAGAGAGAGAGGGTTTAGTAGATGGCACAATATTACAGTAGAGCATTGGAACTCGATAATTAAACTGATTCTAATTATCAGAGGGAGCATGACGAAACCTGTTGGAAGAAGAGTTGTGCCTTCAAGGATTTCCTAAATAATAGGAAATTAACGTCTGCGTCTGTTTCTTCTGTGTTTTCATATTGGAATATATAAGGTAATCACCAAGTCTGCTCCACTCCATTGTTGCTAGTCACCAGATGCTAGAGATCTGAAATGGGAAAAATGAAAAATTAAGACTGCGCGGATTGATATCTGGAATTCTACACCTGTATGTAATTGATAGAAAAAAGAGAAAATGTGAGTGCAAGCATTGTCTGTCTGAGGAGGCAAACTGGAGCTGGTCAATAAATAAAATACTCTTTTTGTTAACTCCAGATACATTCCAAAATGGAGAGAGGAAACATGAGCGTTGTCAAAGAATTTATCTTCTTGGGCTTTTCCAGTCATCCAGGCCAGCAACTTATCCTATTTTTTGTCTTCTTTGCTGTATATCTTCTCATCTTGGTTGGAAATCTGACAATCTTTATTGCTATAGTAGTGGATTCCAGACTCCACACACCCATGTACTTCTTTCTGAGCATCCTGGCTTTGGTGGACATCTGTTTCACATCTTTAATAGTTCCCAAGCTATTGGTGGACCTTTTGTCAGTGACGAAAGCCATTTCTTTTCCTTTGTGCATCTCCCAGTTGCATTTCGTTACAGCATTTACCAATGTGGACAGTTTCCTTTTGGGTATCATGGGCATTGACCGATTCATCGCAATATGTCACCCTCTGCATTATCCACAGGTGATGAGGAAGAGGGTCTGTATAGCACTGGTGCTCTGTTCCTGTGTGATCGCTTCGCTTCACGCATCAGTGCACAGTGTCTTGGCCTCCAAGTTACTATATTGTGATGCAAAGGAAATGCACCACTACTTTTGTGATCTCCCAGCTCTTCTGAAGCTGTCGTGCTCAGACACATCCATTAATGAGCTTGTACTCTTCACCGAAGCAACTATAATTTTTCTCACCCCACTATTATGTAATCTTACATCCTATGTTCTAATTGCTGTAGTTATCTTGAAAATCAAGTCGTCCGATGGAAGAAAGAAAGCATTTTCCACCTGTTTTGCTCACCTCACATGTGTGGTCCTGAATTATGGACCTGTGTTTTTTACATACATTCGGCCATCTTCAGCGTACTCCCCGGAGAAGGACATGGGCTTAAGTGTAATGTACACCATGGTGATCCCAATGATCAACCCATTTGTGTACAGTGTCAGAAATAATAATGTGAAAGAGGCGTTGAGAAAACTGGGGAAACGGTTCCAGGGACAACAATGAATTTGGATGAAAATACAATGGAATAATTCACATTTGAATTGTTTAATGTTTACAGAAATCAACACAAGGTATAGAAAGATTCAAAAACTAAATTCACATCCAAATAAAAGGCACTGAATGGCTACTTGTAAGACTGATAATCCTTCTTGAGTATTTTTTATCAATTAATATTAAATCGTAGAACATCTCCACACAAGACCTTGGAAAACTTTTTGAATTTTAAAATGTTCATTCTTCAGAGCAGTTTCGTAAATATAATGTACATACGTGAGGCAATATTTTACGTCTTTTTGATTAAGTCCACTATAAATCAAGATTGTAAATTATATGTAGCAGACAAAAATATATGTTTTTAAAAATCCCCTTGTATTTGCCCAAGAGTGCTTGCACGACACCCCGTACTTGCAATTTCTCCTGGTTCCTGGTTTTGACATAAGGTCCTTTATGTTAGCTTATGTTCACATTTTGTGTTCTCAAACTCTTTCGGATCTTGATAATCTCTCCTGTCAGTGCTTGACATCTGCTGAGAGGCTTCCTAATGACAATTCTACTCCTAATATCTACCTGTTTGTCTTCTATAGTGCAGCCCCAGGCGCTCCTTTTAACATGGAGAGAAAATCTGACTAGCTCCTTTAGAGTTTCAAGGAGCTTCACTTCCCCTTCATGCTTTGCAGGTTTAGTTAGGCACTCATTTGATTTTATATCATAGATTGGGCAAGGTAGTTGTCAATAATATTTATTTTCAGTCTCTTAGTTTAATGGGGGGGAAATGGAATGTTTAATGTTAAGGAGTTCAGAACATTTCTCTGACTGGGAGCTCAAATTATAGGAAAACAAATAAGTAGGGTTTCCTTCTCTATCAAGGGGAGGTCTTTCATTTTCTTAGACAGCAGACAAGAGCAGCAACACTATATTTGAGAACGGTGCAGAGTAAACTGGGAGAACAAAGGACCCAGGGGAGAGTCTTTAGGCAAACAGGATGAGCTAGGCAGCATCTTCTTCCTAGGCATCGGCTCTAGCTTAAGGAGTGACTATTAAAAGTAGGCACCGACTGTGTGGTTGCTTCTTCACATAATTCTGAATGGGTATGTTTCTCATGAGTGCAGCTGTTGCTGCATTTATTTCCGTCAGTAGAAAGCTCTCTGCCTTAACCAGCCTGGGCATGTCAGCAATCTGGTAGCATTTCTAAATGTAGGACACAATCTAGTTTATGACGAAAAATAAACTTGATAAAGTGCTGCTTTGATTTCAGCATCTCATTGTTTGTTTTTGAAGATATCATTTCTAGCGGTGTTCTTAAATTAGCATCTAAAGCATGCTTTATGATTTGGAGCTTAGGTAATAGAACACAACAAATCCTCTAAAAACATATAGAACTGAAATAGAAACAGCTGCATGATGAAAAGCTGAACATTGAGGATAAATAACTACTTTCTTAAAAACCCAGAACACATTCCTGAAAATAATTTGTTGCTGCCAAATTCCACTACGGATGAGCTATTTCAATTTAAGTTCAGAGTTACAAACTTGATATGCACAGTCTCTAGCAATACTATCCTTTCTGACCCAGATTACAGGATAATTCTACAAATTATCCTTATGAAGACCTGTGAGAAAAGGTGTCTTTTGTCATGGTTAGCCCCCACTTTTTGCCTGGTATTGATGTGCTTTCAAAGTTGTTAGTGCACAGGGATCCTACTAACCAGGTTACCTCGGTCAGATCTCTTTCCCCAAAATTGTTGTGCTGCATTGGCACAATTCACACCACCTTTAGCTGCCACTATAAGTCCCAAGTAGATGGCACTTAGGTGCCCAGGCAATGGGGTACTAAGGGTAGGCCACTGAGGACAGCAGTGCATATTGTGCAACCCTCAAGGCCATGCTTTCAGATGCACCCAGCACTGCCATTGCTGGCAGAGTGTCCTGGTGCAAACCGAAAAAGTAAACTCTACACAGCACACAGCCTGCGTGCCCTGTCCACTGTACACTGCATGCACTATAGGTAGGCCATCCCTCTGGCAGGCTTTCCAGCCCTACGGCAGGGTGCACTATATTGCATGTGAGGGCAGTGATGCATGAGCAAAATACCCCTACTGCGTCCTAGCCAAATCTGGGACATAGTAAGTTAACAGAGCAGCCATTTTAAATGCATGTGCTGGACACTGGTCAGTACAAGATTCACAGCTACATGACGGCCACTCTGAACCCTGGGTTGTTTGGTATCAAACAACTCAGATTGATAAATCCAAACTGATACAAGTATTGGATTTATTGCAAAAGGTACCCAGGTGCAATCTTGGAGGTGACCCCTGCAAAGCTATCTACCACTGGCGTGGTTGCAGTCCAGTCCCAGCCAGCCTGCCACTGTCAGACAAGATTCTGGAACTCTGCGGTGAGAGCTTGCTCTCTGGGTCCCAGAACAAAGCCTTTCCTGGGTGGAGGTGTTACACCTCCCTCCTCAGGAATGTGCACTGAAATGCTAGCAAGCTTCAAATGCCTTACTGCCTTTGAAACTCAACGCCCAGGCCTGTTGGTAGCAGCAGATGCCTGCCCCTGTTGCAAACCCCCGTTTTTGGTGGGGGCAACGGCGGGACACCACACAAAGGACAGGAGGAGTGGTCAGTCCCAGCTGGCTCCACCCCTAAGGGTGGACCCATGCGAGGTGAACCCTCCATTTAATTTTCCTCCATCTTGTATAGAAAGAAAATAGTCTATCAGGTGTAGGGAAGTGACCTCTGCCCAAAAGAAGTGGTTAGTTAGTGGGTGTAGCCACCCTACGGTAGGTGACCAGCTTGTCACTACCAGGTTCCTCCCTAAAATGCCCACTAAATACAGTATTTAGAGGACATCCCTAGACCACGAAATAAGATTCCAAGGAAAAAAGAAGACCAGCAACAAAGAAGACCCAAGGCTCGAGAACTGAAGCCCTGCTGCACAAAGAAAAGGTGCGAAACCCTGCCTGCTGCACCCAGGATTCAACAATTACCGCTGCTGCTGCGCCACAGAATCTTAGTTATTATTTTCACTGAATAGTAGATTCTGCGCTAGAGGACGATGGATCGAAGCGACATAGGTTTTGATGGGATGTCATCAATGAGCATTATGAGCATCAACAAAAGTCAACATAATGAATATTACTAAACCTTACCCAATAACCACATCAGTTTATTAAGAAGAATTAATAAATTTATTAACCTAGATTAACAATGCTAATGTCACGAAAATAACTCTAAAAAACAAATGGTAAGCATATAATAGCGGTTGATTAAAGCGTTTTATATATCTCAATCTGATTAAAACAACCAAACAAATTATCTCTAAAAGTATCACGCTTATTAATAATACAAAAACTGGTAATAATGGCACAATATACATTAGTTCAGCATTAAATGATTTCAAGATAATCATGAGCATTTCCAATTAGTTCCCTCACTAACCACAAACTAGCATCAACATGTTGGGCTTCATGTGAAAAGAATTTAATAACACAAATTTAGGAAACCTCTTTAACTTGATTAATCGAAAGTATTATTAATGTGCAGCAATTTAATCATTAGTTGCAGCTGGTACCTGAAAAGCAAAAGAGATACATCATATGATACAATGACATACATTGCCAATAATGAATAGCTAATAGCTTGCATCGGCCAGGGGACACTATCAGTGGTATCATCAGAAGATTTGGGCCTAATGACAGCTAAACACACTCAGCTAAACTCGAACCATCGGAATCCTTCTCTCAAGTCTCTAACATGGAATCTCTCTTCATCTCTAACATAGGATCTCTCTCCTTCTTCTTCTGCCCACCATCAGTTGTTATACTAAATCTGAATAAGCTTATGATTGGTCAGTCTATGGGGTGGTTACGTTTCAGCCAATCAACAACTAAATTGATGACCTAAAACACAACAATTCTACATTCTAGAACATTTTCTTTAACAATAACGTTTCCTCTTCCGTCTCATCTGTAGCTCCATTGTTTCATTGCCTCTCAAATGCCTCATCTCAGGAAGAAACTGTTACAGTTTCACTTTAAATCCATCCTTGAGGAAAGACCAAATATTAGTAACATTCTCAAAAAATAGGACATTTCAACTTATGCAATGCTCGGTTAAAACATGACCTTGTAAGACATAATGCAGCAATCCATTAGGGGTAGCTGTGGGCACATCTAAACAAACTTCAAAAACACTTTTGTAAGCTTTGAATTATGGAAAATAACCATCACATTTAGTTAGAGTTTTGGTCAGTTAGGGACAGAAAACGAACATTAACAATAATTTTTCAAAAAGTTACTCGTTTTACACGTTAATTCATTACACATCTTAAATATGAAAATATTAGAAAATTCACACTCTTACAATCCCTCCTGTTAGAAATGGGGTTTCTGGTTGGCTAGGGTATGCACCTCAGCCAGGCAGAACTTACCCACTCTAGTCAGGGCAAGGGAGTTACACGTCCAAGATAACCCCTGCTCACCCCCTTGGTAGCTTGGCACGAGCAGTCAGGCTTAACCCAGAGGCAATGTGTAAAAGCGTTTGCACAACACACACAACACATGTGACGCAATATCCCCACCACAAAGGAAACACAACACCAGATTATATGAAAATATACTGTATTGTACACAAGGCAATTATCAGACCAAACATCACATATCAGTACTATCCTGCTAACTTAGCAGTTGTCAGAACATTACACATTAGTTACTCTGCAAACTAGCAGTAGTCACACATAACACACAGGTTACTCAGTATTCTGCAACATAAGCAGTAGTCAGGAAAACACGTTATTACATCTCAGCACTTGTCATAAGAATATCATAAAATAGCCATGGTAGGAACATTAGAAAACATATGGCAAGTTAGAAAAACATATTAGCAAGCATGTCCATAAAAGGAACATTTGCATACACATATGTAAAAACATCAAACGCAGGTAGGTAATATATGAATCAAACAAAAGTCTGCAGAAAGAACTTTGGATTGCAACTATATTGGTCCTTTAAACAGTACCTGGTTGGATGAAGGCACCTCCAGTGCCTAGAAGGCGAACAATGGGCCCCCGGCGCTCCTACGCGCAAAACGGGGGCCTCCCTTATACTCTGGGGTCAGAGGAGGGCAACATGTACCTCCTCTCTTTTATAGATGGGCCCCTCCGGCGACCGTGATTACTGGGGGCCCCCTAGGGCCTCCACCGGCCCTCACGAGGGGGGCCAAAGCCAGCAAAATCAACTTAGGGTAGGAGGGGGGCACCACGCACCCCCTCCGGTTTAATGACAGGCCCCTCCCGGGACCTGTGATTTCTGGGGGCCCCCCCGGGCCTCTACTAGCCCTTCCACCAAGCTGGGGGGGGGGCACAATAATGCCAGTTTTACCTAACAGCAGAAAAGGAGCGTCCTGCTCCTAACACAGAGGCCAGGGGGAAGGGGGCACTCCCCGCGCCTTCCCCTGGTCCTGCTGTAAAGACACAAGAAGATCAGACCCCTCCTGGGGCCCAAGCAGACACTCGCCTGCACCCGATGCGGTGCGCGAGTGGTCTTCCAGCTTCCCGGGCTGCTGCGGTGATCTTATTTAAAGGGGCACAATGCAGCAAGGAGCCTACGAGCTCCCAAGGCTCCATAAGCGTGCTGCAATCAGCGCTATGGCAGCTGCAACCATGGAGAAGCACCCCTCGTGAAGAAATGGATGCAGGGGTCAGGGGCCACAGCACCCTGCCCCTGGGGAGCAGAATCTTAAGACAAGGCCCTCAGGTGGAGGGCCCAGCTACAGGCCAACACAAGGGAAAGGCAGCAAGTGGCAAGTCCTTCACAGTGATCAGGCAGGTCACAGGTCAGCACTGCAGCAGCAGTCCATGGCGGTTCCTGGTGAGTCCTTTCAGCCTTTGGTGTCCAGTTCCAAGATGATTCCAAGAGTCTCCAAATTGTGGGGAAAATTCCCCTGTACTTATAGACAGTTCTTACAGTGTTTTACAATGGTAGGGAGAGGAGGTTCCAGCCAGTTACAACTGGTTCTGGGAGTGCCCCCTCTCTCCTTTCAGCACAGGTTCCAAACATCAGTGGGGGGTTAACAACCCTATTGTGTGAGGCCAGGGCACAGTCTTTACAAATGCAGGTGTGGCCCGCCTCTCCCTTCTCTCAGCCCAGGAAGACTATTCAGTAAGCAGATGCACCTCTGTGACACCTCCACCCTCCCTCTGTACAGGCTGTCTGAAAAGTATGCACAAAGGCCCAACTGTCACTCTGCCCAGACGTGGATTGGAGTCAAGCTGCAAAACAGCAGAGCCATAAGCACAGATAAATGCGCACTTTCTAGAAGTGGCATTTCTGTGATAGTAATAAAAAATACACCCACACCAGTAAGCAGCATTTATTATCACCATCACAACCATACCAAACACGCCTACGCTACCCCTCATAAATCAGACAATACCCCTTACACATAAGGCAGGGCATTTCTAATGCAATCCTACGAGAAGGCAGCACTCACAGCAGTGAGACACCAAGTTAGGCTGTTTGTCACTACTAGGACAGGCCATGCAATATGGCACATGTCCTGCCTTTCTACATACATGGCACCCTGCCCATAGGGCTAGCTACGGCGTACCTTAGGGGTGACTTACATGTAGTAAAAGGGGAGTTCTGGGCCTGGCAAGTAAATTTAGATGCCAGGTCCCTGTGGCAGAAAACTGCGCACACAGGCCCTGCGCTAGCAGGCCTGAGACAGGTTTGAAAGTCTACTTCAGTGGGTGGCACAAGCAGCGCTGCAGGCCCACTAGTAGTATTTAATTTACAGGCCCTGGGTATAGAGATACCACTGTACAAGGGACTTCTAGGTAAATTAAATATGCCAATTAGGTATAAGCCAATCATACCAACTTTAGATGGGAGAGCACCTGCACTTTAGCACTGGTCAGCAGTGATAAAGTGCTCAGAGTCCTAGAGCCAACAGCGAGAGGTCAGAAAAACCAGGAGGAAGGAGGCAAAAAGACTGGGGATGACCCTGCGTAAGGCAAAAAGTCCAACACCTCCTCTGATGACTATTTATGTCATCACATCAACCCATAATAAATTCATTTATTATCATCAATTTCTAAATTTAGTCTAATTTATTTTCGCATTATTTCTCTTTCTTCTTTTATTCCCTCTGTAGAATTTATTCATTTGGATTTCAAAATTTCTTCTATTCTTTTCTGATTTTCTTCTCTTAAAACATTTTGGGGGTCATTACAACATTGGTGGTAAAAGCCGCATACCGCCGTGCAGAAGACCGCCAACACACTGCCGCGGCCGCGGAATTCCGCCACGGTCATTATGACCATCAGCTCGGAATCCCCCAATATCCAGATACCAACACAAGTCCGCCACACCAAAGGTCAGTGATAAGCTGGCGATAACAAAACCGACACCGTCACGCAAACAGGAATACACCCACACTATCACGACCCACAAATACACGCGGTGGTCTTTCAACCGCAGTATTCCATTGGCGGTACACACCGCCGCACTCAAAATACACACACACTTTAAAAACACTACCACATTGGACGATTACAAATACACACACCTGATACACATACACACACCACTCCCACACACCCAATACAATATAAAACACACACCCATATCACCCACAAACCCTTACGTCAACAATTGTGACTGAAGGCCAGAGAGAGACACCACCATCTACAAACTAGCATCCACACTCACACAACATCCCTCACACCATCACTCACACAACATCCAAGCAACTCACACAACACACCTCTAAATATCACCCCACACATCACAACAACCACCACCACACACATCACCCACACCACCCCATGGCCCGTAAAGACACCCCAGGTTCTCTGAGGAGGAGCTCAGGGTCATGGTGGAGGAAATCATCCGGGTAGAGCCACAGCTATTCGGATCACAGGTGCAGCACACCACCATAGCAAGGAAGATGGAGCTATGGCGAAGAATCGTGGACAGGGTCAACGCAGTGGGACAGCACCCAAGAACACAGGATGACATCAGGAAGAGGTAGAACGACCTACAGTCGAAGGTGCGTTCCGTGGTTTCAAGACACCACCTAGCAGTTCAGAGGACTGGCGGCGAACTCCCACCTCCTCCCCCAGAACTCACTACATGGGAGAAGCAGGTCTTTGCTATACTGCATTCTGAGGGCCTTGCAGGAGTAACTGGAGGAATGGACTCTGGTAAGTCAAATCTTTAACTTCTTCATCCCCCACCCTACCTGCATGCTATCACATACCGCCACCCTCGCCCCATCACTCCAACTCCTCACGTATGTCCCAATATCACAAACCACACATCCCAAACCCAAGCCCTGCATGTAACAGCAAAACATGGACACCCATCACCAAAGCATGGCCACTGTACATACCCATACACCCCCCTAAATCATTATCACACAAGGTCCTACACAGGAATGCAAGCACCGGGGTACACGGTCACCCACCCACTGCACGCCATGGCACACACAGATGCAATAATCATGCATTTACACCCATGCAGGACCCCTACCCAACGTCACCAGACAGGAGGGTCCAGATATGTCCACTCCACCCACAGAAGAGGCCCACGGTGTTGACAGCAGCTCTGTCCAACTGGATCAAGACGACCAGCCCGGCCCATCTGGGACCTCGGGACAGTCGGTTCCCACCCACCGAGCGAGCCCATACCTCTGTCCCCAGGACACGTCAATCAGTAGTGTGTCCACCACTACAGGGAACCCAGGCTAACCCACCACCCCAACAACACCAGGGACCTGGGGACAGTGGTAGTGGGCACACGGTTCAGGGGACAGTGGCCCAGGAACACTGGGGAACTGGGAGGGCTGCTGTACAACAGGGGGAGGACAGGCCCAGGGAACCCACTCTCCACGAGGCCCTCTCTAACATCATGGGAGCCTACCACCATTCCCAGGAGACGATGGCAACGGTACTGGCCAAGTTTCAGGAGGCCCAGCGGCTGCAGGAGGAACAGTATTTGGGGTTCAGGGAGGAACTCAAATCCATCAATTCCACCCTGGGCACCATTGTAGGGGTGCTGAAGGAACTTGTCAACACCAGGAGGGACACTGTGGTACAACAAGGGGTCCCTGACACTAGCCTGGACGATGAACTGCCCACCACCTCCGCCGGCACTAATGGACAGGAGTCACCACCACAGGACCCCACCCCCTGCAGATGGAGAACCACCCCTCAAGCGGTCCCTGAGTGCCAGGACAAAGACAGAGAATAATGCCAAGACCCCCGCCAAGAAATGAGACCACCCTGATTGTCATCCTTCTGTCCCACTTTGTCACCCTTTCCATATTTAAACTGCCCTAGCTCCTATGCCCCTTTGGACAATGCACCAGTGAGATTAATAGACTGGACTCTGCCATAGACATTCCTCCACTATTACCCCTGACCATTTTACAACCCCCTCCACTATTGAGCACTTAAATAAACACCCTTAAATCACAAAACAATCAGGAGTCTGTCTGTGCTTTCGAAAATGTGTATTACCAATTACAGTGGCAAAATGATATATCAAATGTAATGTCAACATACCTATGTCACACAGCTCTAGTCCGTGCGGAAACAAAGCAGGTATCACACAGTGGGACCCACATCTGTGAAATCGTAAGGGAAAGTGACAACTCAGTGACCATACACGGGGTGAAAATGACAGACAGATGAGAGGTAGTAGAATTAAATCAGATGTAGCAGGCAGTGTTGTCTTCTTACCTGTGTCTCACTGGAAGAATTGCAGGATCACCGTGTTCCTGTTGTCTATGTCCTCTTCTTCTGCTTCCTCATCTTCACTGTCCACAGGCTCTACAGCTGCCACAACACCTCCATCTGGACCATCCTCCTGCAGAAAAGGCACCTGTTGTCGCAAAGCCAAGTTGTGAAGCATACAGCAGGCTACAATGATCTGGCACACCTTCTTTGGTGAGTAGAATAGGGAACCACCTGTCATATGGAGGCACCGGAACCTGGCCTTCAGGAGGCCAAATGTCCGCTTGATAACCCTCCTAGTTCGCCCATGGGCCTCATTGTAGTGTTCCTCTGCGCTTGTCCTGGGATTCCTCACTGGGGTCAGTAGCCATGACAGGTTGGGGTAACCAGAGTCACCTGCAAATGTCGAGGGACAACTGTTAGACACACACTAACTCATAGGGCTATCCCCAGACACCTAGTCACACTGTATTGGGTCCATGTCCTCACCTAATAGCCACACACGGTGCCTCTGGAGTTTCCCCATCACATAAGGGATGGTGCTATTCCGTGGAACATAAGCGTCATGCACTGAGCCAGGAAATTTGGCATTCACATGGGCGATGTACTGGTCTGCCAAACACACCATCTGCACATTCATCGAATGGTAACTCTTCCGGTTTCTGTACACCTGTTCACTCCTGCGGGGGGGACCAAGGCCACATGTGTCCCATCAATGGCACCGAGATGTTGGGGATATGTCCCAGGGCATAGAAATCACTTTTCACTGTAGGGAAATCCTCCACCTGAGGGAAAACGATGTAGCTCCGCATGTGTTTCAGCAGGTCAGACAACACTCTGGACAACATGTTGAAAAACATAGGCTGGGACATCCCTGATGCTATGGCCACTGTAGTTTGAAAAGACCCACTTGCTAGGAAATGGAGTACTGACAGCACCTGCACTTGAGGGGGGATTCCTGTGGGATGGCGGATAGCTGACATCAGGTCTGGCTCCAACTGGTCACACAATTCCAGGATTGTGGTACGATCAGGTCTGTAGGTGATGATCACATGTCGCTCCTCTATTGTCGACAAGTCCACCAGCGGTCTGTACACCGGAGGATGCCACCATCTCCTCACATGCCCCAGCGGACGGTGCCTATGGAGGAGAACAGCAAGCAGAGAGTCAACCAACTCTGAGGTACGTAAACACAGGTTAATCGGAAAATATTAGCAAATCGACATATGCCTGTATTAGTGCTTAAGCAAGGCCTAGACATGTGTGACGCAGTCCAAAATAATGTCATGTGGGCCCATGAAATGGTGGCTGCCTGACCTGTGAAGTGGGACAAGGTGATATGAGGTAACTGCGCTGGCGTTGTACACCGTTGCGGTAGGCGGTCGAAGAACGCCACACTATCCTGCATTGGTTAACATTGGTCCCAATGGGTCCCAGGAGCCAATGACGATGTACGCCAGCGGTAATGGTATGCACCGCCGCGGACGTGACCGTCATTTTCTCTCTGTTCAATCACTTGAAACCTGACCTTCGACACGAGAGGACCTACACTGCAAGTGCTGCTGTGACCTCAGTCTGGAAGAGATAATGGCTCCTGTGCCTGGGGAAAGGGCCCCTGCCTTCAGCACGGAGGAGTTGGAGAAACTAGTGGATGGGGTCCTCCCCCAGTACACGCTACTCTACGGTTCTCCAGACAAACAGGTAAGTACAATGTGAGCATGCTGTATGGGCAATACCTGTGTGGAGTGGTGTGGATGAAAGATAGGGGGGGTGAGAATGAGGCGTGCATGAAACGACGGTGAGTGCATGTGCGTCATGGTAAGGGTAGGGATGCGGGCCAATGACTGTGATGGTGCGGACGGTAATATCTTCTCCTTTTCCCCTGTACTATTCCTGTAGGTCAGCGCTCACCAGAAGAAGGACATTTGGCGTGCCATCGCCAAGGAAGTCCAGACCCTGGGGGTCTACCACAGACGGAGCACCCACTGCCGGAAAAGATGGGAGGACATTCACCACTGGAGCAAGAAGATGGCGTGGGCCCAGCTGGGGATGGCCTCCCAATGTGGGAGGGGTGGTCGTCGCACCATGACCCCCCTGATGTTCAGGATCCTGGCGGTGGCGTACCTGGAGTTGGATGGATGCTTGAGGGCATCACAGCAGCCACAAGGGGGTGAGTACACTCTCATTCTGCTGATTCAAAGCGCATTGTAGGTGTCTGGGTGGGGGAGGTGGGCTGTGGGTTCCCCTAGGCCAGGGCAAGTTTAGTAGGCAAGGTCCCTTCTTAAGGCAGGCCCTGTGACACCCCACCCCACCTGTGTACAGTGCCAACTACACCTAGTCAGGCTCCTGTGACATCCATGTGTGCAGAAATTGGGCATAGCCTTGTAACCCATGTCCCTGGGATTGGTTAGGGAACTCCAAGTGCACGGCGTAGTGCAGGGGGCTTCTGTGTCTATAGTGTCCGCCAACGGTAGCGGTATTGCATGCACTCAACATGTCTTTCTTCTGTCTTCCCCCCTTTTTGTGGTCTCCCTGTTCTTGAGTGCATTCGCATCATCAGGCGGAGGAGCAGTGGCACCGGAGCAGGAGGGAGCTGCATCCCACATGGCCCTGGAGGGCGACACAACGGAGTCTGAATTCACCAGTGGACGGAGGGCGAGGGGAGCTTCATGGCGGGGACAGGAGCTGATATCAGCGATACGGACTCCTCCTCTGATGGGAGCTCCCTTGTGGTGGCGGGCCCATCTGTGCCCCCGCATCTACAGGTACAACCGCCACCCCCCCACCAGCACCGCCCTCCCAGCAGCCTCAAGTGTGTCCTGTGCCGGCTCACCCAGGAGGGAGGGCATCTCCTTTGCCCCAGGCACCTCAGCCCCTGCCCCTGTCACCCCTGCTGCCCTCAGTGAGGAGGCCATTGACCTCCTCAGGTCCCTCACTGTTGGGCAGTCTACCATTTTGAATGCCATCCAAGGTGTAGAGAGGCAGTTGCAACGAACCAATGCATACCTGGAGGGCATTCATTCTGGTCAGGCAGCCCAGCAGCGAGCTTTTCAGACTCTGGCCTCAGCACTGATGGCAGCCATTGTCCCTGTCTCTAGCCTCCCCCTCCAACTTCCTCCACCCAGACCCAAACCCCTGTACCTCAGCCTATCCCAAGCACACCATCAGACCAGCATGTACACACGTCAGCACACAAGGGAAGCTGTGGCAAACATAAGCACCACACATCCCACAGGCACTCACGCAAGCATCATACACATGCAGACACACCAACATCCACTGCCTCCACTGTGTCCCTCTCTTCCTTGTCTCCCTCCTCCCTCCCTGTCTCGTCTCCACTCACGACTGCATGCACTACATCCTCAGCCACTACGTCCATCACCAGCACACCCACCACCACACCCCGCTCACGTGCAGTCACCACCCCCACTACCATTCACACATCCCCTGTGTCCTCTACCAGTGTGTCTGTGAGCCCACCTCCCAAGGTACACAAAGGCAGCCACACACCCACCCAACAGCCATCCACCTCACGACAGCCTCCAGCCCATGCACCTTCACCCAAAGTCACCAAACGTACACCTCCGACAACCACTACCTCTTCCTCCACTCCCAAACCCCCTCCATCTACCCGTCCCAGTGTTCCCCAAAAACCTTTCCTGTCCAACCTTGACCTTTTCACGTCACCCACGTCTTCAGTCTCCTAGGGCACGCCTCTCCAGGTCCCAACCGAGCACCTCAGCCAGAGCACGGCCCCCACTTGTAAAGCACAAAAAGTTGCCCAGTGCCCGGCGGGAGAGAGGAAAGAAATCAGCCACCAAAGCCGCTCCCAGGGGTACAGTTGGGAGTATGGAGACAGCTGCGCCACAATCCAAGGTGGGGAAGGGGCACAGTAAAACCGGCAAGTCTGGGAAAATCTGCACGGCGGACAAGACCGCCACCAGCCCCGCTGCCCAGGACACCGCTTCCACCAGCACCACTGCCCAGGACACCGCCGCCACCAGCCCCGCTGCCCAGGACACCGCCGCCACCAGCACCGCTGCCCAGGACACTGCCGCAACAAGCACCGCTGCCCAGGACACCGCCGCAACAAGCACCACAGGCCAGTGAGCGCCAAAGATTCCGACGCTACTGAGGCCGCCACAAGCAGGATGAAGTACTCTGTGCACCAAGCCCCCTCCAGAACCAGTGGAGAAAGGCATCCACTACCTCTGTCCTTGGCAGGATGAAGCACTCTGGGCACAAAGCCCCCTCCAGAACCAGTGGAGAACGGCATCCACTACCTCTGTCCTTTGCAGATGAAGCACTCTGGGCACAAAGCTCCCTCCAGAACCGGTGGAGTATCCCATCCACTACCTCAGTCCTTGGCAGGATGAAGCACTCTGGGCACTAAGCCCCCTCAGAACCAGTGGAGAATATTATCCACTTGAGAGACTGTGGCTTTGCACTCCCCAGGATTAAGCAGTGGGCAAACCACCCACTGTAGAGACTTGAGAGACTGTGGCTTTCCACTCCCCAGGATTGAACAGTGGGCAAACCACCCACTGTAGAGACTTGAGAGACTGTGGCTTTGCACTCCCCAGGACTGAACAGTGGGCAAACCACCCACTGTAGAGACTTGAGAGACTGTGGCTTTGCACTCCCCAGGATTGAACAGTGGGCAAACCACCCACTGTGGAGACTTTAGAGACTGTGGCTTTGCGCTCCCCAGGATTGAACAGTGGGCTTGGAGCCCCCTCGTGGATCTGGCATCGTGCACTCATCCGGCTGAGGTGCCCCCCTTCCCTTCCCCCTGAGGTGCCTGTTTTTTTTTCTATCTCATGCCCCAGCAGTGTTCTTTCCGTCTTGTTCGGGTATTGAGTGTGGGCCTCGCCCATGCCTTTTGGGCCCAGTGGTCCACAGACTATGATAGTGGAATACCTTGGACTTGTATTCTTGGTGTATATATTTGTTTATAGTGTATTTTTGATTACTCTATTTGAATATATTACAATCATTTGACTCATTTCCTTTTGTCCTTGCATTCTTCCAGGGGGATTGGGGGGTGTAACTGTAATGTATCATGATGTATTAGTGTGTGTGTTGTAGTGGGTGAGGGTGGGGGTGGGAGTGTTGCATGTGTGTGTCACTGTTTTTTCCCTCCCCCCTCCCCTGTGTTGTAGGTGCAGTACTCACTGTGGTCTTCGCCGCCGGCGTACATGCTTCTGGTAGAGGAGCAGGAAGATAAAAGCTGGAAGAATCTGGAGCTCGGGTTCCATGGCGTCCTGGTTCCTCATGGGGTGTGTAGAGGTTAGCGTTTCCCCTTCCAAGTCCTGTTTCCGCCGTGTTTTTGTTTGTTGTGAATCCACCCCGGAAAAGGTGGCTGATTGGACTGTTGTAATTATGTGGGCGGTACATTGTCCTCCGCCTCTCTGTTGGCAGTTACCGCTGCGGTGTTTGTTTGTACCGCCTTAGCGGTCGGAGTGTTAAAGTGGCTGTCTATGTTGTCGGTCTCCGCCACGGTCGGAATTCCATTTTTTTTCCGGTGGCCTGTTGGCGGTTTTACCGCCGCTTTAACACCGACCGCCAGGGTTGTAATGACCACCTTTATCACTTTATATGTTCCACAAATGCCAATTAAACAAAATACAATTATTGATATCCATTTTAATATTGTCAAAATAATATTTCTCCCCACATTGCTAAACCAATTCCCCACAGCTTTAATCCCTTTGCCAGCTTTTTCCCAAACTGTAGTTTCTGTTAGTTCTTTTAGATCTTCACTATAAGTATTTGTTACATTTTTAATCAGCTCTTTAACTTTACCTGAATTATCAGGTAGAAAGGAACAACAGTGATTTGAACCAAGTAATTTACAAACTCCACCCTCTGTCACCAAAAGAATGTCTAACGCAAGGCGATTCTGAAGTGCCATAACCCTTGTAGCAGCCAATTCCGTATCCAGAAGAATAATAGCTCCAGAATATCTTGTCAACATGTTATCTACTATTGTAGACAACTTCTGAATTTTAATTGAATTTAGGACTACTCCCACTGAAGGAATTATAGCCCCAAAAATGTCCCCCACAATGCTAGAAATTGCTTCTCACTTGTGTCTCGTTTGAAATTTTATTGACAACTGATAGATCTTTTGAAAGACTATTTCCAAATAACATGTTCCATACCATCCTCTAGGAAGACGGTAATATGCATTGCTTCCACAAATATAAAAAATCCCAGGTACAGGAGGGTCCTGTCCATTCATCATAAAATCCTACTTATTCCTAAACATAAATCATGTCTACATTCACTCTTTCCAACACACACTCTATCATTTTTACTCCAAGGTCTATATATACAAAGTTTCCCTATGTGCTCAGCATCTATTGTTAGTTTTCCTTGTTTAGTAATGTCAGTATAAACATAATCTATTTCAGGCTTTCTACTTATAATTTCCTTATCCATCTTTGCCTTTATTTCTCTTCTTCTGTATTATCTAAGAACTTATTTTCTACTGGTGTTGGTAAAGAAGTAAGATTATTCCTTTGAGCAAAAGCTGTACCAAAGGTTAAAGTAAGCTCAAACAAATCTCTCATAATTACTATGTTATTTTCTTTGGCTATATAATTCAAATAACCTATGACAGGTACAAATGACAATACCATGTCATAGTTTGAATAAAAGTACTGAATATATTCTTGATTATAGAAACGCATTAGCAAAAGACTGCAACTTATAGCATAAGTCACCAGTAAGCTATGATAATTAGTTTCTCCTTCCACTGAAGTCGGAATCTGTGTACATACATAACAATCTTTCACGTCCATCACCTCAACATACTCATGCAATAAGCAATAGAAAACATTAGAAGGAAGCTCTTTCTCTTCGTGTAAGTATTTGACATCTATCCTAAATTTATCTTTTGTTAATGACTTATCAGTCAAATCTAAAGAACTTTCAATTTTCGTAGTCTGGTTGGCTCTATCCATCTCCTAAACAGACACTCCTACAAACAACAATAAACATATTAACACACTCACCACCGCCAAACCAATACTAAACACTTTACAACAACTAATCCTAATGTTTTGGTTATCAAAGGTATTCATTTTTCTATATAAAAAGAAAAATAATCGTCTCAGTATTGAGTCTTCACTTGCCTTTGGACCCTTTTCTTCCGACGTTCCCACAACTGGTTCAGGAAGAGTATAATCCACTTGGGCGGGACTATCCTCAATTTCTTTCCCAATGGGGTCTGTCTTTTCTTCAGTTTGGTATGTCAAAACACCCGCTACTGAGGTCACCGTCCTTTGAGCAGATCTTTCTTCTTGTAATTCTTGTGTCTCCTCCTCGTTCAAGCACACCCTCCTCGGATCAAAATCAGTCTTTTCTTTTCCTTCTTGGACTGATTCTTGTACTCCATTTGCAGCTCAACTCCTTCAGCATTCTGCTCTTTTTCATCCATTATAAGAGTAGGTATATCTCTGCCTTTGTGTACATTTTGATCACTTTCTTTTTCTTTGTTTTCAATGTTCTCAACTGTTGGTAATCTCAACAGCTCTTCTTCTCTTTCTGTTGGATCATGCACTCTTTCGTATGGCTCACATGCACCCAATTCAGCAAACCAGCACACTTCACAGCTGTTGTTGTAGTGAGCACAATCTAATAAGGTCCCTTCCACAGTGGCTCTAGGCAAGACTTTCTTACGTGCTTCCGTATAAGGACCCAGTGTCCAGCTCTTAAACTGTGACCTTGACCTTTCGTTTGTTGTACTGTTGCAACTTCCACCTGATGGGAGAAAGACCGAACTACATCAGCCAGGCTTTTGCAGTAAACTAGCACCATATCATCTGTAATATTCACAAGTGCATTTGCAGGTATTGCTAACAATCTCATTGCTTTCCCCATCAAAATCTCATGTGGAGACAACCAAACCTTCTTATCAGGAGTGCTTCTCATTGACATTAGTACTAGTGGTAAAGCATCTGGCCATTTCAAATTTGGCGATGTACACACTTTGGCCAATTGTGATTTTAATGTTCCATTCATCTGTTCTACAAGGCCTGAAGCTTCTGGGCGATAGCTACAATGTAGTCTCTGCTGAATGTTTAATGCAGAAAAAAGCAACTTTATCACCTCATTATTGAAATGTGTTCCCTTATCTGATTCAATTGAAACCAGCAAACCAAAACATGGAATTAGTTCTTGCAAAAGCAATTTAGCCACTGTAAGACTATCATTTCTCCTTGTTGGGTATGCCTCCATCCAATGAATGAAAATGCACACAATTACCAACACGTATTTCAAACCAGCAGATGCAGGCATTTCAAAGAAATCCATTTGCATTCTACTGAATGGACCTCCCGCCATACCTATGTGTCCCATGTTGACAATTGTTCCTTTGCCTGCATTCATCTGCTGGCAAATTATGCACCTATGGCAAACAAGCTTTGCCACTTGTCTAAATTTTGGATTGTACCGGAACTGTTTAAAACTCCTGATCATTGCATCTCTTCCTATGTGCGTTTGACCATGATAGTATCTAGCCATTTGTATCAACAAGCTGTTTGGCAGACTACTTTTCCCTCTACTGTTACCCAAATTTCATCTTCCCTTTGTATGCAGCAATGTTTTAGCCAATCCCTACGCTACTCTTCTGGAACATTGTTCTGTATTGCTTTCAGCTCATCTAATGTCTCCACTATCTGCATGGTGAAATTTGCATAAATCTCTTCATTTTCAGACATCAATTCCCAATTTCCTTTGAATGCAATCCCATTCAGAGCACAACATTTAGCAACTTGATCTTCATAAGCATTTCCTAATGTTACATAATCTTGTCCTCTATGGTGTGCAGTGCATTTGACTATGGCAATTTTCTCAAGTTTATGTACTGCTTGTAACAAATCATGTATTCTTTCCCTATTTCTCACAGGTGAACCTGAAGAAGTCAGGAACCCCCTTTGCGACCAAATTTACCCAAAGTCGTGTACGATATCAAATCCGTATTGACTATCAGTGTAGATCGTCACTTTAATTTGGTCTGATAATTGGCATGCGCTAGTAAGAGCCACCAATTCTGCGACTTGTGCAGATATTACTCCTTTCAGCCATGAAGCCTCTAATATGCCAGTGACTGCACACACTGCATATCCTGCTCTTAAGGCACCCCTGTTGTCCCTTAAGCAAGAACCAGTGTCTTTGATGTCGTCTCTTGGTTTGGTGCATAATTCTGTCACTTCTAAACAATCATGTTCAACATCGTCTATTCTAGATAGATCTTTCCCCTCATTTGGTAATAGTGTTGCGGGGTTAAGCACTGTGCACCTTCTTATTGTTACATTTGGTGCCCCAAGAATCACTGTTTCATATCGTGTCAGTTGTGCATTTGTCAGGTATTGTGTTTTTGACCTGGTCAATAGAATTTCTATTGAATGAGGTACCATCACTGTCAGAGGAAAACCTAGCCCAATGTTTTCACTTTGAGTTATAGGCCCTCATTATGAACAAGATGGTAAACACTGCTCCGTTTTTACCGCCAGCGGAGCGGTGTTTACCGTCGTGGAGCGGTCCGAACTGCTAAATAATGAACCAACTGAAACACAGGCATCCTGAAAACCACCCACCGCCAGTAGAGGAGTGCCAACAAGGACGGCAGAGTCCGCCCACAGGCCGACAGAAAGGCCCAACCCACCCATCAATTTATGAACCACTAGACCGCCGTCAGTTCCGGGGCGGGAACCACCGTCATGCAAAGCCAGGCGGAAACAAACCCAAGATAAGGAAACACTCACCGGAGGCTCACACACCATGCCAAAGCAGACATGGATAGAGAGCTGCAGATCATGCCAGCCCTGCTCCTTGCCATATACCTCCACGACCGAGACCGCCGACAAAGATGGGGATGGTAAGTACTGCAACCTACAAAACAAGGGAGGAAAGGACACAGTACATAACCCCCCCCTCCACCCACCCAGCAACGCTCCCACAACCCTTCACAACAGCACAACCCAGAAATTCTACAGCAAGAGGTACTTACCCGACACAAAGCAAATCCAACCTGACCATAGTACCTACAAATGCCCCACACCCACAAACAGTGAAACGAGAGACCAGGGTTCAAGAGTGTGCCGCCAAAACACAGGCCACACATAAACTTTAATGCAGCTCACTGAGCAAACTGTTCACAATAAGGCCAATGGCCAGTCCATAGTGCCAGATGTTTTGGGGCTACAATGGCCCCAACCTGACTCCCAAAAGTGCTATGGTACTCCACCTTATGGGGCACCAATGGGGCATCCAGGCACCTCAGGGAACAGGGGCAGGGAGTGGTGGGGGTTTGGATTTACGATGGGGCCTGGGTTTGGATTTATGTTCGGAAGGTGGAGGGTGTTTGGGTTTGGCCTTGGAAGGTGGGGCAGTGTGCTTTGACCGGGTGGAGCCAGATGGAATTGGCTCTGTACGGGGCATCTTCCTCTCTGGGGAAGGGGCTTGGGAATGTGAAGGGCGGACAGGGGTGGGCTGTGAAGTGGAAGGAGTGGAAAGGGCAAGGAGGTGTGCACGTTTAGGGACAAGACGGGGTGGGCCAGTGTGTTGGAAGAGGTCAGCACAGGAGAGGAAATGTTTTTTGGGAGCAATTGGGTTGGACCTGGAGGAGGGTGTGGGAATGGAGGCAGAGGGTGTGGATGTAAGTGGTGTAGGGGTGCGTGTTGTGGGTGCAGGTGACTGGACAGTATGCTGAGGTGTAGTGGATGTGTGACGGGTGGGTGTTTTGGTGCTTTTGTGTGTTTTTGGAGGAGGGGGGTGGACACAGTGGGAGAAGACAGGCTGCCAGTGTGGATGTATGTTGTGTGGGTGTCTGCAAGTCTGGTGAGTGTGCTGCATGTGTCAACTACAGTAGTTGTGGTGAGTGCAGGTGTGGTGTCTGGGGTGCATGTCTGGATGTCTGCTATTGTGGTGAGTACAGGAATAGGCTCAGCAACAGTGACTGAAGGTGCAGTGCCTGAGGGTGTGCGTGTAGAGGGGACAGACAGGGAGGCCGAAGAGGTGGGCACACTAGGGGAAGTGGATGTTGCTGTGTGTGCATGTGTATGTTGGCTGTGTGAATGCTTGTGGTGGGAGGTGTGGTGCTTGTGTTTAGAAGTGTGCTTCTTGTGTGTTGAGGTGCTTGACTGTGTGTCAGATTGTGTGCTTTGGACAGGTGAAGGGAGTGGGGTGCTGGAAGGGGTAGAGGAGGTTGGAGGCGGGACGGAATCACCAGGGAAACTGGCTGCCGTCCAAGAGGAGGCCAGAGCCTGCAAATATCTGTGTAGGCCAGACATGGCACCGTGAATGCCATCCAGATAGGCATTTGTCTGCTGCATCTCTGATGCTAGCCCCTGGATGGCATTGACAATGGTTATCTGCCCTACAGAGATGGTTCTCAGGAGGTCAATAGCCTCCTCTGTGAGGGTAGCAGGGCTGACAGGGGCAGGGGAGGAGGTGCCTGGGGCGAAGGAGATGCCCACCCTTCTGGGTGAGCGGGCACGGGCAACTCAGTGGGGAGCAAATGGGAAGGCAGTGATGGCATGGGGATGGCAGAAGATGATACTGTAGGGGTGTGCCAACTAGGGTCCACCACCGCCAAGGAGCCCCCATCGGAGGAGGTATAGGAGTCACTACCTCCAGTGGTAGTTGCCTCCCCATGGTACTCCCCTCGCCCTCGCACTCCAATCCACTGGTCCCCTTGGCGTTGGATGACTCTGCCTCCGAGGATTCATGGGTCGCTGCATCCCCACTCACCGGTGCCTCTGCTCCCTCGCCAGATGATGCTAATGTACACAAACAACACAATAGAACAGGGATGGGAAGACAAAAAAGCAGAGACAATTGTAAATAGCTGAAAGCAGTGAACATAGTGGCCATACATACACCCACCCAGAAGTCCCTCCAACAGGCAGCACCTTCTACTTTGCCCATGGCCATGCCCCTGACTAGTGACCAGAACACCTGCTCTACACCCATCCCCTGAACTACCTGAGGACCCAACATGTAGGAGACCTGACCCAAACACCCCTTCACCCTACGTGGGCCATCATGTAGATGGACATCAGTCAGAGTCCATGCAACTAAGCAGCATAAACCCTAATGCACACACAGACATCCATCAAGGGTTAAGATTGTGATATGTGTACTCACCCCCTTGTGACTGCTGTTCAGCCTTCAAGCGCCCATCCAGATCTGGGTACGCCACCGCCAGGATGCGTAGCATGAGGGGGGGTCAGTGCCAAACGGGCACCCCTGCCCCGTTGGGAGGACTTCCCCAGCTGGGCCTCACAGATTTTTTGCGCCCAGCGCAGCAGGTCCTCCCACCTCTTCCTGCAGTGGGTGCTCTGCCGGTTGTAGACCCCCAGGGTCCGCACCTCCTTGGCGATGACATGCCAATGTGCCCTCTTCTGGTGGGCGCTGACCTGAAAGGGACACATAGAAATGTAACACTGCGGTCAGGCCCTTGGAAACTAAGTACAGCTGGCTATACGTCCGCTATGGGACGGACAGTACAAGCATACTAACAGGACATACGCACGCAGCATGTCATGAACCATGGCCCATGCAGGGTCAGAGGTGCACACATATGTACTGCCAACACCATCCATTACACACAACCATTGCCCCCAAACCCCCGACTCACCTGTACCTCTGGCCATCCGTATAGCTTGGCGTACGGGGGCAGGACCCCATCCACTGGCCTCTCCAATTCCTCCTGGGTGAAGGCCGGGGCCCTTTCCCCTGCAACACGAGCCACTTCCATGACCAGAGGCAGGACACAGCAGTACACTCAGTGGAGTACCTGCTTGCACGAGATCAGGGAGTCAAGTGAAGTTGGGGTGACGAATTCGCTTACGTACCACGGTGGTGTGCACTGTCATCGCTGGTGGCGATCAGGATACACCAGGATTCCCCATTGGCATCCATGTTAACCAATGACTGTGCGAACGGTGATAGACACCGCCTTACGCTGTTACATCAACCACTAGCGGTATGAGGTCACTTCCACCATGACAGTTCTGGATTACAGGGGGCAGACACTTTGGCTTTAACTACGCATTAATAATAATGATTTCTGCACAATGCAGGCCCTATTGTTCACCTGACACACCTATGCATGTGACCATTAACAATACCACACATGACAAGCCCTGAGCAATCATCATGGTCTAGATGAATTTCTGTCAAAAACATTTAGCATCTGAGTCCCTACAATCAAGTCAGCAGTGCTCAATGACTGACAATGTGTGCCTATGTATGTGTGTTCCTCACACGTGTTTCAAATCCCCCCTAGGTACCGACCCTTGTGGCGAGGAGGGCCCCATCGGTGTACAGACCACTTGTGGATATGCGGACCATGGTGGAACGTCACATCATAATCTAATACAGACTCACCCGTGCAACTATTCTCGAACTTTGGGCATTACTGGATCCTGCACTGACTCCGGCAAATCGTAATCAGCATGCTATCCCTACTGAAGTGCAGGTGCTCTCTGCACTCCATTTCCTGGCTACGGGATCATTTCAAGTGACAGTGGGCATAGGGGCAGGATTTTCACAGCCAATGTTCAGCATGATACTGACAACATTTCTGAATGCAATTGTACGACTCCTGCAGTCCTATGTGAGGTTTCCCCGAAGTACTGACTTTCCTGCCATCAAGTCGGACTTCAATGCGTTTGCAAACATACCCCATGTGATAGGTGCCATCGATGGCACCCACATACCTATAATACCCCGAAGAATCAGTGAACAGGTGTACAGAAACAGAAAGAACTTTCACTCCATGAACATTCAATTGGTATGTACTGCAGACTAGTACATCTCACATGTGAATGCCATGTTCCCCGGTTCAGTCCAAGATTCCTTTGTGCTGAGGAACAGTAGTGTGCCACACAAGATGGAACAACTACAAGAGGACAGAGGTTGGATCATAGGTAGGTGTTTCTGTCAGTAACTGCCACCTAGCAGACAGCCAGGCTGCCTGACTCAGAGGCTTGATAATGACTACTCTGTTTTGCACCTTTTTCTAGGTAATTCTGGCTATCCCAACTTGCGTTGGCTCCTGACACCAGTGAGGAATCCTGGGACAGATGCAGAGAGGAATTACAATGAGGCCCATGGACATACTAGGAGGGTGATAGAGCGTACAATAGGTCTACTGAAGGCTAAATTTTGTTGCCTCCATATCTCTGGGGGTTCCCTGACCTATGGGCCTGAAAAGGTGTGTAGAATAGTGGTGGCCTGCTGCATGCTGCACAACGTGGCAGTGAGAAATTCTGTCCCCCTCTTGGAGGTGGATGGTGCTGTATATCTAGACCAGCTACCTCAGAGGGGGGGGCGAGAGTGATGGTGATGATGAGGAAGGGGAAGATGTCAATTCCTGGATCCAACTGATACAACTCTACTTCCAGTAACTATCTGGGACTAAGGGCTGACATTTGTGTTTGTGAAACATACTGTCAGTGTGCCCCGTCATCTAGGGGGGGTTTGAATGTACTACTTGCAACTGTGTCCAGGTCTGCAGAGGACAGAATATAATTTAGTTGTTGTTTTTGTTAACATATTTAGGCACAACAACATGTAAGGTGAGTGTGTACTTTCATGCAACACAGGTACAAATAAAGTAGTTATCAGCCAGTTGGATCCATACTTCACTTTGTTCACACATTATGACAGTGGACAGTGTTACAGGTGTGATATGTGTTTTATTTGGTGCAGGGATTGAATAGTGCAATTTACAGTGATGGCAGTTGTCATGGGTGGTTTACCTCAATGTCAACATGGTGGCAGCCTTGCTGTAAGTATTGAAGGGTCCATCAATGCTTACATGAGTTCTTATTGATTGTTAGCACTGTTCGGTGGTTGATTGTGTGGCATAGTTGGTGGACAAATTGTTGCAGAGTCACTTCTTTGAGGGGGCCTTGTTTTTGGCAGGGGTTACAGTCCCATATCTTGGCCTGAGGGTCAGTTTGTGCACCTGCTGTTGACCTATAGGGTATGACATGGTTATTCCTTGTGTTTCCTCTGAGGGTAGTTCGTGGAATGTTGCTGCAGATGCTGTCATTGTCCGGTCTGTCTCCTGTGCTGTAGTGGGGGCCTCCTGTACTGTGTGAGTCTCAGACTGGGTTTGTACAAGCTGCAGCAGTGCTCCTGCTATGCTGGCCATTGTGGCATTGTGCAGTTTCCACTGCTCCATGGCCTCTTGGTGGTGTTCCTGCTGCACCCTCTGACTATGCTCCAGTGTGGATACTATCTGTGCCAATCTGTCATGGGTATGCTGGTAGGCCCCCAGGACCTCATAGATCATGTCCTTGGCTGCAGCATCCATCCTGTGGCTTCCCCCCCCGGGCCACTGATGCCCTCCCACTGGGTCTAGCCCCCTGTGCCTGTGTCCCCTACACAGGTCTGGCGGTGCCACTTGTACTATGGCCATCGTCTTCCTGCCTTTTGGAAGGAGGTGACTGTGGCCTCTGTACTTGTGTTCCACCAGTCTGTGGCCTGGATACACAGGTGTGTGGACTGCTGCCCTGAGCTGTTGTTCTTGCCTGGGTGGTAGGTGTGTCAGTGGTATCCTGGGTGGGGCTGCTGGATGGTGACAGTCCAGGACTGTGTGAGGGGCCAGCCTGCTCATCAGTGTCCAGGGTTCCATCACCAGTGTCCTGTGAGGTGCCTCAGTCTCCCTGGTGGGCACTTCCACTCCTTGTCCTGTCCATCAGGGTGGCATGGGTGGTGGTGCCTGTTGGGGGAAACGGAGATGTCTGTTACAACTGCATGATCAGATGGGGTGCACACAGCAGGGCTCTTTTGTGCAGGTTTAACACTTTGGGGCCATGCAGGATGCCTTTGTGCGGTTTGCACTCCATTTTGCTTAGGATGTGGAGTTGTATTGTGGGTGGTGTAGTGCCATTGTGATTCCTTGCGGGGGTAGGTGGCTATGCACAGGGGGAGGGATGTGGGCCTGTTAGTGGGTTTGTGGGCATGCAGGGTGACTGGATGTTGTCAATGTGGGCTGGGTGGGGTAGTGGTCCTGGTGGATGTTGGAGGGGTGGGGTGGTACATGCAGTCCCGGTGTGATGGAAATGGGGTAATTGTAGATGACTTACCCTAGTCCATTCCTCCAGTGAGTCCAGTGAGTCCTTCAGGGTGCAGGATGGCCAGTACCTTTTCCTCCCAGTCGGTGTAGTTGGGTGGTGTTCGTGGAGGTCCTCCCCCAGTCTTCTGGACTGCAATGTGGTGCCTGGATGCCATGGCCATGACCTTCCCCCGCAGGTCGTTCCATCTCTTGCGGATGTCATCTCTGGTGCGTGGATGGTGTCCCACTGCATTGACTGTGTTGACAATGGTCTGCCATAGCTCCATCTTCCTGGGGATGGGTGTGTGCTGCACCTGAGTACCGAATAGTTGTCGCTCCACCGTCAGGATCTCGTCCACCATGGTCCTTAGCTCCCTTTCTGTGAAGCATGGATGTTTGGGGGGTGACATGCTGAGTGTGGTGAATGGTGTCGGGTGGAATCACGGTGAGGTGCTCTTCTGTGGTTCGGTGTGAGTCTTGTGTATAGAGGCGTTTGGTGTCTGCTTCTGGTGTTCTCTGTCTTTGTTGGCCTACTTTCATTGCAAAGGATTGTGGGGTGTGTCTGTGAGTGTTTTATGGTGTTGTGGATGTGTGTCAGGTGTGTGGGTTTCTAACTTGCTGTTGGGTCCACTCGTCGCCCATGACGGTCTGCACCACCAATGGTCGTTCGGCTTCCACTGACCACCAAGGTGATTTGTGCATCATTATTTGGGGGCAGGATGTGGGTGTGCTCGGCGGTGGCGGGGTGGGAGGTCCAGCATTTCAGCGACAGGGTCCTGGCGGTGACTGGTGAATTTTGGCGGATTCTGGATTTTGGTTCAATATATGGCGGGTTTCTATTCACCGCCAATGGTGGTCTTCTGTTTACCGTTGCTACGACGGTCATCAGTGTTTACCGCCGTGTTCATAATGACCTCCATACTCTGCTCAACAGCTGCAACTGCTCCTAGACAACCAGGTAAGGCTGCTGCAACATTATCCAAAGTAGCTGGAAAATATGCTACTGGACGATTGACACCACCATGTTTTTGTGTCAAGACAGACAAACAACATCCATCTCTCTCATGACAAAACAATAAGAAAGGTTTTGTGTCATCAAGCATACCTAAAGCTGGTGCTTGACACAAACTTTCTCTCAGCTCAGTAAAAGCTCTCATACATTCCTCATCCATCATGATCGGATCTGAAACATCTCTATGTGTCAATCTCTGCAATGGCATTGAAACGGCTGAAAGTTTTGGAATCCACTGATGACAATATCCTACCATTCCCAAAAACATTCTTAACTCTTTTTGTGAACTTGGCAGTTTCATTTTCATTATTGCCGCTACTCTTTCTCTTGAAATTCTCCTTGACCCTTTCTCAGTCAAATGTCCCAAATATTTCACTTCTTGCTAACAATGCGGCAACTTAGCAGGAGAAACTTTATGACCATTGTCTCCCAGAAAATTCAGCAATGCAATCGTATCCTCTCTACAGCCTTCCTTTGTCTTTGATGCAATCAACAAATCATCAATGTACTGTGCTAAAGTCGATTGGGAAGGCATTACCAATGACTCCAGGTTCTTTTTCAAAATCTGATTGAAAATCGACGGTGATTCTAAAAACCCTTGAGGAATTCTACACCAACAGTAGACTCTGGCCAGAAATTTGAAACAAAAGAGATACCTACTGTCCTCATGTAGAGGCATGGAAAAGAAAGCTTGGCACAAATCAATGACTGTGAACCATTCTGCATCACATGGAATCTGAAACATTATCATTGCTGGATTTGGCACAACCGGACAACACTTCACCACAATTATTTTTCTCAAATCCTGGACCAGACAAATTTTCCCATTCAGCTTTTTCAAACCCATTATTGGTGAATTACACGGACTGCTCATCACTTCTTTCAAAACTCCTTGCTCCAAGAATTGTTCTATCAAGGGTCTTATCCCTTCAATTATTTCATTTGTCATCGGGTATTGTGCAGTCTGTGGAAACACCTTCAACTCCTTTAATCAAACCAATGTGTTTTCCTGAAAAATCCCAAACTTTTGATTTAACTCTTTCCTGCAAATCGATTGGCAAATCTTTCTTTTCAAAGACTGGGAAGAAATTCATTAAGTCTTCCAAATGGTGGTCTTCATTTGCCTGCTCATTGTCATCTGCCTGACCATCTTCAACATCCAGCAAAGCTATTTCGCAAGACATCATCCTTTTTCCTTCATCAACTGACAAATCTTTCTCATCATCACTATTGGTCTCAATTCTAATTCCTTTAGTTGAACACATAATCGAACATTTTATCTTGCACAATAAGTCTCTTCCCAATAATGATACTGGACTGGAATCACAAAACAACAAAATTATGATAATCTCTAAAGTTTCCTATTTTCACAAGAAGTGGTTCTGTGAGGGTGTTAACTAAATGTTTATTTGCAACTCCCACTATCTGCACTGTCCTTTCTGAAACAGGTATGTCTGAAACTTCTAGTGTCCTTATTGTTGAACCTGTCACTCCTGTGTCGACCAGAAAATTAACCTCATGACCATGTACTTCACCCTGCACATAAGGACCTCTCTGATCCAGGTCTAATGATGGGGCCATCATATATTCCTCCTCATCTGAACCATCCAATGGCCATTCAGCATTTATTTCATTCTCACTGTGTAAAGGAAATTGTTCAACTCTTTTTACACATTTGTCTTTACTCTGACTTGTGACCACTTGCGAAAGCTGAACCTGTTGCTGTTCCATTGGGCTTTGTATCATTTGAACCTGTCTCGGTATGTGCATTTGCTGTACAGGCACCATCTGCACCTGTGGCTGCATTTGTTGTATTTGTGGCATTTGTACCTGCTGTACCTGATGTTGTATATTTTGCATCTATTGCATTGACTGTAAAGGCTGAAAACCTTGCATATTATTCACGTTGTTCTGGAAATTTTGATTTTGACCTCCCATTCTAGGTCCTCTCATGCCCTGAAATGAATTGACACCATTTGTTTGCTGAACCATTTCTCCCTGATTCAACATTGGACACTGTCTTTTCCAATTTCCCACTAATCCACAAATATGACAAGGTAACACCTTTCGCCTTTGCTGTTCGTCTTGCATCACTACTGAACTCAAATCTACATTTCTATTGACTACCGGAAGCATCATTCCACCTCGACCTCTACCTCAACCTTGACTCGGAAATAAACCATTTCCCTGTGGCAGTTGTTGAAAATTTCCTTGCAATCCTGTCTGTGTAGCTTTAGTCTGCATCACCATTGCTTTCTCTTTCAGCTTTTTCTGCTTCAACTCTATTTAATCACTACAGTATTTAGCATACTGCAAAACTTCATCAATCGGCTTTGCTTGCCAGCAGATCAAATGATTCTTGATCATTTGACTTACCTCTGGTTTCAACTCTTCAACAAATCTGAACACCAAATGATTCATACTCTTCTTTTCAGTTGTTTCTATACCACTGAATTGTTTGAACGCCTTCAACAATCTTTCGTAATATGCATGAACTGATTCTTTCCCTTCCTGTGATGTTCTATCTATGCGCTGCCAATCAACATTTTTCAGAAAAATTATTATTTTTAGAAACTCAATGACTTTATAATAATGTGTCATTACTTCAGGAGATGGCCCACGTGTTTTTAAATCCCTTTGCGGTTCGCTCGTCGGCCAATCAACACTTCTCTTGCATTCAATCCATAAATCTGCTTGAACAACAATGGCAAAAATTATATTCAAGTCTTCCCACAGGCACTTCAAAAGTTTTAAAAACCTATCTGTCTGCTGGTACCAGTCCATTGGTTTCTCTCTCAGTCTTGGGTAATCATTAGTAAAACTTATAATATCACTCCTATTCCAAGGCACATGTATAAAATTCCCTCATAGTATTTCCCTCATTGGCAGCATTTTCACTGCTTCTCCTGTCTGTGTCACATCATCTTTCTTTGGTCTTGCTCTTTTCCTGTTCCATCTGCTCTCCCATTTGTCTAATGCCCTCCAAACCTGCACTTTCTTTAAGATGTGTTCTCATTCCTCAAGATCTCATGTGAATAAAGTCTTCCTCCTCCAAATTTAATCTGTAACTTCTTTTCAGGGTTTTCATTTTTGACAAGTCAATGTCATATTCGTCTGCTACTTCTTGTAACTGTTGATAAACCTGTCTGCTCCCTTTGTAATTATTTTACCTAGATATCTCAACTGCCATTCAGTATCAGATTCAAGTCTGTTCACACCCAATTTCCCTTCTAAGAGTTCACGCCCTTCCATGTTCAATTTTACTCTGCTTATTGTTTCTTCCTCTTTATCTTTTCTCTCTTTTTTTTAATTGTATAAATCTTCCAGCCATTTTGTTATTTCTTGTGAAGACAAGCCTTTCAATGATACACCATTGGCTTGTGCACCTGCATCTCGCTCTTGCCCTGAACTCACACACTGTTATGGAGCCATTGTTCCCAACTTCTGAACAGGTGACAAATCTATTAAAGAATTTGTCTTATTCAAACTTGGCCCCTGTCTATTCTGCACATTTATTAATGAATTCACCCCACTGTTGTATACACGAGCATATAATGGAGTTACCGCACCCATCGTAATAGGTACAGTAATTGCGTTTGGATTAATCAAAATTCCAACTCTCTGAATCTGTCCCGCACCCATGCTCTGCATCTGTGAAATCTGTATATGAACAAGTTCTGTTAAGTTCATCCCTTGCCGCCCTTGTGACAACACTAAATTAGTAGTTGTTCTCACAATTTGAGCCTCTGGCTATATTTTAGGAATGTTCATTTCAAACTGCTGTCTGTTATTTAATGAGTCATTAAAGTACTCTACACCTGATCTCTCTCATTGTCTAGGATACTCTTTGCTGATTCTGAAATCGATGGTACAATAGGAATTGTATTATTAATTCCACTACCATTCGATCTATTATCATTTTTCTGACTCACATTTGGTGGAGGATAGGTCTCTATCTATCTCATCTTCCTCCATTTCATCATCATTAAACATAAATTGCTTCGAGTCTTTCATGTTTAGTTCTTTAAAAACCAATGAACCCTTTTTCTTTTTTTTCCATCTTTTGTTTCAATCTCATCCTCCTTTGTTCTTGCAGGAAATAATCTGATGCCATGTAACGTTTTTCTGCTCTTCATCCCATATAACTTCAGATAACGTCTTTTCTACTCTTCTCATTTCTTTTCAAATTTTAAAGCCTGTTGCTGTTTTGCTACCAGCTCCCATATCGCTAATGCTTCGTATTGTGCTGGCCTCTGTGAAGGTTTTAAACTGTACATCTTTGACCTCAAATTATCCAAAATTCTTAAATTAAATGTACCATGTTCTGGGAAAGCCAGACAACCTTCTTTCTCTGTAATCTTGACCCAATGTTTCAACCCAAAGGCATGCCGCTGCACCTCTCTCTGCAAACACAAACCTCTCCTTCGAGTGCCGGAATGTATTCATCACCCCTCAACGCACTTCTCAAAGCTTTGAAAAACTTAATTTCCGACTGAGTTTATTCAAACATGATGTCCACAACAAAAATTATTATCAAACTCAACTAAACTAAACAAATACAAATAATGAACAAAGGTTAAAGAAAGAATAATCAATCATGAAAAGTGACTACGATCCCACAATTCTCTTCAACCCCCTCATCCTCCAATCGCGTTACTCTATTGTCGAACTGATTGACAGATCCGTGCGTGACTCCTTTTATCAATCAACCAATCCCAGCGTGGCACTAACTACGTCACACCAACAACCCCCTTTCACTGAGACGCTGGCCAAGTCTGTCGAACCAATCTTTCACAACCCACGCGCAAATTAACACAATATTAATTTGCGAGTTAACTTAAAATAAGAAAACAAATGAGCTCATTTACTATGGGTAGGGTAATATAAACGCTTCAGGACCTTCCAAAGTAACCTTCAGCTTTCACCTACTCTTTTTCACAGTTCCCACAATCAACCCATGAACTTCACTTCTCCACTGTTCCTTGGATTATTGTCAAGTGCACTTAGTACTCACCAAGTCTTCAGTATATTTTAATTCACACCAATTTCTCACAAACTCGACTAACCAATCACGACGGATCGGTCTATTAAATGAACGAATTACAACATATACCAAGTGTCTCTCTATACTTATCAATATACTCCGGAGTCCCAGACCTCTCTCCTTAGGTCTGTCATCAACAACCATGTGGACAATTTTTCCTTCATCAAGCGCCACACTCAAATGAAGAACGCTGCTTCCCTACTCTCATGCCTATAGGAGTATGCCCACTCTATCTAATTAACTACTTTGAGTATCTCTACTCCTCTAGACTCATATTCACCTCAATCATCTGCAAATTAGCTAAAGCTGTGCAAGAGCAAAAATCACTTCACTCAATTCAGCCAAACACCGCTAAGAAAGTACCCTTCAACCGAGGGGGTCTCCAAGAACCGGGGAAAGTCACTTAAGGCAACTAGCAACTCATCTAGCTAAATCTGGATAGCATTTTAAAAAACAAAACAACAATCCAACAATTTTATTCGCACCCAAACCTCACAATCTCATTCTGACATCATGAAAACAATGACGTAACCATCCTCTGCTACCAAAAACTGCTGTAGCGCTACAAAATCCTTATTTTCACTGAATAGTAGATTCTGCGCTAGAGAACGATGGATCGAAGCAACATAGGGTTTGAGGGGATGTCATCAATGAGCATTCTGAGCATCAACAAAAGTCAACATAATCAATAATACTAAACCTAACTCAATAACCACACCAGTTTATTAAGACGAATTAATACATTTATTACCCTAGATTAACAATGCTAATGTCACAAAAATAACTCTCAAACAAAAATGATAAGCATATAGTATCAATAGCGGTTGTTTAAAGCATCATATATCTCAATCTGATTAAAACAACCAAACAAATTATCTCCAAAAGTATCACGCTTATTAATAATACAAAAGCCGATAACAATGGCAAAGTATACATTAGTTCAGCATTAAATGATTTCAAGATAAGTCATGAGCATTTCAAATTAGTTTCCTCACTAGCCACAAATTAGCATCAACATGTTGGGCTTCATGTGAAAAGAATTTGTAACACAAATTTAGGAAAACTCTTTAACTTGATTGATAAAAGATATTATTAATGTGCAGCAATTTAATCATTAGTTGCAGCTGGTACCTGAAAAGCAAAAGAGACACATCATACGATACAATGACATACATTACCAATAATGAACAGCAAATAGCTTGGTTCGACCAGGGGAAACCATCAGTGGCATCATCAGAAGATTTGGGCCTAACAACAGCTAAACCCACTCAGCTAAACTCGAACCATCGGAATCCTCAAGTCCCTAACATCAAATCTCTCTTCATATCTAACATAGGATCTCTCTTCTTCTTCTTCTTCTGCCCACCATCAGTTGTTATACTAAATCTTAATAAGCTTATGATTAGTCAATCTATGGGGTGGTTACGTTTCAGCCAATCAACAACTAAATTGATGACCTAAAACACAACAATTCTACATTTTAGAACATTTTCTTTAACAATAAAGTTTCTTCTTCTGTCTCATCTGTAGCTCCATTGTTTCATTGCCTCTCAAATGCCTCATCTCAGGAAGAAACTGTTACAGTTTCTCTTTACTTCCATCCTCGAGGAAAGTCCAAATATTAGTAACATTCTCAAACAATAGGATATTTCAACTTATGCAATGCTCGGTTAAAACATGACCTTGTAAGACATAATGCAGCAATCCACTAGGGGTAGCTGTGGGCACATCTACACAAACTTCGAAAACACTTTTGTAAGCTTTGAATTATGGAAAATAACAATCACATTTAGTTAGAATTTTGTTCAGTTAGGGACAGAAAATGAACATTCACAATCATTTTTCAAAAGTTACTCATTTTACACGTTAATTCATTACGCATCTTAAATATGAAAATCATTAATAAACATATTAGAAAATTCACACTCTCACACCACCGAGGGGTTGCTTGGACATTGGACAGACTTTATAAACATCCCAGAGGACCTCCACTCCTTGAAAATCACCAAAGATCTCCCTCCAAAGTGAAGGCATCACTCCCTTGCATCCAAGGCGCAAAGAACCAGTGAAGTCCACTTCACTGACCGGTAGCTGACCAAGGAACCAGATGCCAGAGCCAGACCAAATTTCACCCAACTGATTCAGAGGACAAACCCTGCAGGTGTGCCAAGTTTGGTGGCACTGGGAACTCCAGTGGCTTAACCAAGTAATAGCAACAGGTACTGGTCATTTCACAGCAGAGCCCAGAAGGACAGTTCACTTTGGACTGAAAAAGTACCAGGAGGAAGCCTCAGTTGAGGGACTTCAGGAAACACCAGGACCTTCCACCAAAGCATCCCTGATGACCTGCAAGAGACCCTCAAAGAGACCTACCTCTTGGTTCCAAGGGCATCTTTACGCGCAACTCCTGGCTCACCAATTTGCTCTGCACCTGGCCACCCTGTGCCCTGCACCAAAGACTCAGCTGTGCCCTAAAGGTCCACCACCCCTTGCAACCTTGACACTTCAAGGGGACCCACAGGATTCACCTTGAAGTCCACCTGTGCAGTGCTTTTCCAAGTGGTGCCCGCAGTGGCCTTGCACCAGCTCTAGAGAATTT